>NW_012112030.1:14601633-14695959 GCF_000951035.1 Colobus angolensis palliatus
CACACCAACATGGCACAAGTATACATATGTAACAAACCTGCACGTTATGCACATGTACCCTAGAACTTAAAGTATAATTAAAAAATAAATAAAAAAAATAAAATAAAATCTCACTTCTTGCTCTTTGGGAGTTTTTAAATACATTCTGTTGTGTATACTTAAGGTAGACAACATGATGTTATGGGACACACGTGGATAGTGGAAAGGTTATTATAGTGAATCAAATTAACATATCCATCTATCCATCATCTCACATTTACCTTTTTTTAAATTTTTATGGCAAGAGCAGCTAAAATCTACTCATTCAGCATGAATACCATACACAGTACAATTTTATTAACTGTAATTCTCATAGGGTACATTAGATGTCTAGACTTTTTCATCCTACATAGGTGCTACTTTGTGGCCTCAGACCTACCTGTCTCTATTTTCTTCTCCCTCCCCACACCTCATTTCTGTCAACCACTGTTTTGTTCTCTCTGTATATTTGAGAGTTTTTTTTTTTTAATTCCACATGTAACTGAGATCAGGCATTATTTCTTTCTGTGTCTGGCTTATTTCACTTAACATAATGTCCTTACCCATGTTGTGGTAAATGGAAAGATCTCATTCTTTTTAAAGACTTAAAGACTGAGTCATATTCCATTGTATATATCCAATTTTCTTTATCCATTTGTCTGTCAATGAACACTTACGTTGTTTCCATATCATGGCTATTGTGAACAATTCTACAGTGAACATTGCAGCACAAATATCTTTATGAGATGGTTATTGAATTCCCTTTGGGTATGTACCAAGAAGAGGGATTACTAGGTCGTATGATGGCTCTATCTTTTATTTCTTTAGAAACCTCCATGTTGCATTCCCATTGGTGGTACCAATCTACGTTTCCACCATCAGTGTACAGAGTTCCCTTTTCACCACACCCTAATCAACATTTGGTATCCTTTGACTTTTTGATGAGACCTTCTAAACATGGTAAGACTGTGAGGTGGTATCTCATAGTAGTTTTGATTTGCATTTCCCTGGTGACTAATAACGTTGCATGGCCATTTTTATGTCTTCTTTGGAGAAATGCCTATTCAGGTTTTCTGTTCATTTTTTAATCAAGTTTTTTTTTTTCCACTAATGAGTTGTATGAGTTCTTTATAAATTTTGGATATTAATCCCTTATCAGATACATGGTTTGCAAATATTTTTTCCCAATTCATAGGCTGCCCTTTCATTCTGTTGATTGTTTCCTTTGCTGTGCAAAAGCTTATTAGTTTGATGTAGTCCCAGTTACCTATTTTTGCTTTTGTGATCTGAGTTTTTGATGTAATATCAAAAAAATAATTGCCAAAGTCAGTGTCTAGGAGATTTTCCCCTATGTTCCCTTCTAGGGTTTTCATAGTTTCTAGTCTTATATGTAAGTTTTTTTTATCCATTTTAACTTGATTTGTTGTGTATGGTGTAAGACAAGGGTCTAATTTCATTCTTTAGCATGCTGAAATTAAGTTTTTTCAGTACCATTTATTGAAGATACTCTCCTTTACCATTTTGTCTTCTTGGTCTCCTTGACAAAAATTAGGTTGACCATATATGCTTAGGTTGATCTCTAGGCTATCTATTCTGTTCCACTGGTCTATATGTCTGTTTTTCTGCACAGGACCATGCTGTATTGATTCCTATAGCTTTGAAATATGATTTTAAATCAGAAAGTGTGACACCTCCAACTTTGTTTTTATTAGAATTATTCTGGCTACTTGAAGTCTTTTATAGCCCTTTACAAATTTTAGGACTTTTTTTTCTATTTCTATGAATAATGCCATTGGAATTTTGATAAGGATTGCATTAAATATATTGTAGCCCAGTATAGTAATCCTCACACCTGTAATCCCAGCACTTTGGAAGACCAAGGTGGGAGGATCTTCTGAGGCCGGGACTTTGACACCAGCCTCAACAACATACCAATACCACACCCCAAGGGAAAAAAACCCTGTGTATTGCTTTAGATAGTATGAACATTTTAACAATATTATCTTAAGTCTTCTGATTCAGGAGCATAGGATATCTTTTCACTTATTTGTGTCTCCAATTTCTTTCATCCATGTTTTGTAGTTTTCAGTATACAGATCTTTCACTTCTTTGGTTAAATTTATTCCTAGATATGTCATTTTTATACTATTGTAAATGAGATTATTTTCTTAATTTCTTTCAATTAGGTCACTATTTGCGTATAAAAAGACTACTGATTTAAATATGTTGATTTTGTGTTCTGCAACTTTACTGAATTGATTTATGAGTTCTAACAGGGTTTTCGTGTGGAATCGTTGGGCTTTTTTACAGACGGGATTATGTCATCTGCAAATAAAAATAATGTTGCTTCTTTTCTTCCTATTGGAAAGAATAGGAAGTATTGCATTTTGTCTCTTTTTCTGATCTAGTTGCCCATTTCTTGCTTTTTGAAATCTTAGAAGCTGTAGGCTTTTCATCTTTGCAAGGCCTTTGAATTTTAAGACTGTCATTTTTTTTTTAATTCATTTTTCCACTCTGAATTAGGTGAGGAAATTAGCCATGCAAATATTTGGGAAGAGTATTTCATATAAAGGGGGAACAGCAAGTACAAAGGCCTTGAGATGTGTCTGAAAAAGACTGAGGAGTCCAGAATGGCCAAGTGAACAGGGAAGGAGTAGCAGGAGAGTTAAAAGAAGCAATGAAAAACTGACCACTGAGGGCCTTGTGAGTCATTGTACAAATTTTAGCTTTTATTTTGAGTGAGGTCGAAGGCTTTGAGAAGCGGAATGACATAGTCTGACTTACCAAAAATCACTCTGGTTGATATGTTGAGATGAGATTGCAGGGGAATAAGAAAAGAAGCAAGAATATCAGAGAAGAGGGCACTGGGATCATTTAAGTGAAAGGTAATGTTGATTGACTAGGACAGTGACAGTAAGAATGGGCAGAGATAGCTAAATTCAGGATATATTTTAAAAGTAAAGCCAAGATGATTTGCTGAAGAATTGACTGAGGGGCTTGAGAGAAGGCGAAGAAGGTTACAGCTGGCAGAAAAGGTTTTGGCTAGAGCATATGAAAGTTGTCATTAATGAGATGGGGAAGATCATGGTGAGAACAGGACTGGAGAAATATCAGGGAGCTCAGTTTTAAACATGTTAAGTTAAATATGCCTATTCATGTCCCAGTGGTAATGTCAAATAGGCAGTTGTGTACATTGGTGTGAGTTCAAGAGAGAGACTGAAGTAGAAATAAATACATTTAGAAATAACAGAAACTACATGTTTAGGAGAATCAGTGCCATACTCTCAATGTTTTTACACTAAGATAGAAATTATTCATATATGACATTTGTATCTTTGGAATATTTATTGTGTACTGTATTTTAATATATAGTAGATAAATTTATATAAATTTGTGATTTTAAGTTTATGTTAACAGATTATGTAATGTATTGACATAGGAGAAATTTAAGCATGTTACATTTGTAAATTTAATGTATTAGGTACACATTACATAGTTTTAGTACATAGTAAGAATTCTTTTAGTCATTTTGATTGTAGTAAAATTGTACTATAATTGAAGTACTTAAGAAATCAAGTGTTTTAAGTTTACAAAAACAACTTAAAATATCTGAAGGTGCAAAATTAGCCACGTTTATAAATGAAACCAGTGCTATTTAGAACTCCTTAACATTGAGGGATTGCAAAATCCTGCTCAATTTATAGGGTAGGATTCATACACTGAGCTTAAATTCTAGGAATAAATATATCTTTGAATCTATAATAAATTAAAAATTATTGAATCCAAAGTAAACTTCTGAACATTTCTTACCATATCAATAGCTGTCATTATAGTCAATAAAATGTTAACAATTGAAATGATGCATTGTTGACACATTTTATTCTGTCTTGAAAGTAAAAGAGTTGAATATTGGTAAAATATCTACTTATTACCTAGACCAGTATTTCTCAAACTTTCATGCCATCATCCACAATAATAAATATATTTTACATTGTGAAACAATACACACACACACACGAGTAAACAAAAATTTCCATGAAACGCTTGTACCTTACCACCTGAACCTAACTTCGATAAATCTACCTTTAACTACATACAACATGGATTTCACTGCCTACTAATGGATCATAACCCACAATTTGAAAGATCATCTAAAGTAAGGCTAAGCATTATAGGATTTTGAAGCAAGTAAATTAGAATTGCTTCTGTTTAAATAGCTACAGTTGAAAAAAGATATGTACATACCATGAATGCGTACTTGTGTATAGCTTGGATAACAGTTTTAAATAGAAGTTTGCTGGTGAGTGTGTAGCCATGATATACAACAGGTTCATTTTGTGCTCCATCCCAGCAATCAATCTCCAAACAACGGCATCCTTTCACAAGGGCACTAGCAAAATTTTCGCAAAATAAAACGTTACTCCTGGACCATTAAAAATATATACCAAAGTATTAAAACGTTCCAAAGACTATTTGTGATTTTATAATAAATGCATAAATGAGTCCATAAAACTCTATAAAAACTTGTCTTTAGGACAAGCTTTGAGTATCTAGAAATTTACATTGTAAAGGAAGACACAGACTGTCTGTGTAGTACAACACTGTGTCTTTCTTTCTAGTCAAATGTTTTACTCTTGTGTGCCCTCCATACCATGCTTGGTTTTCAGTAAGCAATGAAGATACCTGCTCCACAGTTGTAGCTCTGAAACATCCCTACTCCCAACCCATACAATTTTACTTATGGTGGCGTTTACTGTTCAATGCCATACCAATGAAAAGCGATGATGTTCAAAGCCCTCTCGGAATAGTAAAATCTACTAATAAAATCTTATCTAATTCTTTCCTCATGTCAGGCTTTGGGGAATGAGGTATATGGTAGAAAGGGAAGGATAAAGAAAAGATAAATTGTGAAAATACTTGCTCCCTGGAAACAATGTTGGCTAGACAGTATGGAAACTAGAGGGCCTGGTGAATCAGCAAATAATCCTTCTCTCTCTAACCATTTTACATAAGACCATCTCTAATTTTAATCCAAGTAAGCACTAGAGAAAATTAAGGTTTATGCCAAGGAAGCCTGGATACTTGCTAATCTATGTCTATTCGACTCACAATTTCACTGGGAGAAAAGTATGACTTGCTTGCCTCAGAATATAAATTCACAGCTTTATCAAAACTGAGGAAAATATGTTTCTACTTCTACTGATATCTAAAACTGGGTCTGATTTTTCTACCTAAAAATATCAGTTTCTTGATTTAAACATAAATTCTATCTTAGGTTCATTAAATCAGTTGTACCCACTGGGTTTAAATTAATTTTCAGTGTTCATACTATAAGAGAGCAGAGACAGGATGCTTTATTAGCACATATGCTTTTATTTACTCTGTGTCAGTTGAAGCTGATTGCATTCAGATTTTTCACTGACTTTATAATAATGAATATAAGCAAATAGGGACGTCTCAAAATATTCATACCTAGCCCAGAGTAGGCCATTGTATGAAATAGGTCAGTTGCCCCAAATTACCAAGAGTTCACTCAAATTTATTGATTTTTGTATAGATATTGTTTTATTGATTCATGCAAATGTAGATATAGCATTAAGATAATTCGTTAAATTATTTCACAGACACATACACAGAGTTGTATAGTTGTTCCTATTATCTATGAACCCGGCCTGACATGGAGCTAATATGTGCCAACCACAGACAGGGTCAGCAACAGTAACATGAGGCAATGGTTAGTGCTGGTTCTACAAGAGCAGGGATTGATATTTCAGTCCATAAAACATGTTTGACATAAACTGACTGTTAGTAAATATTTATTGTGTTTATATTAGAAAAAATGAGAGCTGTAGCGATGTAAGAAGAAAAGTGGAAGGCAGAAAAATGTGATCTTCTAAAATGCGATCTTGGAAGAGACAAAACTGAATCTGAGAGCTGACTTGAAACACCAGGATCTTAGAATTGATGCATATTAAGAATGAGGTTAAAAAAACTCCCTTGTCATACACAGAGATATTTTTCCATAGAAAGCCAAGTTAACACTTGTTTTCCAATAAGTACATTAAATTACCTCTCTGTCTACAGGCTACTGGTTTTCCACTGAGACGATTTTGCCTCAGGAGGGATTTGGCAATGTCGGGAGACATTTTTGGCTGCCACAACTGGAGATGGGGGAGGTTTGCAACTGGCATCTAGCAGGTAACGGTCACAATGCTACTAAACATTCTGCAATGCACAGGACAGTCCCCAACAACAAAAAATTATCTGACTCAAAAACTGAAAAGTTTGAGAAACCCTGCCATAAGTCATGACAACCTGGAGAAGGGAGTGTGGTGCCAGCACAAAGTACTTATATAAAGTCAGTAGCTTTTCTAAACAGAAGCACAGAGCACCAAATGGGCCATATAAGAAAATGAACCTTTTAGATTTAGCTCTTCTTTGGAGATCACATTTAGTTCCTTTCTAGGGAGATGACCCTAGAAGTACTTAGGTAGGAGCATAGCTAAGAATAGATAACACAATTATGACACTAAGTCAATGTACTGAACTCAGGGCTGCCTAAAATATGAGAGAGAGAGAGAGAGAGAGAGAGAGAGACCTTATATACCCCCTTGAGAATAATAGAGATAAAAGACAGAAGAAACCTGATGAGGAAGTAAGAGGAAGTAAGGCATTAGAGAGGAAGAGAATTAGTGAATCTCATCTATCTTGGAGGCTTCACCAACCAGTCAAATTTTTATTAAGAAAAATTAAATTCTTAATACATTCTTTTGGGGTGTTTGGGTTTTTTTTTTTTTTTCAGAGACAGAGTCTCGCTCTGTCGCCCAGGCTGGAGTGCAGTGACATGATCTCGGCTCACTGCAAGCTCCACCTCCCGGGTTCACGCCATTCTCCCGCCTCAGCCTCCCGAGTAGCTGGGACTACAGGTACCCGCCACCTCGCCCGGCTAATTTTTTGTATTTTTAGTAGAGACAGATTTCACCGTGTTAACCAGGATAGGGTTTTTTAATTTTGCTGGTTTTTGTTTTATGCGTCTGGGTTTTGTTTTTGTTTTTGTATTTGTTTTTAAGATGGGGTCTCTTTCTGTCACCCAGACTACAGTGCAACCTCAAAGTGCTAGGTGCAAGTAATCATCCCACTTCAGCCTCCCAGGTAGCGGGGACTACAGACACATGCTACCGCACTTGGGTCATTTGCTTTGGTTTTTTTGTTTGTTTGCTTGTTTAAGTGCACAATGCTTTATTTAGGCATGTGGTAATGCACTATAATGTACAGCTTCAGAGTTTTGTTAACTAATTGTCTTTGTATTGGAGAAATGGACCTAGAATATTCATAGAGAAATCTTGTCTGGCCCATGGGTACTCTGGGCAAATAAGGTGGTCACCTAATCCTTGGCAGAAGTTCTAAATTTGGCTACATTTGTAGAATTGCAGATGAATATATTTCTTGGCTTATGGATTTATTTATGTATTTAGATTTTAGGTTGGAGAAGAAGCAATATTTATTTGTAAAGTTTCTTAATTTCTATGGAAGAATGTTTGCTTTCCTGACTCGTATTTGATTATGACAGTAAATTGTCTTGCCTATTGTATCAACACAGAGTATGAGTTCTCTGGAATGCTGCCAGAGAACAATCTTGAGCTTTCTACTTGGGTGGTGTGGGGAAAAAACCAGCAAGAACTACATTGTGAAAGAAAACTTTTCATAAATAATATTGGCTCTTGCTACTTCTTTAGATAGTTTTAATTTTATCTATGGATCAGGCCAACCTTTAAAAACTGCATATTCAGACTAGATGGTTTGGTGCCCCGCAAAAATGTTTTCAGTGATTGCGCAATGTCATGCCAACCACTTATATGCGGAGGCATATAAGAGAAAGTTTTATCTTCTCTAACGGTGATGTTGAGGACACTACACTATTTCACTTTGATCCTCCTTTTTAGAAACAAATGGAGAAAATTGCTCTCTCATTCACTACTGTTTTTCATGATCATTGTAAACCTTATAACTAATCCTGTTTCTCTCTTGACTTTGACTGCTAGGGAACTTACAGGTGATATTCTCCAGTCATTCTAGAATTTGTACAGAACTACAGAACTTTTTGGTATGAAATTTCCACTCTTAATTTTATTTTATCTATTTATCTTTAAATTTCCTTCAAATACTTCCTATAAACTATCAAAGTATAAAATATTATAATTTTTATTGTAATTTCTTTAGATTGTGTAATGTTACCATTTTCTATTTGAAGTTGAATTTTAACTGTTAATAAAAATAAATTTAAGAATCTTTTGGTACATTAAAATATTGAATGCTATACAGCAGTAATATTATTTTTCCTTTTGTAAATATGAGGAAATTGAGATACACAATGGTTATATCTGTCACAAAATTAACAGATGAGGGAAAGGGAAGAAATATGAGCACTAGTAACTTAAACATTGATATTTAAACGCTATATTAAGCCACTAGTCATAAGGAAAAATATTATGAAATACTTTCATTCCAAGCATGTATCTTCCAAAGGTGGATAAAGAAACAGAGAAAAGTACAATTAAATTTAAATGCAAATTTGCAGTTGGATGAAACTTTTTCTTGCAATGTAAAAGTAATTATATATATTTCTAAATATAACTGCCTTAATATTCATATTTTCTCTCTTTAAATAATTAAAATAACAAAAAATGAACAGAAATTCCTGTAATGAAATTATATCTATAAATTGGGCTATCTTTACAGAATTCTAAATGAATACATTTCCAAATTTGTGAATGTATGTCTTTACTTAGATTTGAAATTAGAGAAGCAGCAATATTTAGTTGTATGTTTGCTGTTATCTTGGAATTATAAGATATCTTTTCTTTTGATGGTTTTACCTTAAGTAATACTATCTAATCATTTGGTTTTAAATATCCCACATATGCTGATGACTTCCAATTCTGCTTTTCCAGTCTGATAACTTCCGAATTCCACACACATATACCCAACTGACTATCTGATCAGCCATTTGGTAACTAATTGGCACCTCAAACTTAAGATGGAAACCACAGAACCCTTGCATGTTGCCTCACACCCTACAATGGGCTTCTCTCTTGGGCTTCAATATCTCAGCCAACAGTTTCACTGTAATTTGGTTATTGGGATGAAAATCTTGATTCCTCTCTTTCCCTCATATCTCTCTTCAAATCACCTGGTAAGTCATGTTGGCTCTGCCTCCTGAAATGGTCCCCAATATATAATGGTTCAACTTACAATTTTTCAACATTATGATAGTGCAAAGAAAATATGCACTCAGTGGAAATCACACTTCAAATTTTGAATATTGGTCATTTCCCAAGCTAGCAATATGCTGTATGAGATATTCCATCGCAAGATGCTGAGCAGCAGCTGTGAGCTACAGATCCTACTCAGCCACATGATCACAAGAGTAAGTAACCAAGACTCTACAGTGTCCTGTGTTGCCAGTTTTGGGGGGAGCTGTTAGAGAGGGGATATGATTTAGCCTCACTGTAAGCTAGTGTAACTGTGTTAAAGTAAACTAGGTTAAGCTATAATGTTTGGTAGGTTAGATGTACTAAATGCATTTTCAACTTAAGATGTTTTCAAGTATTGGGATGTAATCACTTTGTAAGTCGAGAAGCATCTGTCTCTCAAATTCAACCACTTATCATCTCAGCTGCTCCCTCATGAGTTCACCACCACCTATATCACCTGCATTGCTACACCATCTTCCCAAATCATATTCTACCTCCACTCTGGCCCCATCAGTCATTCCTCCACATTACTGAATAGATCAAATTATGACACTATCTTAAGAAAAATCCTTCCCAGTGCGGCTGTAATAAAATCTATTCTCCTCTCCATGCTCTACAAGAGCCTCATTAACTGACTCTACCTACCTCCTCAAAGTCACCTCCCTTCATTCATCATTGACTTGTCTCCAGCAGCATTTGCCATTTTTCTCTCAATTAAACATGCCAAGCACTTGCTCTGTTTAACATGACCTTCCTACTAATCTCCAAGGCTTCCTGTATCATCATTCATGCCACAACTATTTCATTTCACCTCTTCAGAAGACTTTTCTGACAACTTTACCCTAAGTAACACCCTCCACCCCACAGTCACTTTCCATCACATTACCTTAGTTCATCTTCCCCGTATGATTCATTCATCCTTGAAAACATTTTTTTTACCTGGTTATTATCTGTCTATCTGCTTGTACACAGATATATGTAGCAGCTTTGAAAATCTCGTTCACCACTGTATCTGAGCTGACTAAACTGAAGTCTGGTATTAACAATATGATAGATACATTGTTAGGTATAAAATCAGCAATGCAATGCAGATTATTTTTAATCTATGTAAACTACTTACCATACTTATTTTTAAATGTAATAGATTTAAAAATCAAATAAATACCTTACATATCCCCAAAGGTCACTTGGTCCCACTAATTGATCAGATACCAAATATGTGTTATGTGAAGATGAAATAAAATAATCATTTAATGGATGAGTCATATCTTGATAAACTTTTCTACATTCATTTTTAAATAGTAGACATTCACATGAATCCATGTATCTTGTAAAACCTTCAAATGACATTTGGCGTGCTTTCCTAACTAAAAAAAATAAATAAAATAAGTTAAAAGGGTGCAAAAATACCATTAGCAAGATAAAAAACTACATCTGACTTGTAAACTTATTCAGTAGTAGAGCATATTTCTAAAATATTCCTTTAGAATTAATATTCATACTATATGTTGTTTGGAAACAAATTTTTGTAGTAAAACCTTTAGTTCTTCCATATTAACATTCAAGTAAAGAATATATTATTTAATTATCTCTGATTTTTTTATGTTTTGAAAATACACACAAGAAAAGTACATATATTATAGATCAATGAACTTCCACAAGCTACACATCTGGATAACTAGCACACAGGTCAAAGAATAAAGCATTGCAGTGTTCCAGAAGCCTGCCTCTGACTAACTCTCCAGTTGCTCACCACACCCAAGTATATCCACTGATTTGACTTCTAAAAGAATAGATTAGTTTTCTCTGGTTGTTGTGCTTCATATGAATTGACTCAGACAGCATGTATTTTTTGTACCTGGTTTCTTTTACTCAACATTATATTTCAAATATTTATTCTTGTAGTTGCCTGTAGTTATATATTGCTCATTTCCATTACTTTACAGTATTCCATTGTATGCGTATGCCACAATTTATTTATTCATTCTATCACTGATAGGCATTTAGATAATTTCCTGTTTGGGGCTGTTACAAATTGTGCTGCCAAAAATAACCAGTAAATGTCTTTTGGTGCAAATATATACACATTTATGTATGGTGCATGCCTAGGAATGGAATTGCTGGGTCATTTGCATATGATCACCTTTAGTAATTAATCTCTGCACTTTTTTACTCACTATAATATGTACCAAAATATCAATTTAAGCAGAAGACTGGCTCTGGAAACAGACAGCCTGGACTCATATCCATTTAACTTGTTATATGACCTTGAGCATGTTAGCTAACCTCTCCCTATCTGTGGAATGGAGGTAATAATAGGATCTACCCTTATATATTAACTCTATAATTTTTTGTTGCTATTATTGCTATTGATAGTTCATTTTAACCAAAAAGAAAAGGTGACATGAGCATTCACTTGATTAGAGTGTGATCTTTGGCAGAGAATTTTATTTCCAGGAATTTATCCTATAGAAGTAGAGACTCAGTGATGTACAAAAATGCTCACATTAGCATTATTTATGAAAGCAAAATAAGAGCGGGGGAATAAACAAATTAAAGCTCAAAATATGATACAATACTAAGCAACCATTAAGAATAATGTATCATAAAAATATAGTGACGTAAGTAAATGTTTATGACATCGTAAAAATGAAGAAGACAGCATTCAAAATGCTATTACTATTTTGGCTTAAAATATAAAAGTAGAAGAAAATAAATAAAATTTTTATAGGTATACAAACCCTCTATTTCAAAACCATATAAATTTAGGAAGATAGAAGTGTATGGAGCAAATGAATCATGCATTATAACAGTAATGACTTGCATACATTTATTATTTTTCCCTGTTTAATTAGCAGTAATTGGCTTAGCCCTTTTGAACTATTGAATAATTAAATAAATATCTTCAGTAACAGAATAGAAAATAAACTCATTTTGTTTCCTTAAAAACTACCAGTTTGAAATGAGGATTAATCACATGGATTTTTAAAAACCTCGTTTGGTACATGTCACATACCAATGAGGGATGAGGCTGAGGAACTTGGCAGCATTTGGAACTATAAGATCATAATTCAAATGCGCCTTAATAAGACACCAAAGTGATCAATAATCATGTAAATGAAATGCAAGGTCTTGGCTGTGTTGGAGAGTATTGGAGACAGGTGAAAGCTCAAAAGAGGAAATGGATGAACAGTATAAAATTGTAGTTAAAATGCAAACACAATTCCAAAGTGTCACTGCCACCATGCCAATATCTCATTTGTATCTTTTAATTTACCACCTGAAGTTAACAGTGCCAAAGTAATTTTTTTGGTAATATTCTCTAGATCAGTGCTACTGAAAGTCCTCATCTGTAAACTGGTTGTTTCCAGTTGGCAATGACATAAAGAGCTTGAGCCAGAACATAAATCAATTCACTACTTCCTTAGAGAAAGTCTTGCTATAAAAAAAAAAAAAAAGTAAACTGAACTCATCAGTTCTGCTTAGTGATACAGTTGCTTAATATCCCAGTGCAAGCTCTTTACCTTGCTGCAAACCTGCAAAAGTTTAACGGTGCTGAGACCAAATTGTCACTAACACTGTACTCAATGACACCACTACAATTGAGAATCCTCCAAAATCTTTGCATGGCACTGAATCATGAAGCCAAAATTTTTACTGTGGCCCTCTGCCAGTCTCTCCAAACTCATCTCCACCTCATTCTCAAAGTTCTAACCACACAGTCCTCCTGTTCCTTCAGTTCTTCAACTCAGGTTTAAAGTTTCCCTTTCTTGTACCTTAGACACTTCTCTCATTTTGTCACATAACTTGTCCGTTCTTTCCATTTAAGTCTCAGCTCAAATCTCACACTCTCAGAGAGGGTTCTCCTAAACACCCAACCTGAACTAGGCCTCCCAGGTCATCTGCTCTCCATCACCTCCCCTGCTCTATGTTTCCATATCACATAACACTCTCTTAAGTTATCCTTTTAAGTGCTTCATTATTTACTGTCAACTTTCCTCCAACTCATCAGGAATTCAAGACCTAATTGCCTTGTTCTTTCACTATATCTTCAGTCCCCAAAACCATACTTGATTAATGCAGATAAATATTTGAATGAATTATGAATGTATGATCCAGCACAGAAATAAGTTTGGATTTGTTAGTACCTACATTATCATGTGTCAAACATTGGTAGCCTAAACCAACTTAAAGAGGCAAAATTTGAACTTTCATATGCCCCTTCTAGGTGAATATTTTGAGTTATTCTATCAGTTAATTTCTGTAAGGTCAAACATTGTGCTTTAACAATGTTTTGGTACCATTATATGAATATTTTATTGTATTATGAGTTTATAATTTTATTTCAAAATGAACACAAATGAAAAACTGTGAGTGTTTTTACCCATTGAAAGATGGAACAAAGATCACAAATTCTATGACAGATCATTAGACTAAATGGTCATTTAATTTAAACCAAATCACTATGTGTTCAAAAATGAAGAAAAAGCGAAAAGTATATATATTTATATATTTATGAAATGTTGTAGATAATTACATTTATAAACAAAGTAAAATTCATCATTTTATAATATTCTCTTCTTAGAATTTTTTTTTGTTTAGCACATTTAATTTTCATACATATTTTCAATAATAGAATGTATTAAAATGGAAGACCACCTATAACTGGGGTTTTATCTTATTCGTGAGATCAAGATACTTTCTTCTAATAGGGTAAATGTAATAGAATCGTTGTCTTACTTTCACCTCCAAGCTCATTTCTGAATACTTGAGAGATACATGGAAGCAGTTAAAAGAAGGAGCTGAACAATGTATAGGAAAGGATGCCACGGTTGCACAGTATAGCATTCTAAAAGGTATCAATTCTATAAAATATATTTTCCCAAAGATATTTGACCCATCCAAAAACTGTAATTTGATAACCATAATTCATAAAAATACTTTGCCTTAAAATAATTTTTGATAAAAGAAAAAAATACTTCACATAAATATGCTGATAAAACTTTGAAATGCAAACATACCTTCTTCGATAGGCTCATATTTCTGAATGATCTCAAAAGCAATAGTTTTGCTCATCTCAGCTATATATTGTTCTTGTGTCAGAAATTGAACCAGATTATTTTCTAAAAGAATTTTCCGGTTTTCAGAATATGCGTTGAAAATCTCAATAATTTCTTCTCTGTGCGTGATAATTCGATAAATTGCTCTAAATTCTTCTATGGTGATTCTTCCTTGTTTCAGCCTGTCATTGTCCTACTAAAAAAAATGACTGGTGGGCTCACATTGTGAGTATAAAAAATACATAAATGAATAGTAGAGTATTTATGTAATACATAGTAATTTATACTTGAAAGAAGATGAAACTTACATTTTCTTATTGAAGATAAAATATATAAAGCTGCATGGAGTGATGTCAAAATTGGGAAAGGGTTAGTTAACTCTTGAAACCCAGCAGTTACAGGGATAAAGAAAGGAGTGTGGGAGAAAATGAGGGTTCCAGGTTGTCTTTCAGTTTCACATTTCATTTTTGTATTCCACTTTTCAAAAGATACAAAAGGTATCTTTTGAAGATACCTTCTTAAAACCATACCAGGCAGTGTGTAAACTCATGCCACTGGTGTGCAGCCTGGACCATATATGTCAGAGTGACTCAGGCACATTCAAGATCAACGTAAACTGCAGAAGCTGTAGTAGTTATGCAATACCTTGAGGAAGTGGAGTCTGAGTAATCACTGAAGGATTTGGGGCAGGTACAAACAAGATGAGTTCCAATAAGAAAGAGTGAATTCTAAAGGTCATATTTGAACTTTATGAGAAAAGGCAAGCTATTAAAAGGCAGACAACTGGGAGTTTCTGAATAGGACAATGAATACCAAAAATAGAAGATTGGTTTGATTAGTTGTGCATTTCCAATTGGAATAGATAGAGAACTGCAGGTAAGAGAGCAGATAAGATGAAATTCAAGTGGGAGATGGTGAACAGACACTAAAGAACAGACCTCAGTGAAATGACGAAGGGAGAATTCAGAAGGATTCAACGCAGTGAAATTTAGACAAATGAGAGAAATAATTCAGGAATGACCGAGGTCAGGGAGAGTCAGAAAAGCTAGTAGAATTATAGTATCACTAACAAATAAAAAAACTGGGAAATTGGAATTTCAGCTAAGAGGGAGATTTAATTTTTTAAAAAATGCTTTTTTATAACATCTTAACTCTCTTGTTACATTGTAAACAGCATGAATGCAAGAAGCATGTGTCGAAGGCGCATGGTGTCATGGTGGAATCTGTAGTTGTCAAATCAGATGCTGGGTCTCCAGGGCTTATTAAACAATGACAGCACCTTAAAATTATATAATCTTAAAGTAACGCATGCATATTGTTCATTACCTTACTTAACTAACGTGCTTCAACTTACTGTTTTTAAATTCTGGATTTTGAGGTCCGTGGAAGTGGATGTTATAGAATTAATTCCATTTTAGCCTTATCCTACTCCTTATTTGTCATAAAATCTTAAGCAAGTCAATAAAAATTTAAAAGATGCCTGTAATTCCTGAAAATTTTGGTTATAGAAAGTCATATAAATAAAAAATTATGGTTCTACAGAATAGCAGCATAAAATGAAATATACATTATTCACTGAATAATGAAAGTTGTATTACTTTCAAACAGGGTATAAGCTTGGTCATCTGAAATGTTCTCTGATAATTTGTTTTGTCTCGTGTTCTTCTAAAAGGTCAAAATTGCCATCTGATACTAAAAAGAATGGGAGATATAAGTCCAAACAAAATTCCACGAATCCAAAGAATCACTATAATTGATCAAAATCAAAGAAGAATTGAAAGTCAAATACAGAAAAATGAAAACCATACGAAATAGTGAGAGTTGTATCATTGAAGAGGGGAAGATCTAATTTTAGTAGAAAGAGAATGGAAAGGGAAAGAAACAAGGAGCAAGTAACAATGGGGAAGAAAAACAGGATGTGGTAGCCTCATGATCAAGGGAAGCAGGGAGAAGAAAAGCAGTAAGAAAGAAGGTACAATTTGAGTGCTGAGGCACGTGATAGCAACTCAGACTGCCAATGTACTAGACTCCCTTATAAGAGAAAACTGAAGTGCAAAAATCTTAGTAAATTGTCCCCAGCCACACAGGTAGACCAGGATTTTTAACTAACTATAAGACCACCCAGAGGAGCAGTTGGAAGAAAAAAAGTCAGTATAGCATTACACAGATTAACAGTATACATGCAGAAATAAATTCTGTAACACGCAAATCTGACCATCTCAACTCCCTCTTAAAGTTCTCACGACACCTCCTTTGTCTCCGAGACAAAACCCCAACTGTGTTGTGTAGCATCCAAGGCCATCTAAAATGTCATGGATGATTTCTGCTCTTACCTTTTTCCTCCTTGCACCTCACACTTCAGGTGCTCTGAATTACTTTTAGCACAGATGCCAAACCATCTCTTGCTATGGTACAGATATTTGTTTGTTTGTTTTTTCTTTCTGGAATATCCTTCTTTCTGTTTAAATTACCAATTTCTACTAATCCTTGAAAAAGTGTCACCCACTCTAGAAATCTTCCTAGGTCCTCTGTGTCTCCTCCCCATGTTACATTAAAATATCCCTTCTCTGGGTTCTTAGAAGGCTCCACTGTCTTCTCTTACAGACCTTATTAGATTGGAATGACAGCCTTTTCCTAAATTCATTCTAGAATTGCCTCAGACAGTGAGTTTGTCATTTGTTTCTTGTATCCTCAGGACTTTAAAAAGTACCTGCCTGACTGGAGATATTCAGAATGTGGCCTACCACCCAGTTTTATGAATCTGATGAAATAAGTGCATTTAGACAATAATTAGATGAAGGAGTTAAGTATCTCTCTAGACTTAAGGAGGATAGGAAAAGAGATTTAAAAATGCATATTCCAGAAGATATGCAAAATCTCAGGTCCCACCTCAGGGTTCACTACCACCTTTAAAATGTTTCATATTAATCATTAAAAGTACAACATATAATAAGAGAAATCATTTTTCTCTTCTTTAAAAAATGTTCCTTAAGTGGCTATTCTTTGCAAAGCATTACAAAAAGCACTTTCCCAAACAATTCATTCGATGTCTTATATATTCAGAAATACACCACATACTTCAAGACCGTGCACATCATGAAGGTAGATATTTTATTCCTTTTATTCCCAATGCTTACTACTGGACCTACCTAGAGTAGGAGCTTAATTACTATATGTTTAAATGAATGATTGAATAAACAAGGAAAAAAGAATACGAAATAATTCTATTGACTGTCATTCTGAGTGTACACTTTCAGAAAACAGAATGAAGGCTTTCCATGTGGTCACCATCTTCCATTTCCAATGCTCAGTTTGCTAGTAAAAATATGAAATGTTATTTAAAATAAATAATGTGATGAGAAAGCTGATTTATCAAGACAGAATTTACTTTTAATGTAAGATACAGTATTTTAAACTTGGTTGTATCTAAAATTATACTAAAAATAAAGCCTAAATACATTCAAATTATATTACAGGAAACGACAGGACTTGCCACTTTCTTTTTTCTCAGACTCTGACACTAGTTTAAATTGTTTGACAATTTTGTCTTTTTCCATTTCTTCTTCCCTTTCCTCCTTACCAAATATATGAGTCACATAGTATACTGGGTAATAAGGATACAAAAGTAATATATTGTCAGTGCCCTCTGGAAGCAGATAGTCTAGAAAAAGAAAGTAGGCATGGAAGTGTATAGGTGCTGAAATGTAAACTTTGTAGCTGAGCACACTGGCTCACACCTGTAATCCTCAAGCTTTGGGAAGTCAAGGTGGGAGGAGCACTTGACGTCAAGAGTTTGAGACCACCCTGGGCAACATAGTGAGACCCTGTCTCTAAATGTAAAAAAAAAAAAAAAATTAGCCAGGTGCATTGGTGCATGCCTGTAGTCCCAGCTCCTCTGGAGGCTGAGGCAGGAGGATCCGTTGAGCCCAGGAGTCCAGGGCTAGAGTGAGCTATAATCACACCACTGTACTCTGGCTTGGGTGACAGAGCAAGACTTTGTCTCTAATTTTTTTTTAATTTTAAAAATAAAATAAATTTTATAGATAATAGACACAATAAGGAAAGTTGGACAATTCTTCCTGGAGTGTCAAAGGAGAATCTTTACAGAAAAAGTGATCCTAGAGCTAAGTCTTCAGAGATGAGAAGGAAGATATTTGCCTGAAATTAGGGAGGAAAGGGGCTAATTCTATTTGTTAAGATCAGAGCAAACGAAGGTACAAAGTACAAAACAGAAGAGTGTAATTGGAGAGAATGTTAGTGAAGCTGCAGGAGCAGATAAGGCAGGAGGCACAGCTGAATCCCAGGGGTCCTCGGAAGCCACAGTGAGAAACTTAGACTTCTTTGGAAAGAATAAAGAGTTACTGATTAGTTTTAAGAGAGAAATCGCATAGATTTTTATTCTAGAAAGATTACTCTGGCAGCAGTGTAGAAGGTAGATGCTGGGATTTAAAACAAACCAATCTGTAGTGTTTTTCCAACTTTGATGTACATATGAGTCACCTTGGGACTTGTTGAAATGCAATCAGCTTCATTTCTGGTCTGAGGACCACAATAAGTAGTAAGTAGTTCAAGACAATTGACATGGTGTAGCAAGTATATGGACCTAAAAAGATAGGGTCAGAAGAAGAATCTGAAAATCTCTTCAATTTCTGCTTAGATAACTGAGAGAACGGTGCTGCTATCACCAAGCAAAGAAATACAGGAAGAAAGATGGTTTAAAAGGGAAAGATGAGTTTCACTTTAAACATATTAAATTTGAAGTACATCTGAGACAACATCTAAGCAGAGACAGCCAGTAGGCAAATGGTTATGGGTTAGGGATAGAGGAAAACAATATGCTATAGAAGAAAGTACAATAATAACTTTGGAGTTAGACAGACCCAGACATGAGTTTCTATTGTTATGTGAGATATGAAGAAATTATATCAACATTCTTGTGTTCAATATTCTTATGTGTAAAAAGAAGATAACAATAACTTCCTTGTATGTTTATAATAAAATGAGTGCAAAACCTAATCAGTGTCTACATTATGGCAGATGATGAATAAATGGTGCCATTTACATGTCTTTGAAGTTCAGGATAGAAAACCTGGAACTTGTTCCTATTTAAGAAGTAGCCATTGAGAGTCAATAAGATAGCTCAGGAAAAGTTTGTAATGTAAAAATAAAGGATGTAAAGAGCTCAACTTTAAGAGGAGAGTAGAAGGAATAGTCACAGCACAGAAGGAGAAGGACCGGTCACAAATTTTAAGAGAAAATTGGGAGAGAATGATGTCATAGAAGGTAGAACAAGGAAATTTTTTAAAAAGAGGGATAAGTGAAATGCACAGAGAGGCTAACCAGTGGATTTAACATTTTTGACCTAAAAAGATCTTCAAGATAGGTATGAAAGCAAACGGATTGCAATGGATCATTGAACAAGTGGAGAAAGAAATGTAAAGGATTCTTTTGGTGTATCTGTTAAAACAGAGAATGTAACATTAGAAGAGAATATGGTGCTATTTATTTTTTAGGTGAGACTTTTTAAAAGTTTACATTGTGGAGGACCAACTAAGGTAAGAAACCATAAACTTGAGGTGGAACCAAACAGAATATAAGGGGCTGAGTTGATTCCAGGTAGCAGATTTGTAGAGCAGAATCAGTAGAGAAATAATTTCTCTCTCTCTGAACACTAGCTTCCTATCCATTCTAACTAGTACCATGTTATTTATCCTAAAATATGTAATATTTCTTTACTCAAGAAATTTCAGTGAGTACCCCTTGCCTAGAAAAGGAAGTATAATTTCTGTGGTCTACCATTCAAGGTTTCCATCGTCTGGCTATAACTGTCATTTGCAACTATTTCTTACCACTTCCTTTCATGCATCCTGTACTCCAGTCATATTTGATTACTTTTTATTCTCCATGCACTCTTTCCACATACTCCATACATACTGCTTCTTATTTAAGGTCCAGCAAGAATGCCACTTCCATCATGGTATCTTCTATAAAAGCCCAAATCAAATAGAGTCTCCTCTCAAATTCCCTGTTAGTATTACCGATGAGATATATTATAAGCTACTTATAAAACAGTAATTTCTGCATTCCTTTTTCTGCCCTTAAAAGAGAGATAGCACTTTATTCACTTTTACAATTCAGTTTCCTAGAGTGTCAGCACATACTATAGATTTAATAGTGGCTATTAATTCCTTAGAGATTTGGAAGACTCAGGGCAAATCCTATAAACAAATTCCTGAAATTACAAAGGAGACTATTTCTTACTCAGTCAACAATCAAAAGTATAATCCAACACTCATACTATGTATGGAAATAACATATATTTCCTACAAAATATTTTAAATGCTATAAATACTATTGCATGATAAAAACGATACTCCTTTTTAGTAAAGTGGTTTTAAAAATCTTAGAGAATTGCTGCTCAAACCATGAATCAATAATTAATCTTGTAGAAAGAAGTTTAGAATATATTGCCAAGATCATAAAGTTTTATTGTCTTTACTCAAATTTATAATAAAATGTCACCTCTAAGAAAATAAACTCATGTCAGAATTTACGTCAGCTACTTAGAAAATGAACAAATGTAATTCAATTGTGTATGCTTAACTGATGTAGCTTCTACATATATTTACTGAGCACCTACTTTGTTCATGCCTGGTACTAGGTACATTCATACATAATATCTTATTTAATATCCACAACAATCATGTGAGATAGCTATGTTAGTAGTCCCTTTCTACAGATTACGAAATTTGCTCAGAGAGACTTTTAACTTGCCAAGTAGTAAACAGCTAGGATGTCTTTGAGCCAAGAATCTCTAGTGCTCTGAGAGACCAGAAGATTTTGATCACCAAAGATTGATTAGGACTCATTTTATTTACTCTAGGAAAAGGTGCATCCATAAAGTGAGAAAAAATTAGCAACAAGAGTTGAAGCAAGTGAGTTGAATGTGTAAGCTTAATCTTCAACTATCCATAAAAGACAGTTAACCAATACACCTTCCCTAAGGATTCTACTTAATCAACATGTTATTGCATACATGGCAATTTAGCCTAAGGCGACAAAGTTTTAAATTAGTGGTTCTAGAATTATGTTAATAGATAAGAATAGTTTATCATGATTATCAGCCTTGTTTATATGTAATTTATGCTTCTAAAGTGCTTACAGTTATTTTAAGGAGGTTTTTGAAGTATTCTTAGCAAATCCTGCCTCTCTAATTTTTATAATTAATATTATTTTCATAGCTACTCTAAAAAGGCTTTGCAAAACAATAGACCTTCAGGCCTGCTCATGTCCATAATCATACCTTTCAATTGGTGAGCCATTACTGTACTTTTACAGTGGTCAAGCATTCTATGTAATGCTTTTAAATATGGCATGTATTTTACTAAATTTCACTTCAGATATCTCTGCCCTGAAGATAACATAAAGAAACCTGATAATCACTGAATAATATTTGCAACATTTCACATATGATACAGATTTCAATATATTACTATTTTTATTTTGTCTTTAATGTAAATTTTATTAAATCGGGAAGCAATAGCTTTTCTCCCTTTGGAAGATACTGCCGGAGGAAAAATCCTGCACATAAAGATTTTCATAAAAACTTGTGTTCTTTGAATGTGGTATTAGTCATGAATTGATTAAAATGCTGATACCTTATGGCCACACGCACTGCTTGGATTCAGAGAAACAGTTCTGCAACTTTTGTTTTCACTGGGGTGTCCTGAGAAGCACAACTTTTCTTTTTTAACCTCCTCTTTGTGGTTTGTAAACTTGAGGGCTAAATCTTATTGAGAGAAGTGGTTGTTGGAAGACAATTCTCCATAGGTCTCTTGTGTTTCTATGTGTTTTCCGAGCAGACGTATTGATTGCTTTTTTTCCATACTAGATTTTCAAGGACATTTGTATAGCCAACAGCTTTGGTAAAGATAGTGTCTCCTTCCAGAGAAAAAAAGCAGTTTTGTTTACTGTTCGCTATAATAATGATAATGACAGTCTACAGGGCAAAGATCAGGTAGGCCTACTCCCCACCATAAAAGGCCCGAGTTCCTTAACTTAAGGTAACTGTTCTATAACCCAACCCACTGTGCGTCACTTGTTCCTCTTCATACCACACTTCAAAAACTGGGGCTTGGGGAAATAACATCAAAATGCTAATACTCTGACAACTGTCATTTCTGTGAGTAGTAACAAGCTGCCTTTTTTTTTTTTTTTTTTTTGACCCACAAGCCTGCTTCCACCAACTTCCATGGAGCTACATCAGGCCAATTTGTTAGCTTGCAAGGAGGGTAAAATGTCAGATCTTTCCCAGTTTGTGTAACCAATAACAACTTCAACACAGATTGTGTCAACTGAGTACTCACTTTCAAAAAACAAAATCATACTCAGGATTTTAATGTTCCTCATGATCTGGATTGGCCAGTCTAGATTTCTTACCTTATTCTCCAAGAAATTTGACATCTTCCTAGTACAAAACTCAGCTAACATGGCTTTTCCTAATTTTGTTAATGATCCTTCCGTCATCTAGTGACAGAATTGAGCCAGGTTTCCCTCCTACTAGTTCTTCAAACAAAGATAATTTTTGGATGATTTTTCTCTTGGGGAATAAGTGAAATAACATATGTTTTCAGATTATATATTCCTTCTTGATTTTTTAAAGCAACTTATGGAGGTATAATTGACGTAGAGAAAGTATACATATTTAATATATACAACTTGATGAGTTTGGAGATAAGTATACAGCCATGAATTTATCAACACAATCTATGCCACAAACATATCCATTCCTTCCAAAAGTTTCCTCCTCTTTATTATTTTTTCCCCATAGGGTCTCGCTTTGTCACCCAGGCTAGAGTGCAGCGGCGCCATCACAGCTCACTGCAACCTCTATCTCCTGAGCTCAAAGGATCCCTCCACCTCAGCCTCCCAAGGAGCTGGGCCCACAGGCACATACCACCAGGTCCAGCTAATATTTTGTACTTTTTGTAGAGGCGAGGTTTTACCATGTTGTACAGACTGGTCTCAAACTCGTGAGCTCAGGCAATCTGCCCACCTCAGCTTCCCAAAGTACTGGAATTACAGGCGTGAGCCACTGCATCTGAACCCTTTTTATTACTTTTGTATGTGATAAGACTACTCAATCTAAGATCTACCCTCTTACACTTTTAAATATGCAACACAGTGTTATTTATCACGGGTACAATGCTGTTCAGTAACACGCTGGGACTTATTTGTGTTGTATAACAGAAACTATACCCTTTGACTAACACTTCCTTGTTTTCCCCTCCCTCAGCCCCGGTAACTATCATTCAACTCTCTCTCCTTCTATGAGTTTGACAGTTTTAGATCCCTCACATAAATGGTGTCATGTACTATTTGTCCTTCTGTGTCTGACTTATTTCCTTTAATATAATGTCTTCTAGTTTTACCCATGTAGTCACAAATAACAAGACATTCTTTATTTTTTCAGGATGAGTAATATTTCATTGTATGCACATACTATATATTCTCCATTCATAATGGACAGTTAGATTGCTTGCATATCTTGGCTATTGTAAAATGCTGCAATATATATGGGAGTACAAATATCTCTTGATTTCAATTCCTTTGGGTATATTCCCAGAAATGGGATTGCTGGATTTTATGGCAGCTCTATTTGCAATTTTTGTGGAACCTCCATATTGTTTTCCACAGCAGTTGTACCAGTTTGCATTCACCCCAATAGGATATAAGAGTTCCCTTTTCTCCACATTCCTGCCAACATTTTTCTATTATACTTTTTATAATAATCATTCTAACAGGTATGAGGTGATATCTCATGTGGCTTGATTTGTATTTCCGTGATGATTAGTGATGTTGAGCACCTATTCATATACCTGATGGCCATTTGTATAGCTTCTTTAGGGAAATGTCTATACAATCCCTTTGCACGTTTTCTAATCAGGTTACTTGGGGTTTTTATTCTATTGAGTTGTGGAATTCAATTTTGGATACTATTCCTTTATCAGATAGATATGTGGTTTGCAAATATTTTCTTTTATTCTGTTAATTGCCTTTACATTTTTGTTGATTATTTCCTTTATTGTGCAATAGCCACTTTGTTTCATGTAATCCCACTTTTCTATTTTTAGATAAGTTTTTGTTACCTGTCTTTGTTACTATCCCTTTGGAGTCACTTCTAAGAAATTCTTGCCAAGCCCAATGTCAAAAAGCTTTTTTCCTATTTTCTTCTATGAGTGTCATAGTTTTTAAGGTCTTAAGTTTAAGTCTTTAATGGACTTTGAGTTGATTTTTGAGTATGGGATAAGGTCAGAGTCCAATTTCATTTTTTACATGTAAATATCCAGTTTTCCCAGTGCCATTTATTGAAGAGACTATCGTTTCCCCACTGTGTATTTTAGTACCTTTGCAGAAGATCAGTTGACCTATATATGAAGGGGTTTATTTCTGGGCCCTCTATTCTGTTCCATTGGTCTATATATTTGTTTTTATGCCCCTACCATACTGCCTCAATTACTACAGTATTTTAAATAGATTTGGAAACCAAAAATTGTGATGACTCAACCTTTATATTTATTTTTTAAAGATTGGTTTTGGTTATTCAGGGTCTTTTTTGGTTCCAGTAGGAATTTTAGGATTGTTTCTTCTGTCCCTATAAAAACAAAATAAAAATGCCATTGGGATTTTAGTAGGGATTACATTGAATCTGTAGATCACCTTGGGTAGTATGGATATATTAACATGGGATGTTTTTCTGTTTATTTGTAACTTTTAAAGTTTGTTTCATCAATGGTTTACCATTTTGGTGTGCCAGTTTTTCACTTTCTTGGTTAAATTTATTCTTAAGCACTTTATATTTTTTAATGCTAATGTAAGTGAAAATGTTTTCTTGATTTCTTTTTGGATAGTTCAGAGTTAATGAACTGAAATGCAACAAATGTTTACATACTAATTTTGTATCTTGCAACTTTACTGAATTTAATAGTTCTAGTAGTTGTTTTTGTTGTTGTTGTTTTGTTTTTTTGTTTTGAGGACTCTCGCTCTCTTGCCCAGGCTGAAGTGCAGTGGCACGATCTCAACTCACTGAAACCTCTGCCTCCCATGTTCAAGCAATTCTTGTGACTCAGACTCCTGAGTAACTGGAATTACAGGCATGCACCACCAAGCCTGGCTAATTTTTGTATTTTTAGTAGAGATGGGGTTTCACCACGTTGGCTAGGCTGGCCCTGAACTCCTGACCTCAGGTGATCCACCCACCTCAGCCTCCCAGAGTGCTATGATTACAGGCATGAGCCACAATGCCTGGCCTTCTGGTTGGTTGTTGGCAAAATCTTCAGAAGTTTCTACATGTAAGATTCTGCCATCAGTGAATAGAGATAATTTTGCTTCTGCCATTCTAATTTAATTGCCTTTTATTTTCATTTCTTGACTAATTACTTTGGCTAGGATTTCCAGTACCATCTTGAGCAGAAGTGGTGAGAGTGGGCATCCTTGCCTTTTCCTAGATCTTAGAAAAATTTTTTTCAGTTTATTTTATAGGATATTAGCTGTAGGCTTTTTATATGTGGACTTTATTATGTTAAGTTCCTTTTATATTTAATTTATTGAGAGTTATGAAAGGGAGTTAAATTTTGTCAAATGCTTTTTCTATATTTTTGAGATAATCATGTGATTTTTATACTCCATTCTGTTAAGGTGGTGTATCACATTGATTGATTTCTGCATGTTGAGCCATCCTTGCCTGCCAGGGACACATATTATTTGGTCATGGAATATGATCCTTTTAAAGTGCTATAAATTTGGTTTGCTACTATTTTGTCAGGCAATTTTGCATCTATGTTCATCAGGAATATTGGCCTAAAGTTTTGTTTTCTTGTGGTGTATTTGTTCCACTTTGGTATCAGGATGATGTTGACCTTATAAATAAAACTGGAAGTGTTCCCTTTTCAATTTTTTAGAAGCATTTCAGAAGGATTGGTATTAATTCTTCTTGAAATCTTTGGTAGAATTCACCTGTGAAGTCATTTGGTCCTGGACTTTTCTTCGTTGGGCAGTTTTTGATTACTGATTAAGTCTTCAAATAGGGTGTCACTATGTTGCCCAGGCTGATCTCAAACTCCTAGCCCCAAGTGATCCTCTCACCTTGGCCTCTCAAAGCACTGAGATTACAGGCATTAATCACTGCATTCAGCCTCTCAGTCTCCTTTTTGTTATTGGTCTCTTTAACCTTTCTAGTTCTTCTTGGTTTAGTCTTGATGGGTTGTATGTTTCTTCAAATTTCTCTTTTTTTTCTAGATTGTCCAAATTTATGGTATATGATTGCTCATAACAGTCCCTATGTGTTTTTCATTTTTATGAGATCTGTTGTAATGTCTCCACTTTCATTTCTGATTTTATTTATTTGAGTCCTCTCTCTTTTTTTCATACTCTAAGTATTTGTCAATTTTATTTAACTTTTCAAAAAAACAAGTCTTAATTTCGTCAATTTCTTCTAAATTTTTTCTTTTCTATTTTAGTTATTTCTGTGCTAATCTGTATTATTTCCTCCCTTCTGCTAAATTTGAGCTTATTCACCACTGATTCTATAAATCACTAACATCTAATACAGTTACCATTATTATTTTGATGTAGTTAGACAGTCAATCCTAGGTTTAATGCTAGCATTTCTGTATTCTCAGGAAATTATTCTAAACTGATTTCCTGGTATTATTTCAGATTTTCTCAACAACTAATTTTACCTTCTACCGAAATGCTCTCCATCTTGATTGTAAATATAGTTAGTATAATTAATTGTTTTTCTTCTTAAGAGACTAACCTTTATATGACATTTACTCACATTGGATTAAGTTCCTCCTAGGATAGGATAGGCAGGGGGTGGATATCATCTTACCTTAAAAATCTGTTTCACATGAATATAACTGCATCGAATATCTAATTTTTCAAGTAACCTCTGAGTTTTTTCTAGGTTAATTTTCCCACCTCTAAAGTCATCCTGAATCTTCGACAAAAACCATGTAGAAAGCACAAAAAGTTAAGGAAATTCTCATAGAAAGGCACTGAGTATTTAAAATTCCTAAAGAAACATTTGATTTACTGTACTTATTTTTATTTTTAAAGAATATGCTTAAAGTAAATTATAGGATAATTGTATGATAAATAATATTTTTTTAAAAAAAATTAAGTAGTTGCTATGCTATAGTAAAGGTATGAAAGGGTATATAGCACAATAAAAATACAAGAAAAGAATTAAAATTAAAATTTGAGAATTAAAGTCATTACTTAGAAAATACATTAAAATATTATTACAATCTATTGCTTGAAGGCACGAAGTTGGGAGGCAACCAGACTTCAAGATCATCTCTCACCTGATCTCTCTGTTTTAGTTCTCTAATCCAGAAAGGTGATCAACTTAACCCTGAATCTTAAGGAGGGTGGAAGCATTAGATGAATTCCTAATATGTCACCAAACACAGTTTCTGCTACTTAGTGTTCAATAAATAGTAGCCATGACTGATAAAGTTATTATTACTACATTAGTCAAATGCCCAGCTATACACACACTCAAGACAGTAACATTTTAAGTACCATCAAAAAGCATAAAAAATACCATGGTAAGCGTATATTTGGTATGAAAGAGAGACCAAAAAAAATTTTAAAAAGCTTACTTATCATAGATAAACTATAAAAGTTAGGACACTTCCATTTGAAAAACTAAGATCGAAATGAGATAATGACAATTATCACTAAAATTATAAAAGGTATAGGTAAAAATTGTGCAAAACTACTCAGTTTGAGATGTTAAAATGAATTAATGAGATCTCCTTAAATGTAATAGTTATGACTTAATAGAATAAAGCTCATTTTCTTATAAGAAAAAGATACCAGAATGTAAGGAAAGTTAGAAAAGCTCAGAACAGACATGGAACATGCAGTTCAAATTAAATGAAGAGGATTTAAATTCAGAACTCTTCGAAAAGAATAACAGCATCAAGTAAAGAGGATAATCAGGAGAAAGAAGAGGGGCAGAAAGAAGCTCTCAATGGATATCTCATTTCCATAGTTTCATGACCTGTAGAGCCGTTTCTCCTCACTTAGAAGTCTTTCCCCAATAGGTGCTGTTACCGGTTCCAAATACAATTAACTCTGCCCCTTTGCAGAAAATAATTTCTTGATACTCCTCAGCTGTTACCACTTTTCTAGGGAGAAAGCAGAGAACACACAGTGGTTTGTTGCCTTTGTTCTTTGAAGCTGACTCACACTTCACCGTAGAAACAGCAAGCAAGATGTGGTACCTGCACTACCCTGCCCTTGAAACTGTTTGGCCTCTTACATCCTGACCATCTCCAAACCCACAATATTTGAAAACGCAGCTTTCCCTGATGTCTGGCGTTTTTCCATGAACTGCCATTGTATCTCATTTTGTTTTTTACTCTTTTGTTTAAACCCCTCAAACCTTTCATCACAATGTAATGTGCTTCCAGTGGGTTTGGGCAGCTACTCTGAGAGCCTGAGTATAAATCAACACCATTGTGATTCCTGAAGTTGCAAAGTGCTGTCACTCTTGAAACTTTGGGCTGCTTCTCTAGATCCCTGACAACATATAATGCACACAGAGACACACCACTTTCGAAGAAGACTGTTCAGGAGGCTAAGTTCTTAAAATCTTCAAAATAGGTATAGCTGGTTGGCTGGGCACCACACTGTCAGGTGACTGTCATTTTTTCCTTTTGGTCTGAATACCCATTGTGATATCATCAGAGGTTCCACACTTCACAAGGAAAGCTTCTTATGACCTCATCAGGAGGCTCACACCTTGCTAGACTGCCTGCTTTCATGGGTAGACACAATAACCTTCAGCTTGAATGTTAACACCTTGATGGGAAAGGTGTCTCATGGAATGTTTTCTTATCCTTTGAACACTCTTCATTTCAGAAGCTTTGCTTCTGTTGCAACCAAACATGACACTTAGTGTGCTGAGCAGGAAGGACAAGGAAAGAGTAATTCGCAGACTGTTATTACAGGCACCTCCAGGGGAATTTGTAAATGCCTTTGATGATCTCTGTCTGCTTATCCGTGATGAAAAACTTATGCACCATCAAGGTGAGTGTGCAGGCCACCAACACTGCCAAAAATATTCTGTACCACTCTGCATTGATGGAAATCCAGTACTCTTGTCTCACCACAATGTAATGGGCGACTACCGATTTTTTGACCATCAAAGCAAACTTTCTTTCAAATATGACCTGCTTCAAAATCAGCTGAAAGACATTCAAAGTCACGGTGTCATTCGGAATGAGACAGAATATCTGAGAGTTGTTGTTCTGTGCGCCTTAAAACTGTATGTGAATGACCACTATCCAAAAGGAAATTGCAACGTCCTGAGAAAAACTGTCAAAAGTAAGGAGTACTTGATAGCTTGCATTGAAGATCACAACTATGAAACAGGAGACTGCTGGAATGGACTTTGGAAATCTAAATGGATTTTCCAAGTTAACCCATTTCTAACCCAAGTAACAGGAAGAATATTTGTGCAAGCTCACTTCTTCAGGTGTGTCAACCTTCATATTGAAATATCCAAGGACCTGAAAGAAAGCTTGGAAATAGTTAACCAAGCTCAACTGGCTCTAAGTTTTGCAAGGCTTGTGGAAGAGCAAGAGAACAAATTTCAAGCTGCAGTCTTGGAAGAATTACAGGAGTTATCCAACGAAGCCCTGAGAAAAATTCTACGAAGGGATCTTCCAGTGACCCGCACTCTTATTGACTGGCAGAGGATACTCTCTGACTTGAATCTGGTGATGTATCCTAAATTAGGATATGTCATTTATTCAAGAAGTGTGTTGTGCAACTGGATAATATAAAGAATTGCTCCTGGTAACTATCTTGATTTGACTTGTTTGTGTTTCTGGGGAATGGTTATTTTCCTAAAATTGAACAATCTGTAGAGATGTCTCTTACTTAGCCAATGCAAATTTAAATGGGAAAAGTGTAACAAGTAATTTTACTTGGGGAATATTTATGAATAATGCAAGAAAGTGTAAAGTAACTGTGTTTCATGGTGGTGACCATCATAAAGACCAAGACATTTGTTAGAAACTAAAATAGTTTTATAGAATATGGGATTCCAGAAATAATAGAGAGGTGGCCAGGGTTAAGGCTGTGTGTGTGTGTGTGTGTGTGTGTGTATATGTGTGTGTGTGTGAGACAGAGAGAGACTTTTGACTTTGTTTTGAACTGAAAAGGTACACAAATGAATATCACTCCACAAATGATATTTTACATAACTCAATTCAGTACTGGACCATCCAGGAGAGGGTGAATTTCAATAAATGACATTAGGTTTGGATTTTCCACGAAACCAACAGATATCAAAAATCTAGCTCACATGAAGGACTACTAGTAATTTTGGATCCTCTTCTACTCTACTTCCTTCCCCTCAAGAATTGGGGTAACTCAAAATCCCTGGCTTGTCTGATAACTAACACGGTCTTCCAAGCCAACTAGAAAAACCTGACTTCCCAAACTTTTACAGCTAAGCTCTTGTGAAGTCATCACTGTAAACACTTATAAGTACTTACTACATAACATGGCTTGTGCTAAATATTTTGCATAACATTTTTCATCACTAATCTGGTACTAGTATTATCTCCATTGTACCTAAGAAAAACCTAAGTTCTCAAGTTGTTTACATCTTCCAGACACATAGTATCACAGTTCATTTGTGCTGCTATAACAAAATACCATACATTGAGTAACTTATAAATAACAGGAATTTATTGCTCACAGTTATGGAGGCTGCAAAGCCTGAGACCAAGGTGCTAGCAGATTCAGTGGCTAGTAAAAGCATGTTTCCTGATAGATAGGATTTTCTAATTGTCACCTTACATGGTAAAAGGGACAAAGCAGCTCTGTAGAACTTCTTTTAATGGCACTAATATCATTCATGAGGGCTCCACTCTTCTGGCCAATCACCTCCCAAAGTCCTCACCTCCTAATACCATCACCTTGGGCACTCAGTTTCAACATATAAACTTTGGGGGACACAAACAATCAGACCATACCACATAGTGGCAAACGTATCTGACTTAGCACTCATGCTTCAGGGTACAACAGTTCCCCATGGAAGCCTATTTCATGATGAGTTATGGACTCTGATGTACATTGATTTTGCCAAGCATTCCATCTTAAAGGATACCCCAGAAGAAATGGAACCTGTGACAGCTGTTTTCTAGCCAGAGCAAATCACCTATACACTCATCCTACTACTATTCCTAGCAATGTTACTGTCCATTGGTATCTGCTCTTTCAATAAATGCCAAATATAAATCTCTTTAACAAGATTACAGTAGAGCAGTAGGTAGGCCCCATCCTCCAATTCTGATTTATCTAAGAAGCAAAGTGTTTTGTATTTTGGGTTTATGCAATCGAAAAACACTTCTAATTTTACTTATTAACATTGGAGCGACAGATTCCATACAAGAATTTCTAAACCTAACCTCCCCAGCTGGTGGTTCTGTGAGAATCTCAGGAGAATAACCTGGGGCTTATCTTTAAAAATACACATTACCAGGGCCCATCCTAGGATTCTGATTTAGTAGGCTGGGAAATCTGTATTTTAGCAAGTATTGGAGGTTACTCTGATGCAAAAGATTTCAGGGCCACATTTTAAGAAATGTTCCCTAATCTTAAAATAGCATGTCCTGTGCTTTCTCTCTACTTAATTAAAATCATTTCCCACAAAACCATAGCCCCATGAAGGCCATTGTTACCACTTTACTGCTTTTACTATGCATAGACCAAGGACGGGCCTTGCCATGTAAAAAAGGTAAAAACAAACTTTCTAAAGAAAAGCAGAAAAGAAAGTTGGTCTTGTAGCACTAAAATACAGCCATCTGGTGAATCCATAAGCAAAAATTTGAATTGATATGGTGGTTATATGTGTAAGGGTTGATTTTCCAGATCATTGCAAATTAGGACCCAATGGTTTGTGGGATAATTACAGAGGCATTTAGCTCCTGCTTTAACATAGGGTTTTTTTTAAAAAAAAATTTGTTGATAATTCTGAGTATAAAAGTCACATGTACAAAATTGTGGAAAATGCTTAAAGCATAAAGCATTGAGGCCCATTTTCTTCTGTCTAATTTTATAGAACAGCTTTAAATATTAAGAATAGATAAAATATAAAAATTTGTATCTTGGCCAGGCGCGGTGGCTCAAGCCTGTAATCCCAGCACTTTGGGAGGCCGAGACGGGCGGATCACGAGGTCAGGAGATCGAGACCATCCTGGCTAACACAGTGAAACCCCGTCTCTACTAAAAAATACAAAAAACTAGCCGGGCGAGGCGGCGGGCGCCTGTAGTCCCAGCTACTCGGGAGGCTGAGGCAGGAGAATGGCGTAAACCCGGGAGGCGGAGCTTGCAGTGAGCTGAGATCCGGCCACTGCACTCCAGCGCGGGTGACAGAGCGAGATTTGGGCCAAAAAAAAAAAAAAAAAAATTTGTATCTTGTTCTTTTTTATAACATATATATCATAAACATTGCCCCATGTCATTAAAAACTCCTTGAGCACATAATTTTAATTATTTACATAATATTCATACTGTAAATGTCCATAACAAATCATTTGTCTATTCATATATAATTTAAATTTTTAGCATTCTCTCTCTTATTAATGATGCTATGATGAACATTTGTTTGTCCACATCATAGGTTATTCTCCTTGAGATAAATTCCTTAAAACTGCATATTAAAAATACATATTAATAGTTAATATATATTGCCAAATTGCTTTCCATAAAGATTTTGACAAATTTATCATCCCATTAGTAGCATTAAGAGATTATCTAGCTCAGCACAGTAATCTTGACCATATAATATCATTTTCTTTTTTTTTGATAAGCAACAAGGAAACCTTAGACAATACAAAACAGGAAATATTATTTCATGAACTTATACTTCATTATGTCAAGAGTAGTCCCACAAGGATATTTAATTTGGTAGTTATTTTCCTTGTATGGAAATTGCCAGGGCCAAGGAAATGCACAGTCCCTACCTGTTCCCTGTACCCCTCTCTCTCTCTCTCTCTGTCCTCTCTTCCTCTTTCTCTCTGACCTCTCTCTCTCTTTCTCTTTTCTGTCTCTCTCACACACACACGTGCACACACACACACTTAGGTCTACACTCAAAACACATACATACACACATGCCTAGGCATATACACACATAAAAAATATTTCAGATTGAGGAGTCACTGTGTTCTCTCCCTCAAATCCCACTCCCAACAGGAGTACAAGCTCCATCAGAATGATGATCTTGTCAATCTCAAGTACCTAGTCCATTATTGTCTGTCATCTGGTAAGTACTCAAATGAATGAATGAACAAATGAATAAGATTAACAAAGATAGGAAGCACAGTAGGTTTATCTGGCCTTAAGGTTTTGTAACCCACCAACATCTGCTGTCCCTTAGGAGGCATGCAGCCCACCGCAGATTCCCAGTGCTGGTGTTGTTACCCCTTACTCCAAGGCAGTTCATTCCATTCAGAAACTGCCATTAGTCTTCTGCTATGATGAAAACCTGTGCTTTTTTCTGACTCCAAAAGATAGGAAATTTCTTCTCTATCAAGTTTAAGAAAATCAAGTTCTTCAAAAGTCATACATTTCTTTTCATTTTACATTGATTACATTTTACATGATTCTCTGTCAAAGATTTTCTAATCTTGAAGGCTGGTTCAGAGCGCTAAAGGAATGACCATATCATGTTCTACTCAAGCGGAGGTCCATGAGGAGACTTACATCTTTCAACATGCCTGCATGTTAGGGTGCGTCCCTGCTGCTCTGGATCACGCCCTGGCTTCATGAGTGCCTTGAGATTAAAGCATGCTTCATGGTTTCCTCTTTGTTTGCACTTTTATCACATTTTGCAAGACCTAGCTACTCCCTTCTACGTATCATGCATTTCTAGGAATAATCAAATAGAGCTCCTGTTCAACTCTTTGGATGTTCAAAAGCTTATAAAGGCCCTCTCCATAGTAGATTAAATTTTAGTGAGTCAATATGAAAAGTGATTTCAGTTCACTGCCACTCAGCCAATTTTTGGCCATGTTATTGATTTATCTCACCTTCTTCTCAATCTTCTCATCATAATGTATCTTAGATTCTGGCCCCTCTACTTGGATAATTGAAGCAGCTCCCTGGGATTTACTACTATTCTTAGAAAATGGGTTACCCGTCTACCTTTTCCTAAATTATCGTGAAATCTATCTTGACTCTACTTCCGCCACTTGTCTTTTATTCTTGACGAGAGATCTATTTATTCTTTTCTACTAACATCTGTAGTCTTTTTTACGATATGCTTTCAAATTTTTCTACTTTACTAAGCTTCAATTCTTCATCATTGCTTCACATAGCAAACAACTTTGTTCTTTCACTAAGAAGACACACCCTTTCAAAAGTGCTACTGCTTCCTTTCTAAGCACATAAAAATATGTTTATGCTCTTCTCCTTCCAAATTGTCACCAAAGAAGTGTATGTTCCTTTCTAAGACTAACTTTTCCTCCTGTGCATTGAATCCTAAATTCTTGATCTTTTGCCACCCAGGCTCTTTATCCATCAGGGTGTTTGCTTTGTTTTGTTTTGTTTTGTTTGAGACAGCATCTCAAACATGGTAAAAATTATATTTGTGTTACCCAGGCTGGAGTACAGTGGCACAATCACGGCTCACTACAATCTCCATCTCCCGGGCTCAAGAGATCCTCCTACCTCAGCCTCCCAAGCATACACTTGGGACTATAGGCATGCACTGTCACACCTGGCTAATTTTTGTAATATTTTGTAGAGATAGGGTTTCACCACGTTGTCCAGGCTGGTCTCAAACTCCTGTGGGGTCAGTGGTAATACTGCCTTTATCATTTCTTAGGTAACATGGCCTAATTGACACAACTGGTGAGTGACAAAACTGAAATTCCAGCTCAGGCCTGTCGCACTTCAAAATTCATGCCCTCTATACCTTGCCATGTCTACCCTCTGACTTCTAGTCCATGAGCATAACTAACAAAAGTTTCAATATCAATTATTCATTCCAATTACCTTTTCTCAGTTATCACAGGAATGTGGTTTTATCTTGAAAGCCTATTTCCTCAGTTGTGCCTGCATCTTAGTTTATCTCTTCTATAATTTCTTCCATATCTCCTCATCCACTATTTCTTTCATATCTCCTCATCCACCCCTCAGCCAAACACAGGCTTCCTCCAATTTCAGTTCTTTGTCTTCTTGTTTTTTTTAGCTTTATTTAGGTATAATTGAGATACAAAAATTTCACACATTTAAGCATATATCTTGATGAATTTGGACATATGCATACACCCGTGATACCATAACAACCAAGGTACTAAGCATATCCAACACCTCAAAAAATGTCCTTATGTTCATTTGTGGAGTTTTTTTGTAAGAACATTTGACATGAGATCTCTTCTTAACATATTTTTAAAGCACACAATAAGGTATTGTTAATCCTGTGTACTATGTTGTACAGCAGACATCTAGAACTTATTCATCTTGCATAACAGAAACTTTATACCCATTGAAGAACAATTTTCCATTTCCCCTATCCCCAGTTCCTGACAATGATTATACATTTCCAATATTGTCTACCGGTCCAAGCCAAACTATGTCCAAAATCATCATTCTCAGATCCAAATCACTTCTTTCTTTCCTGTCCCCCGCCCCCACTTCAAACAAATTACTCTCTCTTATTTTCTGCTCTTAGAAGCACTATCTTACCATTAACTCAAGGTCAAGACTTTAAGCATTCTTGTTTTCCAAAGGGAACACACAAAGGGAATGTAAATTAGTCCAGCCTTATGGAAAGTCGTTCTGTGATTTCTGAAAGAACTTAAAACAGAAGTACCATTCAACCCTTCAATCCCATTATTGCATATATACTCAAATGAATATAAATTGTTCTACCTTAAAGACACATGTACGCATATGTTCATTGCAGCACTATTCACAATAGAAAAGTCATAGAATCAACCTAAATGGCCATCAGCAATAGACTGGATAAAGAAAATGTGGTACATACACACCATATACAGCCATAGAAAAGAATGAGATTATGTCCTTTGCAGCAACATGGATGGAGCTGGAGGTCATAATCCTAAACACACTGACCCATAGAAATATAAACAAACTAACCCATAGAACAGAAAACCAAATACTACATTTTCTCCCATATAAGTGGGTTCTAAACCTGGGGACGAAGAAAGGAACAACAGACACTGGGGCCTACTTGAGGGTTGAGGGTCAGAGGAGGGACAGGATTTAAACACTATCTATCGAGTACTATGCTTATTAGCAGAATGATTAAATAATCTGTATGCCAAACGCCTGTGCCACAAAACATACCTGTGTAACAGACCTGCATGTGTACCCTGGAACCTACAATCAAAGATTTTAAAAAGCAAAATCACAAAATAAAACAACACAAAATAAAATTAAACCCAATAAATCATTGGATTCCTTTGTTTCTATCCTTGAAATTGTCATGCGCGTCTGTGTGAAGAGACCACCAAACAGGTTTTGTGTGAGCAACATGGCTGTTTATTTCACCTGGGTGCAGGCGGGCTGAGTCAGAAAAGAGAGTCAGCGAAGGGAGATAAGGGTGGGGCCGTTTTATAGGATTTAGGTAGGTAAAGGAAAATTACAGTCAAAGGGGGGTTGTTCTCTGGCAGGCAGGAATGGGGGTCACAAGGTGCTCAGTGGGGGAGCTTTTTGAGCCAGGATGAGCCAGGAAAAGGAATTTCACAAGATAATATCGTCTCTTAAGGCAAGGACCGGCCATTTTCACTTCTTTTGTGGTGGAATGTCATCATTTAAGGCGAGGCAGGGCATTTGCACTTCTTCTGTGATTCTTCAGTTACTTCAGGCCATCTGGGCGTATACGTGCAAGTCACAGGGGATGCAATGGCTTGGCTTGGGCTCAGAGGCCTGACAGAAAGCATTTTCCATATTTATTCCCTTTGTCACTTATTAATTATCCATTTATTAAAATTCAATTCATCATTGGGTCTATTTCTATTTTGCAATTTTCTAAATTTATTCTCTTAGTCCCCTTAATAATGCTTGTTATTTTTCACTTATCAAGCTGTCTAACTGGTCTGTTTTCATTTTTTTTTCTCTTAATCTCCAACCTATTCTATGAATTTTTTCCAAATTAATCTTTATAAACCTCAATTTCTTATTAACTGATGTTCCTCACAATCCTGATCACTTTTTAGAAATATCTAATAAGTAAGGGGTACATTTCAAACTCCCTGGCTTAGCAGTCTAATGTCCTCCATGACCTGAGTGCCCCTATGTTTTCCAGCATCTTTTCTTTTTTTTTTTTTTTTGAGACGGAGTCTCACTCTGTCCCCCAGGCTGGAGTGCTGTGGCGGGATCACGCCTCACTGCAACATCTGCCTCCCAGTTTCAAGCGATTCTCATGCCTCAGTCTCCCAAGTAGCTGAGATTACAGACGTGCACCACCAGGCCTGGTTATTTTTTCTATTTTTAGTAGAGATAGGGTTTCACCATGTTGGCCAGGCTGGTCTCGAACTCCTGACCTCAGGTGATCCACCCGCTTCGGCCTTGCAAAGTGCTAGGATTACAGGCATGAGCCACCATGCCTGGACTCCAGCATCTTTTTTAAAAAGCCTGTTCTACTGGCCTCACCAGAGGTGCTCTAAATTCCCTAAAGGTGAACATATTTTATCTCTAATTCTGCCTTGGTACTTGTTCACCTTATTTTGTTGTTGTTGTTGTTTGTTTGTTTTTCAGAGATGGGAACTTGCAGTGTTTCCCAGGCTGGTCTTGAACTCCTGGCCTCAAGGGATCCTCTTGCTCTGGCCTCCCAAGTTGCTAGGATTACAGGTGTGAGCCACTGTGCTTGGCCTGTTCACCCTAAGTTGACTATTAAACGTGCCTGCGCATGTCCTGCTTCTGTTAATAGACTAAAGGAAGAATTTTTTTTCATTTGTAGGCAATATGTGGAATCTGTGAAACACTGCATCAGACTACATAAGTTCAAGTCTTTACCAATTACTATCTTTGTAATTTCAGGCATAGTTAAAACATATGATTTGTTTCATACTCAATTGTTCCATCTGTTAAATGGGGAGGATTTTTGCAACATTAAAATGAGACAATGAGTTAGTTATACAGCACTTTGTGGCTGCAAATCTGCAGCACCTCGCACGGTGTTTATATATCTTGCATGAGCAGTGAATGATTGGTGAATGGATAAATGTCCAAAGGAAGATAACTTCCATCAGTCTCACAGATTGGCCAGAGCTGCACAGGCAGTATTTCCCAATGATAAGAGAAAGCTTCTGAGAGCATCATTCCCCAGTCCAGCCGAGCTCTCTACCTTTCAGAAATTCCAATGTACAGATACCTCTGGGTTAGGTGTACAGATTTGTGATTAAAAAATGTTTTGTGGTACCTGGCACATAATGAAAATATCAATTTCCTCACTCTGTTATTTCCTTGACAATTCACTCTTGATGTCTTATGATAGGCCAAATGGACACAGATTATTTAAAAAGGTGCCAGGGGCAAGATTTGTCTTCCAAATTCAGTAAATCTGGATCCCAATGGGAAACAGATGGACAAATACAAACCTAATAATTCAAAGAAGGTATCATGAAAGAATTATCAACAAAGACGTGGAAACACATGGAGTAGTAAAGTAACACGAAAGCAGTTCATATATTTAGGCCCAGGTTAGGGAGTGGCCACTGGAGCCTGGAAGGAGAAGTCTATTTATTGGGTCACCATAAGAAGGGGTGTAAACTTCTGTGGAAGGACCTTGATAGTATAAAGACATTGCTCAGGGAAAGAGCTAACAGCATAAATGTTCTCCTCCTTTCTCCAGTCTCTGACAGAGCTCTCTAGCTAACTCAGTCAACAGCAGACAAACAAGAGAGCCCGGGAATACAATCCATACACATCAGCTTCCCCAGGTTAACAATATGGTGGTGAAGAGAAGAAAGTAAGACTGGAGGAGCAAATAGGAGATACCAAACATCCATTCATCTGAATGCTATTTCTGACACCGTACAGAGCTTCATTTTGATAAGATGAACATCTAGAATTCACTAAAGATATTTTATCCTTTTGTTCATTTGGAAATGCCATTTGTTTAAGTAAATAAATATATTTTGTAGCACTACATAAAAGATGTGTTTGGAAGGTTTTCAAGTAACTGTTCTGTATATTTTAGTCCATTTTAATTCCCCTGAAAAGGACAACCTCTTCTAGGTTATAAATGCAACAGCTTTCCTGAATTAATTTTGTTACACAAATATAATTCTTACCATACTGTTCTTATCTCCCTAGTCACTTTTTATTCTTATTTTAGAATATGTAAAGTGCCCTTGCTTTGCAAACACCATGTTCCGACTCCAAACTCATGCAAATAAAGAAGAATTTATGGTGCGAATAGGATTTACTAATTGGACAGATTTATTTTTTTCATTCCCTGGGAATGTGACCCTAATGGCATGCAAATGTAGCCTCAGTTCAGAGGCAGTTGTGGCATGAGAGAGTGAGTTAACTTATTGGTATGTAAGACTGCTTTCTTATCAAACCTGGGAAAAGCACTCAGCTAGGCAGCCAACAGACTGATCTCAACACTGTGACTTGCAAACACTGTGACAGTGAAGTATCATATAAGGCTTATTACTGAATATACTGGAAAGTTCCATATACATGATATGTTTTTTAGCAAGGATACTGGAACAATTTCTCAATGCTTCCTAATAAATATTTTGCATATTCACCTCAGTATTTCATTTTATACCTCATTTTTGGATCAACAGTCTCCTTCTACAAAGAATTTTCCTTTTCTTTGGGAATTTCCTTATGACTAATTCCATTCTTGCCTTGAAAAATTCATGTTGAAGGCTTCTGCTGATGAGCCACATATAAGCTTGAAAACAGTATGAAGACTTTAATAGTTTTGTTTTTCGGTTTTTGTTTTTTTTCTTTTTTAACCAAAAGACAACAGTGGCTGGGCGCGGCGGCTCACGCCTGTAATTCCAGCAGTTTGGGAGGCCGAGGAGGGCGGATCACGAGGTCAGGAGATCGAGACCATCCTGGCTAACACGGTGAAACCCCGCCTCTACTAAAAATACAAAAAATTAGCCGGGCGTGGTGGCGGGCGCCTGTAGTCCCAGCTACTTGGGAGGCTGAAGCAGGAGAATGGTGTGAACCCGGGAGGCGGAGCTTGCAGTGAGTCCACATTGCGCCACTGCACTCCAGAGCGAGACTCCGTTCCGTATCCAAAAAAAAAGACAATAGCCACCATACAGTTTTGTTTCTTTCTCCATTTATTGTTCGGGAAGCTGAAACAAGGCCCAATTTGAGTGCTTTTTTGAAACAATCCTGCAACTTTAATCAATACTATAGTACTGGTCCAGCATTATTTTCACATTTTGTTCCATTTCCTCTGTTATTACTAAGCCCATCAGGCAGATCTTAGGAGAAATATATGTGAGGGTTTGGACACAAAAGATACGGTTGAACCAACACCTAATTTCAGAGAGGATTCTTGGAAAGAGCTTCTCACATTTCCATTACTAGGGGGCAGCCCAGCGGTGCATTATGACAGAGGTAGAATTGGATGTCATTTTTTTCCCCTTTACCTTCTGATAATTGGAGGAACTTGCCCTAAGAAAGAAAGTCTCAATGGCTCCATTTTCATTTCTATTTCCAAGTTGCTGATAAGTGGGTGGTATTTAAAAAGAAAACAATCTACAATTTCTTAGTAAATCAAGGTAATGCTAATGCACTCATAAGTTGTAATAAATCTTTGAAAAATAACTTCATATGACTGATGAATGGTAAAATTACTCAGGCCTTGAGTGGGAAGCTATAAAGAAGTAAATCTTACCCTTCTTTCTTCTAGCAGTATACACACACTTTGACACCAGAAACCGTTCAAATCAACCAGAAAATAGCAATCTTAATAGAAAAATGGGTGAAGTATATAAAAACTTACAGAACGGAAAACCCAGAAGAACTAAGAAAAAAAATGTATGAAATCAACAAAGAAATGCAAATTAAAATTGCCATTACTTTTATATCACACTTCTAAAAAAGACAAAAATTAGAAGCCAGTTTAGGTAAATTCTGGTTAGAGGGTGTGGGGGTGTGTGTGTGTGTGTGTGTGTGTGTGTGTGTGTGTGTGTTTAGAACTCTCATACATTGCTCGCAGGAAGGTAGACAAGGGCTGCTATCAGCAATGCGGCACTATTTAGTCAAATTAATCGCGGGCGTGTCCTATGACTTAGCAATTCCATTCCTGGGTCTATTTTTTCCAAAATGCTCACACCGCTCTGGAAGAAAACACATACAAGGATGTTCACTGCAGTGGCAGGAAATTAGTTACAACTCGGATGAATGAAAAGGTAAAGGTGGCAGATACACACCAAGGAGTACCATGGACAGCTGGAAGTAATGGAGTAGACATACCCAGACAACATGAGTGGATCTTAAAAGAACACTGCTGGGTAACAAAGAGTAAGACACAGTGCAACTTATATTACAATAACAAATGCAGAAATTGAAAAGAGATGCTTACAAATTACAATATACATTTTTCAAGAACATATGCTCTTTTTAAAAAAATACACATTAAATGTATTAGAATGGTTGCCTGTGCAGAGAGGAGAAAAGAAATGAGCTATGGGGAATAAAATAAAACAGGTGAATAAAAAGTTAAAACAAGGGAAACAAGAAAGCAAACCAAAAACAAACAACCAGAACCACAAAAGGAGGAAACTAAAGGGAAAACAAACAGAAGTAAAAAATTGTTTTATTTATTCAGAAGTGGCATGAAGTTAAAGCTGCCAAGGCTAAACGGAAATAAGTCCCAATTTCCCTCTCCTCTGCTTGTGTCAGGGAGAGGGCATTACACATCAACCCGACCTTATGTAACTGTGAGTGGTCTGTTGTAATCAGATGAGGCTGAGTGCTGGGCAAGGGTGTGCTTCGAACAAAGTAAGAAATGCCACTCATCTGGCTGGGGTTAAATTTCTCAAGACAAACACAAACTGGAATTGGAAAAAAGAGTCTATTTCTGTTTTCACCTAGGAGGTGATCAGAAAAAGTGAGTTTGGCTTCATAGGCTGTCGCTGTTATCAAAGGATTGTTTAGGAGAGATCAAAAGAGGCCAGGACCTGTAAGCAGTGTCAAATTCTAACTCGGAAATTGAAAAAGTTGTGTATTTCTTCTTACCAGATCGGTAGATTCTGAAAACCCGACCATAAAGATATAGCATAGCTTCACTGTGATTCACTCAAAATTCTAATAATTTTCTCTTCTATAAGACTACTTCAGAAAGGAGTACAGAAACGTCCTGCCTCTCCAGTTGCCCTCTCTAATCCTCAACTTCGTTCATGTCTATCTTGTTGCCTGGTCTAGTCTCCTGGTGGTGAAGAAAATTAACAAAAAGAAGTTGCTGGACCATTCATTTTTTAAATTTTTACTTATTATAGTTCAATGAATATGTCAGAAAAAGCAAAACTATAAAGATAAAATTCATTTCTCTTTAAACAGAGTGTTAGAAAGAATTTGGCTGTAAAATTATTGGTGATATTTTCCTAGGAAATGACAGTATAACAGAAAATGAGTTGACACTTCTCAAAGAGGTACTGGAGATGGTTTGGTACCCTTGACAGACAATCACACTGTATTCACAGGATGCCCTGGAGTTTCTGGCACAAAGGACAGACAGCCGAAGACTTAATATTGGACAGCCAATTTACATCTACCCCAAGATATATGATTCTGTGAAATAGAGTGCATGTCTACAGTTCATACTATGGCAGTAGAAAATACTATAGGCATCATGATAGTCAAACTCAAAATATACACAAATTTTAAGCATATAAAATACAGCTCATATGCACTGAAGTCAAAAGGTATTTGGAATGGCTACAGTGAGAAAATATGGAGTCAGTAGAATAGAACAGGGTCCCTCCTGATCCCTGTTTCATTGCTGTCTATCACCATCCAGAGTTAGAAATCCAGGTGTGCTGTCCGTCAAATTAAACTGTTCTCTTTTTCTGTATGCCCACTCCATTAACTTTCTCTTGGCAAAGCGACCATGTAGAAACTTCAAATGATGCCAACAGTAAACTCTTCCCAAAAGTCTACAGAATGTGGAAATATCTGAATCAAGTACAGTTGGTCTACTGTTGGTGGAGAAAAGCATAAACTTTAACCCACACTGTGTTATAGTACTGGACTTTTCACAAAGAATTTACTTCCCATCGATTAATTCTAAAAGTTATTGTCCTGAAAAACACCCTATAACAGGAACTGTAGACTTTGAAAAACAATATGAGTAATGATCTCTGCTTTCCAGGAGCTGAAGATCTCTTTTTTTTTTTTTTTTTTTGAGACGGAGTCTCGCTCTGTCGCCCAGGCTGGAGCACAGTGGCCAGATCTCAGCTCACTGCAAGCTCCGCCTCCCGGGTTCACGCCATTCTCCTGCCTCGGCCTCCCGAGTAGCTGGGACTACAGGCGCCCGCCACCTCCCCCGGCTAGCTTTTTTGTATTTTTTAGTAGAGACGGGGTTTCACCGTGTTAGCCAGGATGGCCTCCATTTCCTGACCTCGTGATCCGCCCTTCTCGGCCTCCCAAAGTGCTGGGATTACAGCTTGAGCCACCACGCTCAGCCTTCTTTTTTTTTTTTTTTTTTGAGACAGTCTTGCTATGGACCTTTTAAAGAGTGATAGTTACTGAAAATCCACGTGTTATCTTTATGTTTCCTGCAATTCAGAGACGATAATTTTAACAGAGAGCACTATTGAGAAATTAGAGTCAGTACCTTGGCTTTTTGTTCCTATAGATTCAATCAATACAAAGAATAATAAAGTAATATTCCCCTTCACGGTAAGCAGGGTCTAGAATCCCTTGTCCTAGAATTAACAGCTTTTTCTGATTCAGGTCCAGAGGAAGCGAGTTAAGTTGGCTCATCTGAAGAGTGGCAGGAGATAGTGAGTTTTGTGTTTGGAAGGTGGAGATAAATGAAGCTGATGAAAGTCCAGCAGAGAAATCCATATTGTTCCTACCACATGCCAGGAAGTGTCAGGAACATTAATATGGCAGCTTATGAAGCCAGGGGGAGAATTTCTCCCAAATCCAAGTGTGTGATTGAAATTGGACATTCTACTTTTCTTGTATTCAAGTATCATACATCCATTCACATCCATTTCATGAAAATAAACAAAGGTCTGGTTTGCAAGATAGCTGACTCTTAAAAAGCCTTTCCACTTATTCCGTGAATGCCTAGACAGATTATTTTTCATATTTCAGTCTTATAAAAAGCGAGACTATTTCCTCATTTGGTTAATATCTACTGAGCCCAATCTTTATGCCAGACTCTGCATTAGGCACTAGGAGCACAAAAGGAAATTGGACACCCTTTTTTGTTCCTGGTAGGTCTCAGCTGAGTGGAGGATACTGGCATGTAAAGGACTAATTAGGCCGAAACTTCACACTGTGGGAGACCAAAGGAGAGCAACAAACTCTCCCTCAGGAAGTCAGGAAAGGCTCATATAGTGAATGCTGCCACCACCCTCTACCCTCCCTAGGAGGACTGAAGCACTCCTCCTCCAGCTGCCTCATCAAGGTAAGGCCCCATCCCAGGAGCAGATCACATGGGAAATCCTACCCCTTTGCCCCAGTTCAAGACAACTTTGCAGCATCATCCCAGCTTCCAAGCTCCCAGGACGATTGACTAAGGCCTTTGTTATGACTGCATAAGCAGTTCACCATCCCCCTTCCAACCCAGAAGCAGGCAAATTTTTCTGAAAGGGCTAGAGAGTAAAATGTTTTAGGCTTTGCAGGCCACATAAGGTCCATTTCTGTTGGGTATTCTATTTTTTTTTTTACACCACATTAAAAATGTAAAAACCATTCTTACTTATCTCAGGGCCAAATACAATCAGGCCATGAACCGGATTTGGTTTGTGGAGCTTTGTTCCACCCTAAACAGCTTTTCTCGTCTGCTCTCCACAGCTGTTAATCCCAAAAGGACTTCCCAATAAACATCCGGCAAGCTAATCTTTGTCTCAATTCTACTTCCTGGGGAGCCTGAGGATTACAGTTTGACAAAGGAAGTACTTAGGACCCAAAGGTTTAACCAAGGTGGTGACATTGAACTCTACCTATGCCCTGTCGTTCTGAAAAGTAGCTTTCCAGAATTCCTCACCCTTTTTGTGTTCTGGGAAAGGGTTTACTGCAAAAACCTCCTTCCAGGTGACACATGAGACTCAAAATACACTCTTTCCTAACTCACATAAGACTCACAAATGTTTCTGTATAACAAAGCCAGATCCTGAAAAACTGTCTTTGTTTCATAAATAATTAGCTAAACTGTTTATCCTCCCAAAACTAGCTTGACACAGAGATAAACATTTCTTGTTCATCTTGTCAGAGGCATTCAAACCAGAGCAACTAGAATAGGGGCTGGATAAAATAAGGCTGAGACCTACTGAAGCAGGACATTTCCCTGACCCCTTTGTGGAACTCGCAACAGGGTTGCCCCATTTACTCAGCCCACAGATCTCAACTCCTCGTGGATGGAAGCGAGCAAGCCAACAAGGCGGGAATAGGAATACACGAGTGCTAGAATCAGCCGGCCACTTCATCACCAGCAAGAGCGAACTCCACTCACTCAGACCCACTGCCTTCCACCCCTCATGGGAGGGGGCACACAGGTGAGCGGGTGCAGGAGCCAGGGTGAGTGCTATTGGGTGCTGGCAGGAGCAAACTCTGTGCATGCTCAGCGGCAGCACTGTGGGGGTGCTCATGACCCTTGAAGCCCCAGACGGAGTGTTACAGTGCTCTTTTAGCCCTGCCGTCCATGGACAGCTTAAGCCTTAACAGCTCAGTGGACTCTCTGCCTTTTCATGTGAGGCAGCTGCCTTCTGCCAACAAAGGCAAAGGGTCAGTGTGACAGCCTTTTTGCATCCGCACTCACAGCTCCCGAGCTCTTGTCCAGTGTCCAGGAGAAAGGAGATCACATGAACAAATCGAAGGATGGTAAATGTGGGGGATATTATTGCTGATGAAAGTGGTTCTCAATGGGAAGGAGAGCTGAAAAGCAGATAAAGCGAGAAGGTAATCTTTCCCCGAAGTCCAGCTATCTCCTGCTGGATTCCTTTCTGAAGTTACCAGAGAAGCTATCAATTTGTCCCTCTGAAGTCAAGCCACTTTTCTCCAACATCCAGCCATAGTAGCTAACGTCCAGCTGCTTCTCCTCTCTCTGCCTGCTGGGTTTGGGGTGTTTATAGGCACAGAATGGGGCAGGGTGGGGCTCTGGGTTGTTTTGGAAAAGGCAACATTCAAGCAGGAAAACAGTGACGTAAATTCTCACTTTGGGCTGCAGTCTCTGGCATTTTGGCTTGAGGGTGGGGCCCTTGCCAGGGACCCTCCCTTTTCTGCCCAGAATTTCTCTGCTGCCTGTCCCTATCACTACTGGGCTGCATTCCCAAGAGATTAGGCATGCTAAGTCACAGGATGAGATAGGAGGTTGGCATAAAATACAGGTCATGAAGACCTTGCTGATAAAACAGGTTGCAGAAAAGAAGCCAGCCAAAACCCACCAAAACCAAGATGGTAACATGAGTGACCTCTGGTTGTCCTCACTGCTTATTATAATGCATTAGCATGCAAAAAGAAACTCCCACCAGTGCCATGAGAGTTTACAAATGCCATGGCAATATCAGGAAGTTACACTATATGGTCTAAAAAGGGGAGGAACCCTCAGTTTCCAGTATTGCCCACCCCTTTCCCGGAAAGCTCATGAATAATCCATCCCTTGTTTAGCATATAATCAAGAAATAACTATAAGTACCTTATTTGAGCAGCCCATGCTGCTGCTTTGCCTATGGAACAGTTATTCTTTTATTCCTATACTTTCTTAATAAACCTGCTTTCACTTTAGTCTATCAACTGGCTCTGAATTCTTTCTTGCACGAGATCCAAGAACCCCGTCTTGAAGTCTGGATCGGAACCCCTTTTCAGTAACAATCTGACAGACTGGGTCTCCCCCTGATTACAAAAAGAAAAAATCCTAACTGTGAAGTCATCCCACATACAGCTTAGACAAGTTCTTTGTTATAAAATCCAAGGCGGCCGGGTGCAGTGGCTCAAGCCTGTAATCCCAGCACTTTGGGAGGCCGAGACGGGTGGATCACGAGGTCAGGAGATCGAGAGCATCCTGGCTAACACGGTGAAACCCCGTCTCTACTAAAAAAATACAAAAAAACTAGCCGGGCGATGTGGCGGGCGCCTGTAGTCCCAGCTACTTGGGAGGCTGAGGCAGGAGAATGGCATAAACCCGGGAGGCAGAGCTTGCAGTGAGCTGAGATCCGGCCACTGCACTCCAGCCTGGGCGACAGAGCAAGACTCTGTCTCAAAAAAAAAATAAAAATAAAAATACAAGGCAAAACCGCCCTGCTGACATGCTTTGATCCTCAGATCTGGGGTGCTCTCACTATTCCAAGATTCCAAATAAAATCAATCTCCCTACATGTCCTGGGTTTTAGTTTTTGTCTTTGTTTTTGCCTTTAACAGTGGGAAGATGGTTGCAGGCAGAAGAAACATAAGGTTCAAAGCACCAAAGTACAAAAGGATCTGATATTGTCACAGACTGAGAGATTTGATGTGGAGAGTGTGGAGCTCTGGTGGCGGCCAGAGTGCAAGGCTGGAGGAGTAAGTTAGAACAGGCTGAAGAGCCTTGCATTCAACCCCTAATGTGGTCATGTTCCTGAGGACCTTGGTGCAGTCCCTTCTTGAAGATAAAGAGTCTTGGCCACCATCCAGGCAAAAATAATTCCTGCAGTGAAGAAAAAGACTTTAAAAGTGATCACGGTCCCCTAAGATAGAGGACTTCAACTGACAAATCCCTAAAATTTTAGAAGAATTTTAGAAAAATAGGTATCTACTTGTACATTTTTCAGTTGATGTTTAAGATTTATCTCTTAAAAAGTAAAGAGTAACATGTAATTTCAGACATATTATAAATATCAACATTTTCAAATAAAATCTTTTTAATAGATTTTTTAAATATGCAGCAGAATCTAAATACACTAGATTTATTCATTTTTTTAAAAAAAGACTAACACTTTTCTAATTTTATATAGTTTCTTTCTCTTTTTGAACTTTTCTATCTCATTTCACCAATACATTTTATTCTAATGTCATACATTTTTATGCTGAAAAGTCTTTCACTGATTATTCTGTTATACATGTTTGCTACAAAAATATGTATATAATTTTTTCCTGTTGCCCACAAGAGTCTAAAAGATTTAAAAATTTTTTCTTCTGTAAACAACTATTCAAAACAACATAAAGATATTAACAAATTTAATGTAATTATTAAAGATAAAAAATTAAATTGATTGAAAACACAATTCATACTGACACAGATCAAGCTCATTTATTTTGGATTAATTTATATATCTATCAGTGAATATTATTACTAGAAAGATAGAGTTTGTTTTTATTTTTACTTCGTAGATATGAGCAATGAGTAACCTTGATCAGAAAAAAAGTGAATGGGAAAGAGTTTTCTTATGACAGTGTCACTCAGTTCTTTAAATTCTTCTGAATTTTATACCAAAAAAATCAAAGTAGTCTATCATCAAACATTATTTTTAATAATATGTCGATGGACAATTTGTTAGCCAGCCCTTCTGTTATATTGAAAGCAAACAATAAGAAACCAATATATTTGAAAATGGACTTGTTATTCTATTATTAGAGCCACTGACATCCTCAATTTCTGAAAGGAAGAGGGCTAAGAGCACAAAGTCTTTATCATGACTCCCCCAAAGACCAGCTACACCAGTGACTCTTTCACTGAAAGGGGTTGTGTTTAATTCAATATATTCAGGAAGGGAGGGGGAAATTAAAATATTCAACTCAATGCATCTTTGAAACCTGTCAACATCCAGGAACAAAATGCAGTGTTATGCTCATTTAATTAGTGGGAGATATCCACCATATAACCTAATTAAGCAAGTCAACCCACATTTAATAATGTCAGCCATCAGCCACTCTTAAAAAACAAAATAAAAAATCAGAATTCAAGTTTTAACTTCCAATAAAAGGATAATACACATATTTTCAGAAACATAAAATTCACTGTGAAATAAATTAGAGGTCATATCTTGTAACATAAGTTACTAAAAGCAACCAAAATTACAATTTTTCATATCTACATAATGTAATTTATCATTTTCTAATAAATTGACAACATGATCAAATGCCATTTTTATTTCTTAATTTGCAAGACTAAATTATGAGTTATTTATAAAGTGAGGAGTCTGATATATATATATGAACTATGTGTAAAATCCAGTAAACAAATATCTAATTAAAATTCACTATATATTTTATTTTTAAAATTATATGTACTACTAAAAATTACTTAATCAAGCGGTTAGTTTCACTTATATTTTCCTGGTAGGAAGTAGAAAATATTAAATATTTTAGAGACGAAACAAGATTAGGCTGACAGAAATCAGAATAATTACTTTATGAAATTATTTGAGAAAATAAGTTTAACTACTTTAGCATATGATAAACTCCAATCTGAAAAAAAAAAAAATCATGTCACAGTTTCTATCTAGTATCTTAAGGAATTTGACAGTCCCAGAACACTTTGCAGTTACATGTAAAATAATCAACAGCCTAATTTATAGTCATTTGCCTCCTCACTTCAAGCTAACAACAGCTTGAAACTGACTGTGTCAAGCAGGCATATCAGTGCCATTTTTCCAATAGCCTGTGCTCACTTTACGTCTCTGTGACACATTTTGGTAATTCATGCAATATTTCAAACTTTGCGTTATTATTACACCTTTTATGATGACATGTGATTTTTTTTTTTTTTTTGACAGACTCTCACTCTGTCTCTCAGGCTGGAGTGCAGCGGTGCGATCTCAGCTCACTGCAACCTCCATCTCCTGGGTTCAAGAGACTCTTCCGCCTCTGCCTCCCGAGTAGCTGGGATTACAGGCATCTACCACCACATACGGCTACTTTTTTTTTTTTTTTTTTGGAATTTTTAGTAGAGACAGGGTTTTACCAGGTTGGCCAGGCTCTTCTCAAACTCCTGGCCTCAGGTGATGCACCCACCTTGGCCTCCCAAAGTGCTGGGATTACAGGTGTGAGCCACCATGCCCTGCAGTGATTTTTGATATTACTATTGACACTGTAATCACACATGCAAGATGGCAAATTTAATTGATAAATATTGTGTGTTCTGACCGCTTCACAGACCAGCAATTGTCCCATCTTTCTCCCTCTCCTTGGGCCTTCCTATTCCCTGAGACACAACAATATTGAAAGTGGGCCAATTAATAAGCTACAAATAGCCTCTAAGTGTTCAAGTGAAAGGAAGAACCACATATCTCTTACTTTAAATCAAGAGCTAGAAATGATTAAGTTTATGAAGAAGACATGTTGAAAGTCAAGATGGGCTGAGAGTTAGGGCTCTTGTGTCAAACAGTTAGCCAGATTGTGAATGTAAAGAAGTTCTTGAAGGAAATTAAAAGTGCTACTCCAGTCAATATATGAATAATGTGAAAGCAAAAAGCCTTATTGCTGATATGGGGAAAGTTTTAGTAGTCTGGAGAGAAGATCAAGCCAGCCACAACATTCCCTTAAGCCAAAGCCTAATCCAGAGCAAGGCTGTAAGTCTCCTCAATTCTCTGAAGACTGAGAGAAGTAAGGAAGCTGCAGGCAAAAGGTTGGAAGCTAGCAGAGTTTGGTTCATGAGGCTTAAGGAAAGAAACCATCTTCATAACATAAAAGTACAAAGTGAAGCAGCAAGTTATGATGGAAAAGCTGCAGCAAGCTACCCAGAGGATCTAGCTAAGATCATTGATGCAGGTAGCTACACTCAACAACAGATTTTCAGTGTAGACAAAACAGCCTTCTATTGGAAGAAGATGCACCCTGAAACATTCACACCTAGAAAGAAGTCAATGTCTGACTTCAGAGTTTCAAATGCAGAGTTTCAATGCAGCTAGTGACTTTAAGTGGAAGCCAGTGCTCATTGACCATTCCAAATATTGTAGGACCTTTAAGAATTATGTTAAATCAACTCTGCCTGGCTCTATAAGTGCATCAACAAAGCCTGGATGACAGTATATTTATTTACAACATAGTTTACTGAATATTTAAAGCCCTCTGTTGAGACTTAGTGCTCAGAAAAAAGATTCCTTTCAAAGTACCACTGCTCATTGACAATGCACCTAGTCGCCCAAGAGCTCTGGGAAAGATGCACAAAGAGTTTTTATGCCTGCTAACACAACATCTATTCTGCAGTCCATGAACCAAGAGGTAATTTTGACTTTCAAGTCTTATTATTTAAGAAGTATGTTTCATAAGGCTAATGTCTGGCTAATGTTTGTAGTTTTTGTAGAGATGGGTTTTCACAATGTCACCCTGGTTGGTCTTGAACTCCTGGACTCAAACAGTCTGCCCGCCTTGGCCTCCCAAAGTGTTGGGATTGCAGGCATGAGCCATGGTGCCTGGCCAATAGTTGTTTATTACTTAATATTTGTGGCAGGAAGATAAAAGGGACTTGAAAAACTCTTTAAGCTTATGTCTGCATCTTAGACTTCTGAGTATTTCACTCACTGCCATGTGAAGGAACCCATAACTCCTTTAGGGCCTATAAAGTAGAAGGGAGTCTCTCTTTTGGCTAACACTTTATGTAAATTAAATGATATATAATTTTATATCTTTAAATTTTTATATATGATACACAAAATATATACAGATGCTCTTCTGCTTATAATGGTGTTATGTCCTAAAAAGCCCATCGTAAGTTGAAAGTATCATAAGTTGAAAATGCATTTAATACGCCTAACCTACTGAACATCATAGTTTAGCCTAGCCTACCTTAAACATGTTCAGAATGCTTATGTTAGCCTAAAGTTGGGCAAAATTAACACAAAGCCTATTTCATAATAAAGCATTGAATAGCTCATGGAAATTATTGAATTTTCTACTGAAGGTGAAAAGTAGAATGGTTATATGGGCACTTAAAGTTTCAGTTCGATACATTGCTTTCACACTATTGTAGAGTGGAAAATATAAGTCAAACTGTCATTAAGTTGGGGACTGTCCATATATGAAACATATAACAAACAAAAGAAAGGGATTTGGTTTTCAAAATTGGAATTCTTATATACTTTTTACATTTATTATGATAAAAAATGAAAAAAAGAAAGAAGGAAAATCTTTCTAGACAAAACCTAGCAGAATCTCTACTTGAACACTTTAATTGCCATTGAAAAAATTAATCTTGCAATATTTTATACAAAATCTTATAATTGGTTCTATAGTTAATTAAAATTTCATTACCGAGCGGATGTGAGAAGCACAGCTTATTTGAAGTATTTATTATTCCTTCTTGAATTGCTAATGAATTAAAGCCTCAAGTGCATCTGTATTAAAGTCACCTTCCTGCTCATCTATCTACATGCTCAGAAAGTAATATGTTAAAACCAAGAGTCTTCATATATTTGGTGCTATTATATTTCTTGACTAGTGAATGTAAATTTATTCTGTGGTACTTTCTGAAAAATTAACTACTGTTACTGTTAACATTGTCTTTTCCAGTCCAGTTGCTTTAGTAATTAAGATTCTATTTGAAGTTCATTTTCATTTAAGCATATTATAACTTTTGACGACATTTTTCTCATCATCAAGAGGTCAATGCAAAGTCATGTCAACAGCATTAACTGTTCTGATCTGTAGACTTCATGGAAGAAGATACTACTTCACCCTCTGGATTTTAGTTTATATTCCTTAATCCATTTAAAACAGATTTAAAAGAATCTAACCTTTTATAAAAAAAAAATATATATCAGTGGTGGCTGGCAAGATGACTGAATAGGAATAGCTACAGTCTGCAGCTCCCAGCAAGATCAATGCGGAAGGCAGGTGATTTCTGCATTTCCAACTGCGGTACCCAGCTGATCTCACTGGGACTGGTTAGATGGTGGGTGCAACCAAGAGAGGGCAAGCCAAAGCAGGGTGGGTCATCGTTTCACCTGAGAAGTGCAAGGGGTAGGGGAACTCCCTCCCCTAGCCAAGGGAAACCATGAGGGACAGTGCCCTGAGGAACGGTGCATTCCAGCCCAGATACTACGCTTTTCCCATGGTCTTCACAACCCACAGACCAAGAGATTTGCTTGGGTGCCTACGCCACCAGGGTCCTGGGTTTCAAGCACAAAACTGGGCAGTCATTTGGGCAGACACCAAGCTAGCTGCAGGAGTTCTTTTTCATATCCCAGTGGCTCCTGGAATGCCAGAAAGACAGAACCATACACTCCTCTGGAAAGGGAGCTGAAGCCAGGGAGCCAAGTGGTCTAGCTCAGTGGATCCCACCCCCACGGATTCCAGCAAGCTAAGATCCACTGGCTTGAAATCGCCACCAGCAGGGCAGTCTGAAGTTGACCAGGGACGCTCGAGCTTGGTGTGGGAAGGGGCATCTGCCATTACTGAAGCTTGAGTAGATAGTTTTCCCCATACAGTGTAAACAAAGTTGCCAGGAAGTTTGAACTGGGCGGAGCCCACCACAGTTCAACAAACCCACTGTAGACAGACTGCCTCTCTAGATTCCTCCTCTCTGGGCAGGGAATCTCTGAAAGAAAGGCAGCAGCCCCAGTCAGGGACTTACAGATAAAACTCCCATCTCCCTGGGACAGAGCACCTGGGGGAAAGGGTTGCTGTGAACCCAGCTTCAGCAGACTTAAACATTCCTGCATGCCAGCTCTGAAGAAAGCAGTGGATCTCCCAACACAGTGCTCAACCTGTGCTAAGGGACAGACTGTCTCCTCAAATGGGTCGCTGACTCCCGTGTCTCCTGACTGGGAGACACCTCCCAGCAGGGGTAGACAAACAACTCATATAGGAGAGTCCCAGCTGGTATCTGGCAGATGCCCTCTAGGACAAAGCTTCCAGAGTAAGGAACAGGCAGTAATCTTTGCTATTCTGCAGACTGCCCTGGTGATACCCAGGCAAACAGGATTTGTAGTGGCTTTCCAGCAAACTCCAGCAGACCTGCAGCAGAGGGGCCTGACTGTTAGAAAGAAAACTAACAAACAGAAAGGAATAGCATCAACATCAACAAAAAGGACGTCCACACAGAAACCCCATCTGAAGGTCACAAACATCAAAGACCAAAGGTAGATAAATCCACGAAGATGAGGAAAAACCAGCACAAAAAAGTTAAAAATTCCAATAACCAGAATGCCTCTTCCCCTCCAAAGGATCACTACTCCTCACCAACAAGGGAACAAAACTGGATGGAGAATGAGTTTGACAGAAGTAGGCTTCAGAAGGTAGGTAATAACAAACTCCTCCGAACTAAAGGAACATGTTCTAACCCAATGCAAGGAAGCTAAGAACCTTGAAAAAAGGTTAGAGAAATGGCTAACTAGAATAACCAGTTTAGAGAAGAACATAAATAACCTGATGGAGCTGAAAAACACAGCACAAGAACTTTGTGAAGCATACACAAGTATCAATAGCCGAATCCATCAAGCAGAAGAAAGGATATCAGAGATTGAAGATCAACTTAATGAAGTAAAGCATGAAGACAAGATTAGAGAAAAAAGAATGAAAAGGAATGAACAAAGCCTCCAAGAAATACGGGACTATGTGAAAAGACCAAACCTATGTTTGATTGGTGTACCTGAAAGTGACGGGGAGAATAGAACCAAGTTGGAAAATACTCTTCAGGATATTATCCAGGAGATCTTCCCCAGCCTAGCAAGACAGGTCAACATTCAAATTCAGGAAATACAGAGAACACCACAAAGATACTCCTCAAGAAAAGCAACCCCAAGACACATAATCGTTGGATTCACCAAGGTTGAAATGAAGGAAAAAATGTTAAGGGCAGCCAGAGAGAAAGGTTGGGTTACCCACAAATGGAAGCCCATCAGACTAACAGCAGATCTCTCTGCAGAAATGCTAGAAGCTGGAAGAGAGTAGGAGCCAATATTCAGCATTTTTAAAGAAAAGAATTTTCAACCCAGAATTTCATATCCAACCAAACTAAGCTTTGTAAGCAATATGGAAAGGAAAAACTGATAGCAGCCACTGCAAAAACATACCAAATTGTGAAGACCATCAATACTATAAAGAAACTTTATCAACTAATGGGCAAAATAACCAGCTAGCATCATAATGACAGGATCAAATTCACACATAACAATATTAACCTTAAATGTAAATGGGCTAAATGCTCCAATTAAAAGACACAGATTGGCAAATTGGATAAAGAGTCAAGTTCCATCAGTGTGCTGTATTCAGGATACTCATCTCACATGAAAAGATACACATAGGCTCGAAACAAAAGGATAGAGGAATATTTACCAAGAAAATAGAAAGCAAAATAAGCCAAGGTTATAATCCTAGCTTCTGACAAAACAGACTTTAAACAAGCAAAGATAAAAAAAGACAAAGAAGGGCATTACATAATATTAAAGGGATCAATGCAACAAGAAGAAATAATTATCCTAAATATATATGCACCCAATACAAGAGCACCCAGATTCATAAAGCAAGTTTGTAGAGACATACAAACAGACTTAGACTCCCACACAATAATAGTGGGAGACTTTAACATCCCACTGTCAATATTAGACAAATCAATGAGACATAAAATTAACAAGGATATTCAGGACTTGAACTCAGCTCTGGACCAAGCAGACCTAATAGACATCTACAGAACTCTTCACCCCAGATCAACAGAATATACATTCTTCTCAGCACCACACTGCACTTATTCTAAAATTGACCATATAATTGGAAGTAAAACTCCTCAGCAAATGCAAAAGAACTGAAATTATAACAGTCTCTCAGACCACAGTGCAATCAAATTAGAACTCAGGATTAAGAAACTCACTCAAAACCACACAAATACATGGAAGCTGAACAACCTGCTCCTGAATGACTACTGGGTAAATAATGATATTAAGTCAGAAATAATGAAGTCCTTTGAAACCAATGAGAACAAAGACACAATGTACCAGAATCTCTGGGACACAGCTAAAGCAGTATTTAGGGGGAAATTTATACCACTAAATGCCCACAGGAGAAAGCAGGAAAGATCTAAAATCAACACTTTAACATCACAATTAAAAGCTAGGAAAACAAGAGCAAACAAATTCAAAAGCTAGCAGAAGACAAGAAATAACTAAGATTAGAGCAGAACTGAAAGAGATAGAGACATGAAAAATCCTTCAAAAAATCAATGATTCCATGAGTTGGTTTTTTGAAAAGACTAATAAAATAGATAGACTGCTAGCCAGACTAATACAGAAAAGAGAGAAGAATCAAATAGACACAATAAAAAAATGATAAAAGGGATATCACCACTGATCCCACAGAAATACAAACTACCATCAGAGAATACTATAAACACCTCTACACAAATAAACTAGAAAATCCACAAGAAATGCATAAATTCCTGGACACATATACCCTCCCAAGACTCAACCAGGAGGAAGTCAAATCCCTGAATAGATCAATAACAATTTCTGAAATTGAGGCAATAATTAATCGCATATCAACCAAAAAAAGCCCAGGATCAGATGGATTCACAGTGGAATTCTACCAGAGGTGCAAAGAGGAGCAGGTACCCTTCCCTCTGAAACTATTCCAAACAATAGAATAAGAAGGACTCCTCCCTAACTCATTTGCTGAGGCTAGCATAATCCTGATACCAAAACCTGGCAGAGACAGAACAAAAAAAGAAAATTTCAGGACAATATCCATGATGAACATCGATGTGAAAATCCTCAATAAAATACTGGCAAACCAAATCTAGCAGCAAATCAAAAAGCTTATCCACCACGATCAAGTCAGCTTCATCCCTGGGATGCAAGACTGGTTCAACATACACAAACCAATAAACTTAATGCATCACATAAACAGAACCAATGACAAAAACTACATGATTATCTCAATAGATGCAGAAAGGCCTTCAATAAAATTCAACACGCTTTCATGCTGAAAACTCTCAATAAACTAGGTATTGATAGAATATATCTCAAAATAATAGGTGCTATTTACGACAAACCCACAGCCTGTATCATACTGAATGGACAAAAGCTGGAAGCATTCCCTTTGAAAACCAGCACAAGACAAGGATGCCCTCTCTCACCACTCCTATTCAACATAGTATTGGAAGTTCTGACCAGAGAAATCAGGCAAAAGAAATAAATAAAGTGTATTCAAATAGGAAGAGAAGAAGTCAAATTGTCTCTGTTTGCAAACATGATTCTATATTTAGAAAACCCCATAATCTCAGCCCAAAATCTCCTTAAGCTGATAACCAACTTCAGCAAAGTCTCAGGATACAAAATCAATGGGCAAAAATCACAAGCATTCCTATACACCAATAATAGACAAACAGAGAGCCAAATCATGAGTGAACTCCCATTCACAACTGCTAAAAAGAGAATAAAATACCTAGGCATCCAACTTACAAGGGATGTGAAGGACCTCTTCAAGAAGAACCACAAACCACTGCTCAAGGAAATAAGAGAGGACACAAACAAATGGAAAAACATTCCATGCTCATGGATAGGAAGAATTAACATGGTGAAAATGACCATACTGCCCAAGGTAATTTATAGATTCGATGCTATCCCATCAAGCTACCATTGACTTTCTTCATAGAATTAGAAAAAAACACTACTTTAAATTTCATATGGAACAAAAAAAGAGCCTGTATAGCCAAGATAATCCTAAGCAAAAAGAACAAAGCTGGAGGCATCATGCTACCTGACTTCAAACTATACTACAAGGCTACAGCAACAAAAACAGCATGGTACTGGTACCAAAACAGATATATAGATTAATGGAGCAGAACAGAGGCCTCAGAAATAACACCACATATCTACAACAACCTGATTTTTGACAAATCTGACAAAAACAAGCAATGGGGGAAGGATTCCCTATTTAATAAGCGGTGTTGGGAAAACTGGCTAGCCATTTGCAGAAAACTAAAACTGGTTGCCTTCCTTACACCTTATACAAAAATTAACTCAAGATAAATAAAGACATCAATGTAAGACCTAAAACCATAAAAACCCTAGAAGAAAACCTAGGCAATACCATTCAGGATATAGGCATGGTCAAAGAGTTCATGACTAAAACACTAAAAGCAATGGCAACAAAAGCCAAAATTGACAAATGGGATCTAATTAAACTAAAGAGCTTCTACACAGCAAAAGAAACTATCATCAGAGTGAACAGACAACATACAGAATGGGAGAAAATTTTTGCAATCTATCCATCTGACAAAGGGCTAATATCCAGAATCTACAAAGAAATTAAACAAATTTACAAGGAAAAAAACAACCCCATCAAAAAGTGGGCAAAGGATATGAACAGACACTTCTCAAAAGAAGACATTTATGCAGCCAACAAACATAAATAAAAGCCCATCATCACTGGTCATTAGAGAAATGCGAATCAAAACCACAATGAGATACCATCTCACACCAGTTAGGGTGGCAATCATTAAAAAGTCAGGAAACAACACACGCTGGAGAGGATGTGGAGAAATAGGAATGCTTTTACACCATTGGTGGTGTGTCTGGAATTGGTAGGTTCTTGTTCTCACTGACTTCAAGAATGAAGCCACGGACCCTTGAGGTGAGTGTTACAGTTTTAAAGATGGTGTGTCCGGAGTTCGTTCCTTCAGACGTTCGGATGTGTCTGGAGCTTCTTCTTTCTGGTGGGTTCGTGGTCTTGCTGTCAGGAGTGAAGCTGCAGACCTTCGTGGTGAGTGTTACAGCTCATAAAGGCAGCATGGACCCAGAGTGAGTAGCAGCAAGATTTATTGCAAAGAGTAAAAGAACAAAACTTCCACAGTGTGGAAGGGGACCCAAGCAGGTTGCCACTGCTAGCTGGGGCAGCCTGCTTTTATTACCTTATCTGACTCCACCCACATCCTGCTGATTGGTTCATTTTACAGAGAGCTGATTGGTCTATTTTACAGAGAGCTGATTGATCCATTTTGACAGAGTGCTGATTGGTGTGTTTACAATCCTTGAGCTAGACACAGAGTACTGATTGGTGTACTTACAAACCCTGAGCTAGACACAGAGTGCTGATTGGTGCATTTACAATCCTTGAGCCAGACACAGACACAGAGTGCTAGAGGGAAAAGTTCTCCAAGTCTCCACTAGGTTAGCTAGACACAGAGTTAGCTAGATACAGAGTACCAATTGGTGTATTTACAAACCTTGAGCTAGACACAGAGTGCTGACTTGTGTATTTATGATTCTCTAGATAGACATAAATGTTCTCCAAGTCCCCACCAGATTAGCTAGATAGAGTGCTGATTGGTGCACATACAATCCTCCAGCTAGATATGAAAGTTCTCCAAGTCATCATCTGGCTCAGGAGCCCAGCTGGCTTCACCTAGTGGATCCTGCACCAGGGCTGCAGGTGGAGCTGCCCACCAGTCCCCAGCTGCACCTGCGCTCCTCAGCCCTTGGGCTGTCCATGGGACCGGGCGCCAGGGAGGGGGGCAGTGCCCACTGGGAAGGCTTGGGCCATGCGGGAGCCCACTGCAGCAGGGGAGCTCAGACATGGTGGGCTGCACGTCCCAACCCTGCCCCAGGGGGAGGCAACTAAGGCCCGGGGAGAATTTGAGTGCAGCGCTGGCGGACCAGCACTGCTGGGGGACCCAGCACAACCTGCGCAGCTGCTGGTGCCGGAGCTAAGCCCCTCACTGCCCTGGGCCGGTGGCGCCAGCCGGCCACTCCATGTGCGGGGCCGCCAAGCCCACACCCATGCCCGCTGGAGCTCACACTGGCCCACCAGCACTGCACACAGCTCCAGTTCCCACCCACATCTCTCCCTCCACACCTCCCCGCAAGCAAAGCGAGGAAGCTCTGGACTCAGCCAGCCCAGAGAGGGGCTCCCACGGTGTTGTGGCAGGCTGAAGGGCTCCTCAAGTGCCACTGGAGTGGACCCTGAGGCCGACGAGGCACTGAGAGTGAGGGCTGCTAGCACATTGTCACCTACACCATTGGTGGGAATGTCAATTAGTCCAATCATTGTGGAAGACAGTGTGGTGATTCCTCAATGATCTAGAACCAAAAATACCATTTGACTCAGCAATCCCTGGGTATATACCCAAAGGAATATAAATCATTCTACTGTAAAGACCCATGCACATGTATGTTTATTGCAGCACTATTCACAATAGCAAAGACTTGGAACCAACCCAAATGCCCATCAATCATAGACTGGATAAAGAAAATGTGTCACAAATATGACATGGAATACTATGCCATAAAAAAGGATAAATTCATGTCCTTTGTAGGGACATAGATAAAGCTGGAAACCATCATTCTGAGCAAACTATCGCAAGGACAGAAAGTCAAACACCACATGTTCTCACTCATAAAACCATAATGAGAGTGAAGTAGAGCACTCTGATTAGAGAAGTGAACTAAACCATGGTAACAAAGCTCTGTAGGGAGTCCCAGTAATCCTACTATAAAGCAGTTGATCCAAGCAGCTTGCAAGATAGAAATAGCAGGTTATTTTCTTTTTTTTTTTTTTTTTTTGAGACGGAGTCTCGCTCTGTCACCCAGACTGGAGTCTCGCTCTGTCACCCAGACTGGAGTGCAGTGGCCGGATCTCAGCTCACTGCAAGCTCCGCCTCCCAGGTTTATGCCATTCTCCTGCCTCAGCCTCCCGAGTAGCTGGGACTACAGGCGCCCACCACCTCGCCCGGCTAGTTTTTTTTTTTTGTATTTTTAGTAGAGACGGGGTTTCACCGTGTTAGCCAGGATGGTCTCGATCTCCTGACCTCGTGATCCGCCCGTCTCGGCCTCCCAAAGTGCTGGGATTACAGGCTTGAGCCACCGCGCCCGGCCGTTATTTTCTTAAAGGAAGAAAATCCCTCTTGTTTACTACTTGTGAAATAACTTCTTTGTGAGGGAAAAAATATTATCTTTAACTAATTATCAAAATGGAACACAACCAGTTATAAAGTCAAACTACAAAGTCTGTGTGACATAGAAGTGGTAGAGAAATCATCTGACTATAGAAACTCCCCTCTTGGTGAGAACATACTTTGTAAGTCCTGATGTCAACATTCTAATGTAAGTCAAGGCCAGGAAGAATGAAGAAAATTATTCTAAAACATAAAATAATAATGACTTTACATATAACCATGCAGCTATTGTAGCAAATTTGAAGACAAACGTATCCAAATCTTAAAAAAAAAAAAAAAAAAAAAAAAGATGCAATACCAAGAAGGGCCCAAGAAAGCAAATTTGCTCAAAAAAGATAGAAAAAGATTATTTAAAGATTTAGAGAACCTGAATAACCTTTTAATAAGATCAAAGAACACTTAACGATATACAGCAAGATATATTTCAGTAAGGAATTTAATCAAATTACACACATTTTCCCCTGCAATTTGATAGTGTGATGATATATCCTTAAATTTTAACTATCTTGATGTTATTTTGCCAATTTGCGTAAAACTGAAATCAAACTGATTTTTTCTCCTCCACTAAGAATGCCAGTGTCATCTGGGTGAATATCCTTGCCTATATCTTTATTGCATAGATTTTCCTTATGATATATATATGATAAATATACTTGTATCTGTTTCATAACATATGCTTGTGTTTCATTCCATTTTTAAATTTTCTTTCCTTAAATCCTTATCACATATTTTCAAACGTGTTGTGTTAGGACCTTGTAATAACTGCTTTCTTGTCAAAAAGTTCTTTACTATTTCTGTGTGGTTATTTTCCACTAGATTTACTTGAGAATTTTTGTCAAGTTCCCCCTAAAAATATATATATTTTTTTCAATTTGATCAGAATTGTGTTAAACCTGTCAATTAATTTGAGGAAAATTGTTCATTCCAACATTTTTGAACCTTTATAATTATCAAGACATTGTGCTGAGAACTTTACCACAACATGTGACAATGTATTCACAAGACCCGTGTGAAATATCAGTGTATCCCTAACATAGGGATAGTAAAATTGAGTCTTAGGAACTTTAAGCAACTACTAAGTAGAGGAGCAAGAATCCTAGCCTGGGTCAGCTTGATTCCAAGCCCATGATCTTAATTATCATGATATACTACCTTCTCATCAATTACAACAATATATCTCTCCATCCATTCAAGAACCTCTTCATATGGATAAGTAAAATGTTACAGGTTTTCTTATATTTCTTTACATTTCATGAGTTCATTCCTAAATATATTATGATTTTTTTTCTGTAGTAATTGTGAATGAGATTCCCCTGTTGTTTTATCTAATTGGGCACTACACTGATAATAATGGTCAATTTGTATCATTTTCTTGAATTCAGCCAGTTTAATGAGGTTGCTTAATTCTAGGCTATCTACATTTGAAAAATTACATTATCTGCAATGGTAATAGATTGTCTCATTTTTTTCAAAACACTCTAGCTTTTATTGTTCCATGTTTAATTACATTGACCTTCTGGAATACTATAACAGTAGTTAATATAGTATAATATATACACTGTATAATATAGTGTAAATAATAATTTAATGACAATGAAAGGTCTTTTGTTCAGTCATTAAGGATAAGGCACCTCTTAGTTTCAAACAATTTTTATTTTTTTTAAGTAATTGATTTTTTAACCAGAAATATACTAAATTTTATTAAATATACTTCAGTACCTATTAAAAGTATTTTTTATTTAATCTATTGATATAAAGTAAGTGCATTCATTTTGAGCCATCCTTGCATTTTTAATGCAAATTACTTGTCAATGGTGGAGTATCTTTGTTAATATTTTATTTAGAATTTTCTTTTTAATAAAAGATGAAATTTGTTTGTAATTCTTTTATGCGCCATCTTTTCAGGGTTTGGTATCATATGTGATACTTCATTCAATGATTTGCTTATTGTACGAATCATTGTGCCAGCAAGAAACAAATATTATAGTCAAATTAAGATAATTTCAGGAAAGATAAATAAATTTACCGTGTACAAAGAGGTATGCAGGGAGTGTAGATTAACTACCAGCTACACTACAGTATCTTAGGGTGGCTAGCACACCTAGGTCTGAAGGGGTAAAGGGAGAAATAGTTACCAAACTTGGAATGAGAGAATAATATTAAAATGGCCAAGTTGCGAAAACCTATAATCTTTAGTAGGGGTCTCAAATAGCCTAAGGTAACTCCTCAGAAAATGAGCTAAAGATATAAATACTGCAAGTTTACTTTCTTTCCTCCCTTAAGCCTCCTTCTGGGTTTCCCATCTGGCTGAAACCAGTCCAAAACAGAGTGCAGGGAGTCCTTCAAAGTAGTCCATCTGGGTATGAGGGCAGTGAGGGGAAGGGTGGAGTGGATCTAGAGGGGAACATGAATGGCACAAGCACACACAGGTTTTTAATGTTCTAAGCAAAGTGTATACTGTTGAAATGAGCTATTTTCGGAATACTTAAATGCATAATTTTCAAGCACTTTGTGACTCTGGAGCATGTATTTTTAGATAATTGGCATGTTTTTAAATTTTTTCCCAATGATTACATTAGAAAGGTTTTCTACCTCTTGAGTCAATTTTAATACTTTTTTCATCAGACAAGTTATTCATGTCATTAAAATGTTCAAGTTGTAGGCTTTAATGTGCATAAAATCTCTTATGAGTTTAATTTATTCTTTCTTTATTGTTAAATCCTCTTTCTCATTTCAAATGGTGTGTATATTCTTTTTTAGATTTTCCATTAATTTGGCTTTTTTTTAAAAAAAATCTAATTCTTGTCTATATCAATCTGTTACTTTTTAAATTTTATCTCATTTTAATTCTAATTTATATATGTGTGTGCATGTGTCAGTTTGTATGTGTTATTTCTTTTCACTCAGATTCCTTAACTTTAACATTTTTATTTTATTTCTATCTTTTTACATTGAATGCTTGATTAATTCATTTTCTCTTTTATTAATGTACAAAGAATACAAAAATGTTTACTTATATTTAAATCTTTGAGTCCTTAAGTTAATTTTTATGTATGATGAAAGGTAGAGGTCCAGCTTCAGTCATCTGCATATGGCTAGCCAGTTATCCCAGTGCCATTTATTAAATAAGAATTCTTCTCCCCATTGTTTGTTTGTGTTGGTCCTGTCAAAGGTCAGATGGTTGTTATGTGTGTGGTGATATTTCTGAGTTTTCTATCTGTTCCATTGGTCTACGTGTCTAATTTTGTGCCAGTACCATGCTGTTTTGATTACTGTATTTTTACAGTATAGTTTGAAGTTGGGTAGTGTTATGCCTCCAGCTTTTTTTGGGGGGGGTTGTTCTGTTCTTTTTTTTTTTTTTTTGCATAAGATTGCTTTAGCTATTTGCATTCTTTTCGGATTCCGTATGAATTTTAAAATAGCTTTTTCTAATTCTGTAAAGAATTATATTGGTAGTTTGATAGGAATAGTAACAATCCTAGAAGACAATCTAGAAACTATTCTTCTTGACATTGACCTTGGCAAAGAATTTTTAGCTAAGTCCCCAAAAGCAATTGCAACAAAACCGAACTAGACAAGTAGGACCCAATTAAACTAAAGAGCTTCTGCACAGCGAAAGAAACTATCAACAGAGTAAACAGACAACCTACAGAATGGGAAAGACATCACAAGCTACGTATCAGACAAAGGCCTAATACTCAGAATCTATAGGGAACTTAAATCAATGAGTGAAAAACAAATAACCCCATTAAAAGAAGAGCAAAGGGCATGAACAGATACTTCTCAAAAGAAAGCACACAAGCAGCCAACAAACATGAAAAAATGCTCACCATCACTAATCATCAAAGAAATGCAAATCGAAACCACAGTGAGATACTATTTCACACTTATCAGAATGGCTATTATAAAAAAGTCAAAAAAACAACAGATGCTGGCCAAGCTGCAGAGAAAAGTGAATGCTTATAAACTGTTGGTAGGAATGTAAATTAGTCCAGCCACTGTGGAAAGCAGTCTGGAGTTTTCTCAAAGAACTTAAAACAGAGCTACCATTCAACCCAGCAATCCCATTACTGGGTGTATACCCAAAGGAAAATTAAATCATTCTACAAAAAACACATGTATTTGTATGTTCATCACTGTGCTATTCACAGTAGCAAAGATATATAGCTAACTCAGGTGCCCATCAATGGCAGATTGGCTAAAGAAAATGTGGTACATTTAAACAACATGGAATTCTATGCAGCCATAAAAAAAAGAGCAAAATTATGTCCTTTGTAGCAACATGGATGGAGCCGGAGGCTATAATCCCAAGCAAACTAATGTAGGAACAAAAAACCAAATTTTACATTTTCTCCCTTATAAGTAGGAGCTAAACATCGTGTACATGTGGACACAAAGAATAGACCAACAAACACCAGGGCCCACTTGAGGGTAGAGGGTGGAAAGAGGAAGAGGATCAAAAAACTACCTAACAGACACTATGTATCACTGGGTGATGGGATCCATACCCCAAACCTCATGAGACAATATTTCCATGTAAAACACCTGTGTAAATGTATCCCCTGTATCTAAAATAAAAGTTAAAACTTAAAAAATACATATTTACTTGTGAATAAGTTTATCTTTGGCCAAATCACATAAGTTTTGATATACATATTTATTTTTTTATTTGGTAAGTTGTTAACTGTTTTTTGATTTGATTTTTGATCCTATGGTAATCCGTGGGGATGTTTTAAGTATACAAATGATTGAAAAAAATGTTATTAAACTTTTAAAATTAATTCTTGTTATGTTTTAGGTAACCAAAGAATCTGACCTGTAGGGCTTCTAACTTACAAAGGTAAATTCTGTATTGCACTTATTAATTATTATTTTCATTACTTAAAGTGGTATTGTTCCCATATATATCCATTAGCAAAATGTATTGTTGTACGTTTTTAGATTTATATAAATAGAACCATACTGTATAATTTTAAAACTTGTTCTTTTTGGCTAAATTTTCTATTTTTTAGATCCATCCACTGTTGCATATACTCATAGTTTATTCATTTGAACTGCTATAGTTTTTAATTGCATGTATACTCCAAAATTTATGCTTCTATTCTTCTTTAGATAGACAGTTAAGGTCTCTCCAGCTTTTTGCAAGTATGGATGTGGTGCAACAAACAAACATTCTTGCGTGAACTTCTTGTCCACACGAGGAAAATATTCTATAGGGTACCTGGGATTGTAACCACCAGTGATGGGTTATCCACATCGTTAACTTGGCAAGATATTGCCAAAATGCATTTCACATTGATTGTAACAATCTCTGTATACTTGTGAAGTATATTGAAATTCTACTTGTGAAGTATATTGAAATTTTTTTGGCCTAGTCAAAGTTTCTTTTGAATAAATGTTCCTTTAACATTTAAAAACAAAAAATATTTTCTCTTTATGGATTACAAAGTCAGATACCAAACGATTAGTTCAATTATTAATCATATTATTCAAATATTATATATGTTTTGTTTTCTTGCTCTAACACGAATATATAGAGGAGTGTTAAAATATCCCACTATATTATTTGTTTATTTCAATGTTTCATTCTAACATTATAATATTTTATTTTATTTATTTGTTTTTTTAATTTATTATTATTATTTTTTTTTTTTGAGACGGAGTCTCGCTCTGTCACCCGGGCTGGAGTGCAGTGGCCGGATCTCAGCTCACTGCAAGCTCCACCTTCCAGGTTTGCGCCATTCTCCTGCCTCAGCCTCCCGAGTAGCTGGGACTACAGGCGCCCGCCACCTCGCCCAGCTAGTTTTTTGTATTTTTTAATGGAGACGGGGTTTCACCATGTTAGCCAGGATGGTCTCGATCTCCTGACCTTGTGATCCGCTCGTCTCGGCCTCCCAAAGTGCTGGGATTACAGGCTTGAGCCACCGCGCCCGGCTATAATATTTTATTATTTCAAGATTTTTTTCATCTTAGTTGTGTATAGTAGTTATTAACATTATGAAATAACTGTCCTATTCTAAAGGTTTTATCTTAATTTCTACCTGTTTGATGTGAATAATGTCATTCTTGCTTTTTTAAATTTTTGAAATCTTTCCTAATATATCTCTTTTTTCCTGTTTTATTTTACAAAGGTGTACTTTCATGTGAAGAATATTCCTTTGCTAAAAAAAAAAAAAACTAGTCAGATGGTGATTTATTTGTTCATATGGAGATTTGGCCTGTTTACATTAAATATCGTTAATTGTTGAGTTTGCTTTGGTTTCAGTCAGCTTTATTCTCTGCATTCTATTCTTGATTTTCTTTATTATTCTGCTAGTACTCTCTGCAAAAATTATAAAGAGAAAGAAACACATTTGTTCCTACTAGTGAATCTATTCAATAACTGAACAATATTATTTTCCTACCTTTTTGAAAAGTAGGGGTTCCTATTGGATCCATGTTTCTCCTTCTGATCCTTGTAGATTTAATATTATAGCAAGAATAGCCATAGTAATACCTAACATTTATTGAGTACTTACCATGTGCCAGTCAGTTTTAAGCACTTTATATGTTAACTCATTTTACCCTCACTACAACCTTATGAAGCAACTGTTATTCTTGTTTCCCATTACAAGTAGGGAAATTGAGTTGCTGAGAGTTTAACACAACCATGGTCATAACACTTAGTATATGGTAGAGCTGAACTTTAAACCCAGAAACTTTGGGGCCAGAACTCATATATTTAACTTCTACACTAAAATCTTCCCTGCAATTTAACAATGTATAATTTCTATTTTATTGTACAACTTAAAGTATAACTTTAAAAGAAAAAAAACTGTATACAATTTAGTGTATTTAAAAATTATTAAAACATCCCTTAGTTTAGCACCTCCTTCATACATTTACTCAGGTATCATCTTCTCAGTCCTGATTATAATATTTTAAATATAATACTCCTTAAACTCCCATCATATCCCCCTCTTGGATTTAGTTATTTTAATCATATGTATCATCATCCAGCATAGTATATATTACATTTATTTGTTTTGCTTTTTTGTCTTCTCCCCGACTAGAATTTCAACTTTATGGAGAAAATCTGCTTACAGCTATATCCCCAGCACCTAGAACAGTGATCAAGGCATAAGAGTCATTAAATAAATATTTTTTGAGTACATGAAGAAATGGATTGAATTTAGTAATCACCACTAGTTTTCTCCAATTGCTATTTCGTCATTACTGCATTCTTATCTTTGACTCATTTTTCCAGTTTTCTTTTATATCTAAAAAGGACTTTCTGTGTCCTCACAGAAAACATGTCTGGTTTCAGTCTTATTCTTTTCAAATAATTTCCCCTAGAACTCTGTCATTTCTGAATTATCTTATAATGTTCACTGGAAAAGAAAACAATTCTGAGGACAATTTAATTTTTATCTCCTTGTATGTAATCTGAGCTGTTCTCTTAATTATTTATTTCAATGGGAAATTTGGAAAGAGAGATGCATATTCTAAGAGAAACATCTAACTTTGAAATCCCTCATCATGACATAAAGTGAATGCATTGTCTGGAAAGTTTAGCATGCATGGAGATACGATGTAAATGAAAAGGGAAAAGAATGAATGGCATTATTAAATTTTAACATATGAACAGAACCAATAATGAAAATGCAATTGGAGCAAGAAAAAGAAAAAAACTATAAGTAAGGAGGCAAAACTTTTCTGTAAAAAGAAATTGTCCTTAATTAAATTTTAAAATAATTTTAACAAGCTTTTGCTTGTAAGAGTTACACTTAATATCCAGAAATATTAGCAACCTAAAAGTTAAGGCCTACTCTCTATTCATTCCTTTGAGATCACAGAGCAGAGTGTATTATCACTTTACCTACAATAGGTGTTACAATGGAACAGTAAAGGACAGAAAGACCTCAAAAGACACAGTTAACTTTATATCAAGTGCCTATAGTGGCAAATGTATTGAAACACTGACTGCACAGAGAAGGCTGCCAAAGTAGGAACAAGGCAGCACTCTCTCCCAGTTGGGAGTGCAGTTTCCTTAGTGTATTAGTTTCCTGTTGCTGCTATAACAAAGTGCCATAAACTCACTGCTTAAAACAATGTATAGGAGAGGTAGAGCAAGACGGCTGAATAGAAGGTTCCACCAGTTGTCCCCCTGGAAGGGACACCAATTTAACAATGTACCTACATTTTTAAAAAGCACCTTCATAAGAACCAAAAATTAGGTGAGGACTCATAATACCTGGTTTTAACTTCATGTCACTGAAAGATGCACCGAAGAGGGGAGAAAAGACAGTCTTGAATCTTCCACACCATCCCTGCCCCATCCCTGGCAGCAGCTGCCTGACACAGAAAGAGAATCTGCACTTTGGGGAAAGGAAAAGTGTAGCAATTGTGAGATACTGCATTGAATTCAGTGCTACTCTGTCACAGCAGTGAGCAAAACCAGGCTGAATTCAGCGGATGCCTGTTGATGGAGGAAGTATTTAAGCCAGCCCTATCCAGAGGGGACTTGTCCATCCTAGCAGTCAGAACTTGAGTTTCAGCAAGCCTTGCTGCCATGGACTAAAGGGCTCTGGGGTTCTAATAAACCTGAAAGGCAAAGGCTGCCTAGGTCACAAACACTGAAATTCCTAGGCAAGACCTAATGCTGTGCTGGGCTTGGTACCAGTGGACTTGGGGAGCACATGACTTAGTGAGACACCAGCCAGGGCAGCTAAGAGATTGCTTGTGCCACCCCTCCCCCAACCCCAGGCTGCACAGCTCTTGAATCCAAAAGACACCCTCCTTCCACTTGAGGAGAGGAAAGGGAAGAGTAAAGAGGATTCTGTCTTGAATACTAGCCCAGCCACAGGAGGATAAGGGCACCAGTCAGAGTAGTGAAGCCACCTCTCCAGGCCCTAGCTCCCAGATGACATCACTAAACTTGCCCTGGGACAAAAGAGAACTTGCCCTACTTCCTTGAAGGGAAGGAGCCAGTCCTGCAGGACTCATCATCTGCTGAGTAAAGATCACTTGGGTTCAGAATAACGAGCAGCAATACCAAGGTAGCATGCCATGGAGCTTGGGTGAGACTCTGAAACTTGCTGGTTTCAGGTAAGACCCAGCACATTCCCAGCTATGGTGTCTATGGGGAGAGACTCCTTCTTCTTGAGAAAAGTGGACAAAAAAGCCAAGGGGCCTTTGTCTTGCACCTTGGGTAGCAGCTTGGCCAGAGAGGGATAGAGAACTGAGTGGGATCCTGGGGTCTCTAATTCCAGGATTTGGCTCATGGAGGGCATTTCAGAACCTGCCCTGGGCCAGAGAGGAGCCCGCTTCCCTGAAGGGTGAGACCCAGGCCAGGCAACGTTCACCACAAGCTGACTGAAGAGCGCTTGGGTCTTGAGGGAACACTGACAACAGTCAGACAGTACTCCCGCTGGGCCTGTAGTGGTGGCAGCCATGCGGTGAGGCTCCTTTACCTATGGAAAGGGGAAGGAAGAGTGCAAAGGATCATGTCTCATGGTTGAGTGCCAGTTCAGTTGCAGTAAAATAGAACATCAGGTGGACTTCTAAGGTTTTTTACTCTAGTCCATGGCTCCCAGTTGACATCTCTTGACCTGTCCAGGGCATAGGGGAACTCATCTTCCTGAAGGGGAGGATGCAAGCTTGGATGGTTTTGCCACCTGCTAATTGTAGAGCCCCTAATACCTTAAGGGAACATAGGCAGTAGCCATGTAGTGGTTACAGCAGACCTTGGGTGAGACCCAGTGCTGTACTGTGCTGGCTTCAGATCTAGCCTAGCACAGTCCCACACTGATGATAGCCACGGAAGTGCTTACGTCATCCCACCTCCAGCTCCAGACAATGCAGAACTGAGAAACTCCATTTCTTTGGGAGAAAGTAAGGGAAGAGAACAAGAGTCTCTGCCTTGTAATCCAGATTTTATCCAAGACCATCAGGGTGATACCTCCATGAGTCTACAAGGACCATGGTGTTACTGGCTTGAAGTAGCCCCTAATGCAGATACAGTTAAAATTATAACAACCAAGTCCTTTAAAAAAAAAAAAAAAACGGAAAGCCTTCCCAAGAAGGATGGGTAAAAACAAGCCTAACAAGCCTAGATAGTGAAAACTACAATAAATACCTAACTCCTCAATGCCCAGACAAAGACAAACATCTATAAGCATCAAGACCACCCAGGAAAACATGACCTCACCAAATGAACTAAATAAGGCACCAGAACAATCTTGGAGAAATAGAGATATGTGACCTTTCAAATAGATAATTGAAAATAGGTGTTTTGAAGAAACTCAAAGAAATTAAAAATAACAGAGAAGGAATTCAGAATTCTACCAGATAATTCAATGAAGAGATTGAAATAATTAGAAAGAATCAAGCAGAAGTTCTGGAGTTGGAAAATGCAATTAACATACTGAATAATGCATCAAAGACTTTTAATAGCAGAATTAATTAAGCAGAAGAAAAAATTAGTGAGCTTTAAGACAAGCTATTTAAAAATACACAGTCAAGGGTGGAGCCAACATGGCCAACTAGAAGCAGCGCTGTTCAGAGGCTCCCATCAGAGAAAACCATAAGTGTGTGAATCCTTCACTGTCAACTAAGGTATCCAGGTTCTTTCATCAAAATTGACTAGAAAGCTAGGCATAGTGACTCACGCCTGTAATCCCAGCACTTTGGGAGGCCAAGGCAGGTGGATCACCTGAGGTCAGGAGTCCGAGACCAGCCTGGTCAACATGGTGAAACCCCCTCTCCACTAAAAATATAAAAATTAGCCAGGTGCCATCATGCATGCCTATAATCCCAGAAGGGAGGCTCCGGCAGGAGAATCACTTAAACCCAGAAGGCAGAGCTCGCAGTGAACTGAGATCATACCACTGAACTCCAGCCTGAGCAACAGAGTAAGACTCTGTCTCAAAAGAAAAAAGAAAACAAAATTGACTAGAAGGCTGGTGTGGCCCATGGAGAGAAGGAAGAGCAGTGTAGTGTGGCAGCCCACTTGAGACCCACACGAGGAAGGGGAATCCCCCTCCCACCAGCCAAGGGAGGTGGTGATTGAGTGTGCTACTCAGCCAGGGAAACGGTGCTTTTTCCACGGAACTGTGCAACCCACGAATTGGAAGATCCCACTCATAAACCCATTTCACTGGGGCTTAGCATGTCAACTCCAGAACACAGACATTCTTACAGCCTCTCAGCTCGAATCTGCTTAAGTCTACCAAACTCTTAGAGGGGGAGGTGACCAGCATCAGCTGCCACAGCCTGCTGTCTAAGCCATTTGAGCTCTTTGGAGGAGAGGCAGCAGCCAGCACTGGGACTCACAATTGCCTAACATGCTAAGCTCCCTGAGTAGGGGAAGGGTGGCATCCATTTCTATAGCTCCAGGCTGTGCTTTATCCCTGCTGGAGCCAGGAAGGCAGGAAGGCTTGGTCCCAAGACTTGTTCCCATGGCTGAACACACCAGCTGTGGCAGTCTGTGGCCAGATTGCCTCTTTAGGTCTAACCCAGACCCATCCTTCATCAGTGGACAGGTACCCATCTTTGCTGCGTTCCAGCCTCCTTGAGTGACATGTCCAGGCAAAGGAGTGAATCAGATGAATAAGTACTGAAGTGAACCCCCAGCAAATGGCAACAGCCCTACAGAAGAGGGAACTGACTATTAAAAGAAAATCAAACAAGCAGAAAGTGACAACAACAGCATCAACAACAACCAAAAAAAGGCTCCCCAAAAAACCCCTTCCAAGAGTCAACAGCCTCAAAGACCGAAACTAGACAAACTCACAAAGATGAGAAAGAATCGATGACAAAATGCTGAAAACCCAAAAGGCCAGAGTGCCTCTTCTCCAAACGATCACAACATCTCTCCATCAAGGGTGCAGAACTGGACAGAGGATCAGATAGATGAATTGGCAGAAGTAGGCTTCAGAAGATGGGTAATAAAAAACTACAATAGGCTAATGAAGCATGTTCTAATCCAATGCAAAGCTAAGAACCTTGATAAAAAGGTTAGAGGTAATGCTAATTAGAATAACCAGATTAGAGAATAACATAAACAACCTGATGGGGCTGAAAAACACAGCACAAGCACCTCATAAAGCATACACAAGCATCAGCAGCTGAACTGACCAAGCAGAAGAAGGGATATCAGAGTTTGAAAACCACCTTACTGAAATAAGACATGCAGACAAGAATAGAGAAAAAAAAATGAAAAGGAATGAACAAAACCTCCAAGAAACACGGGACTTCATAAAAAGACTGAACCTTGACTGGAGTACCAGAAGGAGACGGGGCGAATGGAAACAAGCTGGAAAACACAATTCAGGATACTGTCCAGAAGAACTTCCCCAACCTAGCGAAACAGACCAGCATTCAAATTCAGGAAATACAGAGAACACCATTAAGACACTCCACAAGAAGATCAACCCCAGAACACATAAGCAGCGGATTCTCCAAGGTTGAAATGAAGGAAAAACTGTTAAGGGCAGCCAGAGGGAAAGACCAGGTCACCTACAAAGGGAAGTCCATCAGACTAACAGTGGATCTCTCAACAGAAACTCTACAAGCCAGAAGAGATTGGGAGCCAATATTCAACATTCTTAAAGAAAAGAATTTTCAACCCCGAATTTCATATCCAGCCAAACTAAGCTTCATAAGTGAAGGAGAAATAAAATCCTTTCCAGAAAAGCAAATGCTGCGGGATTTTGTTACCACCAGACCTGCCCTGCAAGAGCTCCTAAAACAAGCACTAAATATAGAAGGGAAAAACCATTACCAGCCACTGCAAAAACACACCAAAATATAAAGACTAACAACACTACAAAGAAACTACATCAAATAGTGTTCAAAATAACCAAATAGCATCATGAAGACAGGATCAAATTCACACACAACAATAATAACCTGAAATGTTAATGAGCTAAATGCCCCAGCTAAAAGACACAGATTGGCAAATTGGATAAGGAGTCAAGACCCATAGGTGTGCTGTATTCAGGAGACCCATATTACATGCAAAAATACATACAGGCTCAAAATAAAAGGATGGAGGAAAATTTACCAAGCAAATGGGAAGCAAAAAAGCGGGGGTTGCAATCCTAGTCTCTAACAAAACAGACTTAAAAATAAAAAAGATCAAAAAAAGACAAAGAAGGGCGTTACATAATGGTAAAGGGAACAGTTTAACCAGAAGAGCTAACTATTCTGAATACATATGCACCCAATACAGGGGCACCCAGGTCATAAAGTTTCTCTTTCATGAAAGAGCTCCTTTCATAGAGATCTATGAAAAGATGTAGACTTCCACACAATAATAGTAGGATACTTTAACACCCCATCGTCAGTATTAGACAGATCAATGAGGCAGAAAATTAACAAGGATATTCAGGACTTGAACTCAGCTCTGGATCAAGTGGAACTAGTAGACATCTACCGAAGTCTCTTCCCCAAATCAACAGAATGTACATTCTTCCCAGTGCCACATGGCACTTATTCTAAAATCAACCACATAATTGGAAGTAAAATACTCCTCAGCAAATGAAAAAGAACTAAAATTATAACAAACAGTCTCTCAAAACCACAGGGCAATCAAATTAGAACTCAGGATTAAGAAACTCACTCAAAACCACACAATTATACAGAAACTGAACAACTTGCTCCTGGATGACTCCTGGGCAAATAATGAAACTAAGGCAGAAATAAGGAAGTTCTTTGAAACCAATGAGAACAAAAAGACGACATACCAGAACCTCTGGGACACAGCTAAAGCAGTGTTAAGAGGGAAATTTATAGCACTAAATGCCCATAGCAGAAAGCTAGAAAGATCTCAAATCAATACCCTAACAACACAATTAAAAGCATTAGGGAAGCAGGAGAAAACTAATCCAAAATCCAGCAGAAGACAAGAAATAACTAAGATCAGAGCAGTACTGAAGGAAAGAGAGACACAAAAACCCTCCAAAAAAAAAATCAATGAATCCAGGAGCTGTTTTTTTGAAAAAATTAACAAAATGGAGCACTAGCTAGACTAATAAAGAAGAAAAGAGCTAAAACTCAAATAGACACAATAAAAAAGAATAAAGGGGATATCACCACTGACCCCATAGAAATACAAGCTACCATCATAGAATACTATAAAGACCTCTATGCAAATAAACTAGAAAATCTAGAAGAAATTGATAAATTCTTGGACACATACACCCTTCCAAAACTAAAACAAGAATAAGTCAAATCCCTGAATAGACCAATAACAAGCTCTGAAATTGAAGCAGAAATTAATAAATTTCTGCATGCATACAGCCTATGAAGACTAAGCCAGGAATAAGTTGAATCCCTGAAAAGACCAATAACAAGCTCTGAAATTCAGGCAGTAATTAAAACCTTCACAAAAAAAAGTCCAGGACCAGATGGATTCACAGCTGAATTCTACTAGAAATACAAAGAGGAGCTGGTATCATTCCTTCTGAAACTATTCCAAACAATTGAAAAGGAAATACTGCTGCCTGACTCATTTCATGAAGCCAGCATCAACCTGATACCAAAACAAGGATAAGACAAAACAGAAAAAAGAAAACTTCAGGCCAATATCCTTAATGAATATCAATGCAAAAACCTTCAGTAAAATACTGGCAAAACAAATCCAGCAGCACATCAAAAAATTTATCCACCACGACCAAGTCAGCTTCATCCCCGGGATGAAAAGCTGGTTTAACATATGCAAATCAATAACGTAGTCCATTACATAAACAGAACCAAAGACAAAAACTACATGATTATCTCAATAGATGCAGAAAAATCCTTTAATAAAATTCAACATCCCTTCGTGTTAAAAACTCAATAAACTAGGTATTGATGGAACGTATCTCATGATAATGAGAGCTATTTACGACAAACCCACAACCAATATCATACTGAATGGGCAAAAGCTGGAAGTATTCCCTTTGAGAACCAGTACAAGACAAGGATGCCCTCTCTCACCACTCCTATTCAACATAGAATTGGAAGTTCTGGCCGGGGCAATCAGGCAAAAGAAAGAAATAAAGCATATTCAAATAAGAAAAGAGAAAGCCAAGATGTCTCTGTTTGCAGATGACATGATTTTACATTTAGAAAAGCCCATCATCTCAGCCCAAAAACTTCTTGAACTGATAAGCAACTTTGGCAGTCTCAGGATACAAAATCAACATGCAAAAATCACAAGCATTCTTTTACCCCAACAGTAGGCAAGCAGAGAGCCAAATCATGAATGAACTCCCATTCACAATCACTACAAAGAGAATAAAATAACTAGGAATACAGCTAACAAGGGATGTGAAGGACCTCTTCAAGGAGAATTACAAACCACCGCTCAAGGAAATAAGAGAGGACACAAACAAATGGAAAAATATTCTATGCTCATGGATAGGAAGAATCAATATTGCAAAAATGGCCACACTGCCCAAAGTAATTTATAGGTTCAGTGCTATTCCCATCAAACTACCATTGACATTCTTACAGAATTAGAAAAAACTATTTTAAATTTCATATGGAATCAAAGAAGACCCTGTATAGTCAAGACAATCCTAAGCAAAAACAACAAAGCTGGAGACATCATGCTACCTTACTTCAAACTATATTACAAGGCTACAGCAAATAAAACAGCATAGTACTCATACCAAAACAGATATATAGACCAATGGAGCAGAACAGAGACCTCAGAAACATCTACAACCATCTGATCTTCAACAAACCTGACAAAAACAAGCAATGGGGAAAGGATCTCCTATTCAGTAAATGGTTCTGGGAAAACTGGCTAGCCATATGCAGAAAATTGAAACTGGACCCCTTCCTTACACATTATAAAAAAATTAACTCAATATGGATTAAAGACTTAAATGTAAAACCCAAAACCATAAAAACCCTAGAAGAAAACCTAGGCAATACCATAATTCAGGACATAGGCATGGGCAAAGACTTCATGAGGAAAATGCCAAAAGCAATTGCAACAAAAGTCAAAACTGACAAATGAGATCTAATTAAATTAAAGAGCTTCTGCACAGCAAAAGAAGCCATCATCAGAGTGAACAGGCAACCTACAGAATGGGAGAAAATTTTTGAAATCTACTCATCTTACAAAAGTCTAATGTCCAGAATTTGCAAGGAACTTAAACATATTTACAAGAAAACGACAAACAACCCCATCAAAAAGTGGCCAAAGGATATGAACAGACACTTCTCAAAAGAAGACATTTACACAGCCAACAAACATATAACAAAAAGCCCAGGTCACTGATCATCAGAGAAATGCAAATCAAAACCACAATCAGATACCATCTCACACCAATCAGAATGGCAATTGTCAAAAAGTCAGGAAACAATAGATATTGGCAAGGCTGTGGAGAAATAGGAATGCTTCTACACTGTTGTTGGGAATATAAATTAGTACAACCATTGTGGAAGACAGTATGGTGATTCCTCAAGGATCTAGAACCAGAAATACCATTTGATCAAGGAATCTCATTACTGGGTATATGCCCAAAGGATTATAGATCATTCTACTATAAAGACACACACACACACACACACATATGTTTATTACAGTCCTATTTACAATAGCAAAGACATGGAACCAACCCAGATGCCCATCAAGGATAGATTGGATAAAGAAAATGTGGTACATATACACCATGGAATACTACACAGCCATAAAAAGGAATGACATCATATACCTTGCAGGGACATGGATGAAGCTGGAGCCTATCATCCTCAGCAAACTAACACAGAAACAGAAAACCAAACACCACATGTTCTCACTCGTAAGTGGGAGTTGAATGTTCAGAACACATGGACACAGAGAGGAGAACAACACACACCAGGGCCTTTTGAGGTCTGGGGGATGAGGGGAAGAAACTTAGAGGACAGGTCAATAGGTGCAGCAAACTACCATGGCACACATATACCTATATAACAAACCTGCACATTCTGCACATGTGTCCTGGTTTTTTTTAAAAGAAATAAAGAAAATATATATATATATAAACAAAAATACACAGAGGAGACAAAAGAAAAAAGAATAAAAAGCAACGAAGCATGCCTACAGGACCTAGAAAATAGCCCCAAAAGGGCAAATCTAAGAGTTATTGGCCTTAAAGAGGAGGTAGAGAGAGAGAAAGAGTTAGAAAGTTATTCAAAGAGATAATAACAGAGAACTTCTCAAACCTAGAGAAAGATATCAGTATCCAAATATAAGGAGGGTATGGAACATCAAACAGATTTAACCCAAAGAAGACTATCTCAAGGCATTTAATGATCCAACTCCCGAAAGTCAAAGATAAATAAAGGATCTGAAAGGCATCAAGAGAAAAGAAACAAATAACATACAATGGAACCCAATATATCTGGCAGCAGACTTTTCAGTGGAAACCTTATAGGCCAAGAGAGGCAGGCATTTAAAGTGCTGAAGGAAAAAAAAAATTTTACCCTAGAATAGTATATTTGGTGGAAATATCCTTCATATATCAAGGGAAAATAAAGACTTTCATAGACAAACAAAAGTTGAGGGATTTTATCAACACTAGACCTGTCCTACAAGAAATGTTCCAGAGGGTACTTCAATCAGAAAGAAAAGGATGTTAAAGAGCACTAATAAATTACCTGAAGGTACAAAACTCACTGTTAATAGTATATACACATGTAAGCACAGAATATTATAAAACTGTAACTGTGGTGTGTAAACTAGTCTCATATTAAGTAGAAACACAAAATGATGAACCCATCAAAAATAATAACTACAAAAACTTTTCAAGATATAGACAGTACAAAAAGGTATAAATAGAAACAACAAAAAATTAAAAAGCAGGGAGACTAAGTTACAGTGTAGAGTTTTTATTAATTTTCTTTTTGCTTGCTTGTTTATTTATGCAAAGAATGTTAAGTGGTTATCAGCTTAAAATAATGGGTTGTAAGATAAGATTTGTAAGCCTCATGGTAACCTCAAATCCAAAAAAATACATTGGATAAATTAAAAGTAAAAAGCAAGAAAGTGAATCATACCACCAGAGAAAATCACCTTCACTAAAAGGAAGACAGGAAGAAAAAAAAAAAGAAGGAAGAGAAGACCACAAAACAACCAGAAAACAAATAACAAATGGCAGGAGTAAGTCCTGTAAAAGGAAAATAAATCTTGGGACCCCAAAATCATTAAGCCAAAGGGAAATTTTAAGCTAGGAACTATGTCAGGCAAACATGCCTCCCATTTTATTCCTAAATAAGAAAGCTACAAATGTAAAAAATATACATACCTTCTCATGATTTGCCCAGAAGAAAATTCCTTGTGGACCTCAGGATTGGCACTCTAAAACAGTTATGTTGAATTTTATCTTGGCAATGTAAATTAATAGCTTATCTTCACAGATTCAGGACAAAGGATAGTACTGATAGTCATCCATCTGCTCACCTGAGACAAAGGCATATCTGATTTCTTCCTCTGTCCAATTGTTTATGTAAAAATAGAGAGTCTCTGAGGCAGCTTAAGGCAGAAGTGACTATCTCCTACCCCCACCCCTCACATATAAATTGTATATTCAGTGAAAACCTGATCAAAGACTCCAAAGAATGCAACCATTTGTGTTTTAACTACCTATGACCTGGTAGCCCCCATTTGAAATTTTCCCTCCTACCGGACTGAACCAATGTACATACTACACATATTAATTGATGTCTCACATCTCCCAAAATGTATAAAATCGAGATGTACCACAACCACCTTGGGCATATGTTGTCAGGACCTCCTGAGGCTGTGTCACGGGCGTGTCTTTAACCTTGACAAAATAAACTTTATACATTGATTGAGACCTGTCTCAAATACTTTTGGGTTTGCAGTCCTTACTTATCAGTAATAACATTGAATGTAAATGGACTAAACTCTTCAATCAAAAGACATAGAGTGGCTGAATGTTTTTTGTTTGTTTGTTTGTTTGTTTTGTTGAGACAGAGTCTCGCTCTGTCGCCCAGGCTGGAGTGTAGTGGCCGGATCTCAGCTCACTGCAAGCTCCGCCTCCCGGGTTTACGCCATTCTCCTGCCTCAGCCTCTCGAGTGGCTGGGACTACAGGCGTCCACCACCTCGCCCAGCTTAGGTTTTTGTATTTTTTAGTAGAGATGGGGTTTCACTGTGTTAGCCAGGATGGTCTCGATCTTCTGACCTCGTGATCCACCCGTCTTGGCCTCCCAAAGTGCTGGGATTACAGGCTTGAGCCACCGCGCCCAGCCTGAATGTTTTTTTAAAACAGACCCAATGATCTATTGCCTACAAGAAACATGCTTTACCTATAAAGACACACATAAACTGAAAATGAAGGGATGGAAAAAAATATTCCATGCCAAGGAAAACCAGAGAAGAGGGATAGCTATAATCCTATCAGACCAAATAAATTTCAAGATAAAAACTATAAGAAGAGGTAAAGGTCACTATATAATGATAAAGGAGTCAATTCAGCAAAAGGATAAAACAATTGTAAATATATATACACCCAACAGTGGAGCACTCAGATGTATAAAGCAAATATTATTAGAGCTAAAGAAAAAAATAGGCCCCAATGCAATAATAGCTGGAGACTTCAGTACACCACTTTCAGTACTAAGCAGATCTTCCAGAGAGAAAATCAACAAAGAAGCATCAGACTTAATCTGCACTATAGACCAAGTGGGCCTAATAGATACTTACAGAACATTTCACTCAGTGGCTGCTGACTACACATTTTTTCCTCAGCACATGAATTATTATCTAGGATAAACCATATATTAGAACACAAAATAAGTCTTAAAACATTTTTTAAAATTGAAGTAACATCAAGCATCTTTTTTAAGGGGTGTGTATGTGTGTGTGTGTTTTGTAGAGACAGGGTTTCTCCATGTTACCCAGGCTGGTCTCAAACTCCTGGGCTCAAGTGATCCACCCTCCTCACCCTCCCAAAGAGCTTGGATTACAGGTGTGAGCCACTATACCCAGCCTAATATTGAGTATCTTCACTGACCACAATGGAATATAACTAGAAATCATTAAGAAGAGAAATTTTGGAAACTGTATGAACTCATGGAAATTAATCAATATGCTCCTGAATGACCAGTGAGTCCATGAAGAAGTTAAGAAGAAAATTTAAAAATTTCCTGAAACAAATAATAGTGGAAACACAACATAACAAAACCTATGGGATAAAGCAAAAGCAGTACCATGAAGGAAGTTTATAGCTATTAGCACGCATATCAAAAAAAAAAAAGAGGAAAAACTTCAAATAAACAACATAACAATGCATCACATAGAGCTAGAAAAGCAAGAGCATACCACACCCAAAATTAGTAGAAGAAATAATAAAGATCAGCGTAAAAATAAAATTGAAATGAAGAAAATAATACAAAAGATCAATGAAACAAAAAGTTGTTTTTTTGAAAAGATAAACAAAATTTACAAACCTTTAGACAAACTCACTAAGAAAAAAGAGAGGAGACTCAAATGAATAAAATCAGAGTTGGAAAAGGGGACATCACGACTGATACTGCAGAAATTCAAAGGATAATTAGGTGCTACTGTGAACAACTATAGGCCAATCAACTAGAAAATCTAAAAGAAATGGATAAATCCTTAGAAATGTACAACCTACCAAGATTGAGCCATGAAGAAGTCCAAAACCTGAACAGATCTATAGAAAGTAATGAGATCAAAGCTGTAATAAAATGTCTTCCAGTAAAGAAAAGCAAGAAACCCCATGGCTTCACTGCTGAATTCTACCAAACATTTAAAGAAGAACTTATACCAATCCTACTCACACTATTCCAAAAAAATGAGGAGTGAGTACTTCCAAACTCTTTCTATGAGGCCAGTATTACCCTGATATGAAAACCAGACAAAGACACACAAAAAAAGAAAACCACAGGCCAATTATCACTGATGAATATTGATGCAAAAATCCTTGACAAAATACTAGCAGACTGAATTCAAGAACACACTTAAAAGACCATTCATCATGACCAAGTGGGATTTATCCCAGGGATTCAAGGATGGTTCAATATGTACAAACCAATTAATGCAATATATCATATCAATAGAATAAAAGACAAAATCCATATGATCATTTTAGTTGATGTTGAAAAAGCATTTGATAAAATTCAACATCTCTTTATGATAAAAACCCTCAAAACACTGGTATCAAAGGAACATACCTCAACATAATACAAGACATATATAACAGTCTCATAGCTAGTATCATATTAAATGGGAAAAACTGAAATCCTTTCCTCTAATATTGGGAACATAACAAGGATGCCCACTTTTACCACTGTTATTTAACAGAGTACTGGAATTCCTAGTCAGAGCAATAAGACAAGAGAAATAAATAAAGGGCATCCAGATTGAAAAAGAAGTCAAATTATCCTTGTTTTCAGATGATATGATCTTATACTTGGAAAAAACGAAAAATTCCATTAAAAAACTATTGAAACTGATCAAATTCAGTAAAGTTGGAGGATACAAAGAAGCCACCTGCATCCCTTGGTTCATGGCCTCTCTTCACTCCAAAGCCTCTGTTTCTCTAATCACAGTTTCTTCTCTGGTCCTGAACCTCCTGCCTTCCTCTTAGAAGGACCCTTATGATTGTGTTGGGCTCACCAGAATAATCCAGGATAATCTCTTCATCTTAAGATCTTCAACCAAGTCACATCTTTAAAGACCCTTTTGTCATGTAAAGTAACAGATTCACCCATTTGGGGATTAGGAAACATACTGAGTCTCCCCAAATTTTCCCATCCCATTTAATATGAGAGATACTGGGGTATGCTAGTTAGAATAATTTAGTAGAAAGGATACTATGGTGATGCCAGCATAAGAAAATATGACCACAAAATCTTTAAGAAATGAGAGAAAAGAGAATTCAGAGATACTTCTTCCATTCCAGTGATACTTCATTTTAGGTGCTTGATAAATGTTTACAGACACTATAAATTCATGATACTTTGAAACTCAAGCATTTGCTTAGAAGGTATCAAAAAGCAGAACTTGATATGCTACATTCACAGCATTCATTGCCATATTAGACAAAATGAAAGTTATCTAATAATTTAAAAATTAAAAATAGCACTTCAAAATCTTATTTAAGGAAGAAATAAGATATCAAAATATTTGAATGGTAAAAATATAAGTAAAATGTATGAAAATTCATAAGATATTGCCAAAGTAATATCTAAAAACAAACGTACTTTTCTGAATATATGTACTAACTGACATCACCCTAAGACTTGGGAAATAAGCAATTAGGCCAAATAAAGTTGGAAAAAAGAAATGATACAACAAAGAGCAAAAACAAGCTTTCTTGGGAAAGGGGAGACAAAAATAAGTAAAAATTGATCACCAGAAACACTAATTAACTGGTAGGAAAAGGTCGAAGCAGATGGCGTTCAATTCATTCACTCTCTTCATGGGGTGGGGGTACTATGTTCTCATAACCCACTCCCTGGCAGAAGGCAGGTGACCTCCTCCTTGTCAGCTAGACCTCTGGGTAAATATACTACAGAAATTTATTAGGAAGAGGAGGACTTATTTCTGAATTACTTTTAACGGGAAGTCTCTGGCTACAGATTACCTACAGTAAATAGAATCCAGGATCTATGGGGCATGATCCCTTGGAGAATGTCTCATGGCTATTCAACTCCCTTGGAGTATCTCCCACTGTGGGAGATATTTCCATAACCTCACATGCAAGCCAGCCTATCCTGAGCCAGAGGGACACAGCCAACATGGAAAGTACTTCTCACTGCATCTGAACCTACTGAGTGCCTGTTCCTTAACTTCATTTGGATAATATAAGGTAAGCTCTCTGGTTCATGTGGGGCTGACTTTCCAATCCAATCCTGTGCATTGGTATTCTCACTGTACCACTGATTCAAACTGAAGAACCAAGTAGCACTGATAACTAGTTACTATATATATAAAACTATATGTATACTATATATTTTTTTCATTATGTAGTAATTTCATATATACTATATGTATTTTCATTATATAGTATATTTCATATATAGTATATATAAAACTATAGTATATATAAAACTATATATAAAACTATACAGTATATATAAAACTATAGTATATATAAAACTATATATACTATATATGAAATATATAGTATATATGAAATACACTATATAATGAAAATATATAGTATATATAGTTTTATATATGCTATATATAACTGTATATATATTCCATTGTCATAAATTCGTTGCAAAGCTTTGTAAAAAAATTTTTAAATAATACATACATAAAATTATCTAAATTTATTTAAAATGAAAAAGTACCCCAAATTTCTCTATGAGGCAAAAACTGTTTTGATTTCAAAACCTAAAAGAGAAATACCAACAAAGTTTTACTAGGCCAACCTCAATTATAAATGATAATTACAATCATTTATAAGTTATATATATATTATAATACTTGAACACTCAAGCATTATAGAATGTATTCAAGAATTATAAAAACTGCCAATGATTTACCCTGGGATTTCAAATTGATGTAGCACAAAGAAAGTAATCAACATGACTCATCATATTAACAAGGTGAGAAAAAGCTAAAGTCTTCTAAGCTTCTCAGTAAATACCAAGAGCACATTTGACAAAAATCCAATGTCTATTCCAAGTTTTAAGTCTAAAACTAGAGTCATTGAGAATTCCTTAACTCACCTTCAAAGAGTATATATATTTCAAGTTGCATGTTAATATATTTAATACACATTCATTGAAGTTATCTCTAAAAAACAAAAAAAAGACAACAAATGTTCTCTTTTAGTACTTCTACTTAATATGTTAATAATCCTGGCAATTTGTATGTTAAAATCATTGGAAATATTATTCAAGCAAAAAGAGAAATAGGCACACAAACATAAAAATGAAAATATAAATGAGTCATGTTTGCAGACGTCATGAATATGTATCTGGAAAGCCAGAAGCAAAAAATAATAATAATAAAATTATCACTAGAGACAATAATCCACTGAGGTCCAAACTGTAAGATGAATCCACCAAACTTAATTGCATATCTTTATAAAATGATACCTGACTAGAATAATTGAGAAGAAGAATTAATTTCACTGATAATATAGGTCAACATATTTAAATGCTAGAATACTCATTTAATTTAGGTCATTAGAGTTTGAATTTTTTTAATAGCATAACAGAAAAGACATGAATAGTTGTAGCAATATATTATATTTCTGATTGGGTATATTAAACGGTAGATGTCAATATCTATGGTTGTTATAAATAACACATTAATGGTAAAAAAACAGATAGCATTTATTACTTAGTATGACGCAGTTATTATGAAAAGGGCTCTAGTTGCCTTTTCTGCTTAATCACTAGTCTTAGGAGATAAATTATATTCTAATCCTCACTCTACAGACAAGGAAATTGAGGATAAAAGAGGTTAAGTTGTTTGTGTGTGATCAATAAGTAGTAAGTGACAGAGGCTGGACTTAAATGACTACCCCCTGGCTACTTAATAAAAATTGAAAAATTGGTAGGTGGAGCTTCATAAAAAGAATAGGCAAAAAGTTTTAGCACTTCTTTTTCCCTAAAAAGGTAACAATGGTGAACACATTGTACCAGATTTATAAATGCCTCAAGGTGATATATATTTGTATTTTTTGAACCTGGCTACAAGTCACATAGGCATGGCCTCTAATAAAATCCTTGCTTATTTACTGCTATTTTGTTGTCTAATTCTCAAATTAGTATATCATACTCTACTAATATAAATTAGTATATTATACTCATACTAATATAAAATTTTGCCTTTCAGTGGAAGGAGAGTCAAAGAATTTGTGGCTATTTTAAATCACCACTCATTTCTTTTGCCATGCCCCACGCCTGGAACCTTCTCAAGATATTTGACTTCAACTGGAGTTGAAGATTCCCCACCTGCAATACCGCTGCACCCCCACCTCCAGCCTCAGCTGATTGAGCTCCAGGTGGATTTCTGATTCAGGCAGTCCACAGGCTGATGTCTCTCTAAGGAATATTAATTAAAAGTCACAGAGACCCCAGTCAGTTTTAAGGAGGTGTGCCGCCAGAAACCAGGGTCAGCACCATACCAAACCAAAGTTATGGAGGAGCAAAAACCAAAAGTCTTGCCGAAGAAGCAGATTTGGAGAGAAAAAAGCAGAACTCACATGCAGAAAGTTAGAGTGGCACCACGTGACCCTTAAGACAAAGTGATAGACATTCCAGTGCTGCCAGACAGATTTCCGGTTTCCGTGAGGTCCTGCTGTGCACCAGAGAAGAGCATTCTGGGGAAAACCCCTGCTGTGGGTTGAACTGTATTCCCGAAAAATTCATACGCTGAAGCTTTAACCTCCAGGACCTTAGAATGGGACCCTACTTGGAAATAGAGTCATTGCAGGTGTAATTAGTTAAGATGAGTTCCTACTGGCGTAGGGTGGGCCCCTAATCCAATATATTGTGGTCCTTATAAAAAAGGGAAGTTTGGAGAATAGTTATCCTTCCAAGATAAACTATTTGCCAAATATTTAACAGAGTAACCATTCATTTTCATATGGGATTGCTAGTCATTGCCCAGTTAAAAATTAAGGCAGTGAGAACACTCAGTGAAGATGAAGGTGAAGATCAAGATGCTGCATCGGCAGGACACAGTGGCTCACGCCTGCAATCCCAGCACTTTGGGAGGCCAAGGAGGGCGGATCATGAGGTCAGGAGATCAAGACCATCCTGGCTAACACGATGAAACCCCGTCTTTACTAAAAATACAAAAAATTAGCCGGGCGTGGTGGCCGGCGCCTGAAGTCCCAGCTACTCAGGAGGCTGAGGCAGGAGAATGGCGTGAACCCGGGAGGCAGAGCTTGCAGTGAGCCCAGATCACGCCACTGCACTCCAGCCTGGGCGACAGAGCAAGACTCCCTCTCAAGAGAAAAAAAAAAAGATGCCGCATCTACAAACCAAGGAACACCAAAGATTGCCAGAAACCATCAGAAGCTGGGGAAAGGCATGGAACAGTTACTTCTTCACAGCCCTCAGAAGGAACCAACCCTATTGACACCTGGACGTCAGACGTGAAGCCTCCAGAACCGTGAGATACAAAATTCCTGTTGTTTAAGCCATTCAGTTTGTGGTACTTTGTTATGGCAGCTCTGGAAAATGAATACGACCCGTATAACCGTATTTCCATGTGAGCTCATTTGAGTGGGTGTCTGTTCCTTGACAAAGAAAAATGATATGAATCAAAACACCCAACTTAAACTGCCTTTGCTCTGAGCAGAGGGAATACCCTCTGGCAGAACCAAGGTTCCTCTCAGAAAATTATTCCCAATCTCCTCCAGGACTAAGACAAATGAATGAGCAAAGTCTAAAAGTTTCTAAAGAGCATGGTCAAAATAGTTTTAGCCTGTAAAACTTTGAAGGCAGATAAAACCAGAATTCGGCCTTGGCAGAATAAACTCTCAATAAAGTAACCTCAGATCCTTAGCTTTGAACACCACGTTTTTTTTTTTTTTTTTTTTGGTTTTTTTTTTTGTTTGTTTGTTTTTCCTGTATTCCTTCCAGGATAAACTATTAGCCAGATATGTAACAGAATAACCAGTCATTTTTATATGGGATTGTTATTCATTGCCTAGTTGAAAATTAAAGAATCAGTCCAGAAAAAAAAAAACAAAAAAAAAAACCACTTTTGTTTTAGGAAGAGGATCAGATGTCCTTTTTTAGCAATAATGAACTAGCAAGGTTATGCTGTCAGTACAGTTTTTAAAATACCCTTTTGTCTTTTGTGGCAAGTGTATGCATCTAGACCATCTGAAAGTGGCACTAGAAGATGAAAATATGAATGTAAAACAAGAAGGGGGCAGGAAAGGAATGAGGAGCAGGCAAAACATAACCACGTGTTGGCAATTTCTAACTCCCTGGTCCAGGAGTACTCATTAATCACTCTAATCCACAGAAGTATAATGATTCTGAATATCTACATATGCCACAAATTATCTAATACTGTTCCTGATTTACTAGGTGTGGAGTGGCCATATATAAAACCTGACTGTTACTCACATAAAATATTGGCCTGAGAATCTCAGACTTCGAAGCAAGTAGAAGATTTGGATGGAATACACCACAAATTTATAAAACCATAATCTAGAGAAGGTAATAAATTGAGTTTTTAAACATGAGATACTCTAAACTCTGGCTTCAGTGGGGAAGTTTCTTTTTTTTTTTTTACTTCAAGTTATGCTGATTTAATTTCAAAATAAGCTTTTTTCAAGGCATTGGCCTTTGTAATGAAGGTTAATATTACATGTTTGCTAAAAAACAGGGTTTTTTAAAACTCCTTACCTCACATAAACAATCATAAGTCTGTTATTTTTTCCAGAAAAAAAAAATATTTCACTAAGTACTACTCACACACATATATCTGTAAATCTCAGAGGAATTTCCCCAAGGACTCTGGCTTCCCAAGTAGGAGATTGTTTCTCCTAGTTCAAGTCTCATTTCAGTGTTAGACTGGCTGTTATTTCATGGTGACTTGCCATCTTAATAGTATGTCTTCTAATCCATGAATGTGATATAGTTCTCCAACTTATTTAAGTCCTCTTCAATTTCACTCAACAGTGTTTTGTAGTTTTCTGTGTATAGGTTTTGGAAATGTAGAATAAAATTTATCCATGGGTATTCTATGGTTCTTTGTTATTATGAATTGTATTTTTATCTCATTTTCCAATTGTTTTGCTGGTATATGGAAATATAATTTATTTACCTATATGGACCTGGAAAATTACGCCTTTGTTAAATTCAACTAGTTATATTACTTGTTTTGCAGATTCCTTAGGATTTCTACATTTGAAAAAGAAAGTCATCTAAGAATAAATAATTTTGATTCTTTCCAACTTTGAATGCTTAATTTCCTTTTCTTATTGTATTACCCTGGTTACGCCTTTCAGTACAATGTCGGATAGAAGTAGTTAGCATGGAGATCCTTTCCTTGTTCTTCATCTTAAAGGAACAGCATTCAGTCTTTCGCAACTCAACAGGATGTTAGCCAGTAGGATTTCTACAAATAGCCCACTGATCTTTTTAGAATAATTAGATCTGGTCACTCCTTTGCCCAGTTCTCCAGTGGTTTCCCAAATCATTTAAAATAATTTCATAAATCCTTAAAATTTCATAAATCCATAAATCCTTAAACCTACATAATCTAGTTTTCTATGATCTCTCTGAATACAGATTCTCCCCTCCTCCCCATTGTCAGTCACCGCATTGGGTGTTTTGCATGGGGCACTACCAACAGGCCACATCTCAGTACTTTGGCCCTTCTTGTTCCTGCTCCCTGAAGCGCTTTTACCCCAGACAGCCACAGGGGTCACTCTTTCTTGTCTCTGCTATTTCTAAGATACAGAAATTTCACCATACTAGCTTTCCTGACCAGTTTATATAAAATAGGAACCCCTTCCCTAGCTTGCCTAAGTATTTCTGTCTCCCTTATCCTGTTTATTTTTCTTCATAGAACTTATCACCATCTGACATATTGTATACTTCTTTCTATATTTATTTGCATGTCCTTTCCCACTATCATGTAAGATCATTGAGTGTGGGGACTTTTTCTGTGAGAAAAATGGAGCATAATGGAGCATATAGTTTGTGTTTTAGAAGTAGTGAATAAAAAATATATATATATATATATATATATATAATTTACATTTGGGTATAAATGACATCCTCCCTGCTAGTTGCTATATTGATAGGGATAATGGGTAGCAAAATCATTACTATCATCATCCACATAATTCAGAAATACTACAATCTTAAGTAATATAAATCATACTATAATCTTCTTAGTATTATAGTATGAGGATCGGGGTTTGGCAATTAAAGTAGGGAATGAGGCCAGATTCTGGGATATAACTACCAATGGCATAGTTGTCATAACTGAGTCCATGAAAGACATCTCACTTAACATCGTTTTTAAATTTCCTTTCAGTAGGGACAGGGTCTCACTGTGTTGCCCAGGCTGGTCTTGAACTCCTGAGCTCAAGCAATCCTCCTGCCTCAGCCTTTCAAAGTGCTGGAATTACAGGTGTGAGCCACCACACCAGGCCCCTATTGCCATCTAAGAGACCCATTTTTCTCAATTTAATATTTCAAGAAATACTGCTGTGAACTTCAGCAACCCCACATCTCTTTCTAATTGACCATTAACAATGATTTTTTAATTTTCATTAGACACAGGGTCTTCCTCTGTTGCCCAGGCTTCAGTGCAGTGGTGCGATCATAGTTCATTGTAGCCTCAAATTTCTGGGCTCAAGCGATCCTTCTGCCTCTGCCTCCTGAGTGGCTAGGACTACAGGTGCACAACACAACATCTGGCTACTTTTTAAAATTTTTTATAGAAGTGGGGGTCTCACAAAGTTGCCCAGGCTGGTCTCCAACACTAGGCCTCAAGGTATACTCCTGCCTTGGCCTCTCAAAGTGCTGAGATTAAAGGCATAAGCCATCTCGCCTGGCCAACAATGGTTTCTGAAAGCACTGTTGATTGTAAAGCTTACATTAAATAAAGACTCTCGTTGCGCAGAGCTGTGTATGGCCCACTCTGTCAAATACTTAACAATTGTTTACCCCTATGAATTCTTGAATTCGGCCCTCAACTAGACAAATCTGGAGTATCTGTTATCTTATTTCTTATAAGGTGATCTATTTTTCAATATTATAATGCTCCTAGTTTATCAGTTATTTTGGAGGTGACTTCTAAGTTCTGTTACTGATCTGTAGGGAATGTTATGAGGACGCTCAAAACCTTAAAAATAGATGAACAAATGTTACTCCTGAAGGAATACCTGCAAAAGGGATCTGTCAGCAATGGAAGCAGAGAAAAAGGAAAGTTACAAGAGTTAACATTACACCCCTACAAAAGAAATCCCCAGCTTAGTGACTGGATCGGCTTTGTTCCATAGTTGTGTATAACCCATTTATTGTGGAAATTAATGCATGAAACAATATATAACAAAATATATTGATATATATAACAAAATATTGAATGCATGTTGTTAGAACTTTCTGATTATAATGGTGTGCAAAAGAGAATAAACCACCCAGAGAATCAAAGTGGTCTTGTCACCTGTTTCTCTCTTCCTTTCATATTTTTAATACAATTTTACAGGATTTTACTGTCATGCCATATTAGGGGAGTCAAGTCTAGACAAAGATAACCTATACTCCCAGATGAACATTCTGAACAAGGTTTATGTAAGATATAGAAAAGCTCTTATTTTATTGCAATATGGCCAGCTTTATAGTAGGTCTTAGGAGCTGATAAAAATGTGACTTCGGGTCAGGAGCGGTGGCTCACACCTGTAATTCCAGCACTTTGGGAGGCTGAGGCAGGTGGATCATGTGAGCCCAGGAGTTCAAGAACAGCCTGGGCAACATAGTGAGACTCCGTCTCTACAAAAAATATAAAAATTAGCGGGGCATGGAGATGCACACCTGTAATCCCAGCCACTCTGGAGGTTGAGGTGGGAGGTTGAGGCAGGAGAATCGCTTAAACCTGGGAGGTGGAGGCTGCAGTGAGCCAATATTTCACCACTGTCCTCCAGCCTGGGTGCCAGAGTGAGACTCTGTCTCAAAGGAAAAAAAAAAAGTGACTTCATTTCATGTGTAGTTCATATAAATAAGTTCAATTTATAAGATCTTTCCCCTGGAAAGTGGTGATCTACTTAAGAATCCGCGGTCACAATTTTGGTACTGGCTACTGAGTGGCTAAAGTCTCAGAGAAGAAGGCCCTTTTTAAAGCAAGACTTAGCAATCAATGCACATGCACATGTTGGAAGTACTTGACATAGTCTTTATTTGAAACGTTTTATTTAAAACAACCATTTCCTAATTGCTCTTGATTGTCAGTCTCTGCAGCTGGATTACTTTTCCCAGCCTGCATGGTATATCATCTCGCAAGAAAGGACTGTGATTCTCTGCAGCTGGATTACTTTTCCCAGCCTGCATGGTATATCATCTCGCAAGAAAGGACTGTGATTCTCTGCAGCTGGATTACTTTTCCCAGCCTGCATGGTATATCATCTCGCAAGAAAGGACTGTGATTCTCTGCAGCTGGATTACTTTTCCCAGCCTGCATGGTATATCATCTCGCAAGAAAGGACTGTGATTTTGTTTCATCTGCTGATGACATCGATCAAGTACATAGTAAATCACCACTACTGTGTTGTTTCGAGAAAGTATAGCGAGTTCACTAGAAACCATATCATGCACTGTATTATTTTTTATTTTTTGACTAAATTAGGAAATAGCCATGTTTTATTGACTAGGTGGAATTTAACGTATAACATAATAATCATGATGATTAGCCCCAAACTGAAAACAACACTGAGACATGCCACTCTCATTCCACAATGATTTTTAAAAATATTTTCTACTTAGATGTATATAAATAATAGGTACCAGCATGATACTGAGACCATGATGAGAGAATAGACCCACACATTCCTTCAGGAGAAAATGTATCTGAGAAAACTGAAACATCTCCTAATTATAAAACAGTTGTTAACTAGCTCTAGGCTCTAATTTTAATGCAAAATACAAACTTTAGTCACTTACTCATGTATGATTGAAGATTTATCTTTTGCTGATTTTATTTTAACAGAAATAATCCTCATAAAGAATGAAGAAGCAGCCAAAAAGAGTCTTAAAGGAGAATTTGAAAATAGATATCTTGGTAGCAGGAAAGAATATATAATTTATGGGTAAACATCTTTTGAACATTTTTATGTAATCAAACTTTAGTAGGAAAAGCAATGTCCAATAGCAATTGAATTGACTATTGAACATTATTTCTCTAAATGTAAAATAAATATAGAAGTATTCTTTCTCCATCATAGAAACTGACTTAGCTTTTCTATTTTTATTCATATATTGATATTCACCTCCCATTATTTTGTTTTACAAAGAAGTTGAGGCACATGATGAAGCTGCTGTATATGATATGATTACAAAAACTAAGGTATTTTAGGAACTATCATTGATAATGTTTATGTTTATTAACAAAATAAATCTAGCATGCTTGAGCACATCAAAGTTAAATTAAGTTCAAGTTATGCTCTTAAGCCTTAGAATACAATGGATAAAGATCAGTATCTCAGGTTCTGTAGAATCTCAGGTTCTCCTTTAAGGCTCTTTTTGGCTGCCTCTTCATTCTTTATGAGGATTATTTCTGTTAAAATAAAATCAACAGCCAGGTGCGGTGGCTCACGCCTATAATCCCAGCTCTCAGGGAGGCAGAGGCAGGAGGATAGCTTGAGCCCAGGAGTTCGAGACCTGCCTGGGTAATATAGCGAGACCCCGTTCTCCACAAAAAGGAAAAAAAAAAAAAGACAAAAATCAACAAAAGATAAATCTTCAGTCATACATGAGTAAGTGACTAAAGTTTGTATTTTATCTCAGGTTCTCTAGAACCTGAGATACTGGTCTTTATCCAGCCAGAAGATAGAATTAATTCTTAGCATATATACTTTTCAGTCATGACGTTCCTGAAAAAGACTTAATTTGATTTTAAAACTTCATAATTAGATTAACTCTATCATCAGATATGTCTTCGATTATTCTCATTTACATGAATTTGCTCTCACCTATCATGGTATAGATTTATCTATCCTGTGTGCTACTTTATCCTTTGTGATCTGTTGGAGTTTCAGAAATCAGTTCATATCACCTAAATTGATCAATCTGAATTTTATTATAGAGCTAAGGGAAGGCAACACACCTATAGAATACTGTTTTAATCCATTCGGCCATATATTTATTGTAGCAGCTATTTAGTTTATACTAATGAAAAATCTCGGCCGGGCGCAGTGGCTCAAGCCTGTAATCCCAGCACTTTGGGAGGCCGAGACAGGCAGATCACTAGGTCAGGAGATC
>NW_012112030.1:14696110-14713685 GCF_000951035.1 Colobus angolensis palliatus
AAAAAAAAAAAAAAAAGAAAAAGAAAAGAAAAATCTCTAAGCCTAATAAATTATAAATATCTTAAATTTGAGCACTTGAAACTGAATGAGAATCTGAATTTAACCTCATTTTGTGTTCACACAAAGACTAAAGAGCTAAAAATTGGTCTAAAAATTTTGCATCCATTATTCATATCCAGTTAGTGTTCTGCTATTGTGCCCAGAAGAAAGTGATTAATGCATGGCAAGCACCAAGGTCAAATTTATTTTGGGTACAACGTAATGTACCTCTATATTTCAGACTGCTGTCATGGCATGAATTCTTAATATCCTCATAACATTAACTTTATGTTCAGTCACAATTTAGAAAGTATTAATGTTTATACCATGTTAAGATATAGAAACAATTGGAGATACAGAACAAAAAAAAAACTATCAACTAGTTATATTTCAAATAGTGTATTTTTTTAAGTGATTATACTGTACATCAGTTTTTAAAATATTTCAGGTGCGTAATAGCTTTTTCCTGTCCTAGAAGCCTGGCCTGTGGAAAAGAAAAAACACTGTCACTTCCACTTCTAATCTCACTCTATTTTCAAATAACCTTAGCATAACACAGCTTTAGCTCATTAACTATAGATATCCATCACTTTTCAAATTAGATATGCTTCACTGAATTTGGCTGCAATGCAAATTTATACAGATTTAAGTCCGATATTTTTCAGTGACCTCCCAAATATAATAGAACATGTGATTTCGTTGAAAAGTGCATTCTGTCAACTCTGGACACAAAGCATGTTACAGGTGTGGTGAGAACATGGCCGCCAGAGGCCATGGAGCACTTGCCATGGAGCACTGTGTGTTTCCAAAGGCCCTCAGCTCTGGCTGCTGAGGGAAAAGCCTCTGGGCCTCATGCTCCTCAGGGTGAGAGCTGCAGGCCCTGACACCCACCAGTCCAGATAGGGCTGCATGGAGGCCTGGGATAGAAACAGTTTCCCCAGTCAGAAAACTCAGCTTTGGTCCAGAGCCGACTCAAAACTCCCTGAATAGACTCAGGTAGGCTAATGATCAAGGGCACAATTCTTAAATCTAAAATCCTAAAATTCAAAAAGTTGTAAAGCTCCAAACCCTTTTGGCAGCAAAGCTGAAATGACCTGAATCATTTGGCTGCAAAACATGACCTGAACTGGTGTGAGGCTGTTTATAGACATTATTTATCTCACGTTAGGCGAACATTATTGTTTTTCTGCCAAAATATGAATCTGTTTGATTACAGGGAGCCCCAGACCTTGCTGGGACTTTTTGCATAGTACATGATATTTGCACTCTGTTGTCTTCTAAATTCTGATACCCAAAATATATGTGGCACCAAGGCATTTGGATAAGAAATAGGAAAATAATGTCTTCTGAAATTATGTGGAAATGAATTTAACTATTGCAACCTACTGCTACGTATTAATTATATGACTTTGGATAAATTACCTAATGTCCTTATCTTTAAAAAGTGAGGAAATCAAATAGTGCTCAAATGCTTTGATGGTATTTGCCTAACTTGGGAATCAGTTTTCCAACACTACCTTTTCCTAAAAATCACTTCCCTCTCCCTGCCTCTGCCCTCACTAAATATCAGAACTCAATGGCTTATGGGGAGATCCCTACATACACAGTATTCCAAATGTTGCTCATGTCCTTTTGTCTAGATATTTACAATGTCTAGTAGAGTTGAACCACAACAGCGTATTTATCTATGTTTTACCACAATCTAGATGTGTGTTTCTCAAGACAAGAATCGTGGTGTTTCACACCTGCACATGTGGTTGGGAGGAAAAGACTATAGTCTCAGAATGTGAAATATGACTATCCCAAATAAAAATAGATAGCAGAGAATGAGAAGGGAAGTTCATATCCACCAGAGGCTGGAGACCACCTCAGCCCAATTTCTAAATCCACTAGATTTACAAACTTTTCTCTACAGTGAGCTCCGTCTAAATCCACCCCACTCCCGCTGTCTTGATGTTAAATGGCAAGGAGGGGCTCTGTGAAACTCACATGGGGAAAGAACCTTACGCTACTGGGCAGAAGAGAAAAGTCTAGTTCCCAGTTAGCAAATATCAAGAAGAGGTTTCCATCATTGTCCAAGAAAATGGTGAACATCCATAGAAGTTCAGTTTTTATCCAGGAAAGCCAAACACTATGGACCTTTTCTGGTTTTTGATATTTTAACCAGCTCTATGAGCTATGAAGACTCAGTTCACAGAAAGATGGACTCAGAAAAATGTCCAATAAATGTTTCTCTGATACTAAACGTAACATGTTCAGTAGTGAAAGGTGTAGCATATAAAGATAATCTGAGTGTCTGGAGAGACCTGAGAAATTATCTAATATCATTTAACAAATAAAAAACTGAAGCTCAGAGAAGACTAGTAACTTGATTAAACTTACAGAGCTGGTAAAAGGAAGAGCCAGAAGGACTCAAATCCTTCTGTTCATTGGGAAAATAATAAATAAGTGACAGCCTGTGTCTCCACTGAAAAATATTTGTATTAAAAATAACTATCCTTGGACACAGAGTAGTGGTGGTGTGTGGGCAGTGGAGTTGGAGACCTAGCGCTAGAAGTGGTTCTTCCAGTAACTTAGGTAAAGCAAAAATCTAGGGCCCTTCCAGTTGTGAGGTGTTCTGATGCCATGGTTACATGGGTTCTTTCCCAGTAACATCAAAGTAATATAATCTCCAACGATAAGAACCAAAGAAGACATCTCATCTTATAAGAATCTGATCCAATGGCTTTAAACATTAAATGGAATATTAAATAGAAGAGATTTTAGCCTGATGCTCAAGATTTGAATGTATGGTATATTTAAACCCCTGGCCGAATATATTTTTTAAATTATAAAAAAATGATATTTTCTCTGCTGGGAAATTATTAGGGATTCTAATTTTATGCATACCGCAAGTCTTCAACTATTTATGACTGTTCAAAAGAAGCCATGCTGAGCTTCTCTGTCAATGACTTCTAATCAGAGAAGCCTTCTATATGCTTAGCATAAATAGGTGATGAGAGCAATGAAAGGGCATCACCGTTTGTCACAACACTTGACATTTAATATTACTGTCACAGATGCAGGCCTCCTGGGAGAGGAAAGGAGAAGTTATTAAGAAAAGGGACTTAAGAATACTTTATAAAATCCTACCCTCTTGATTTTATTTGATTTTTTTTTTTTTTTTTTTTTTTTAACATTCAACTCACCCTGTTTGGAGAACCCCACCTCCTTTTTTCTTGCTTATGTCAATTTCATTCTTTCTACTTTTCCCATTGGCTTGTGCTTCCTCCTGTTAAATTGACATGCCATGAATCTTTTAGATATCAATTCTCAGAAATCCTTCAGTATTATTGAAGACCGTGTGCTTGCTTATTTGAACTTTATTATTTTTTCCCTCTACATACTATTTACTTCAAACCATGTAATAGACTTTAAAACATGTGTTCACATTATCTTTGGGGGAAGTACTCTTACCCCATGCAACAGTATAACAGCAAGCTTCACTCAAAGACTCTTATAAAACATTAGGGGGTGATTATTTGAATTACAAAGGACTTTGTAAAAGCTACTCCCTTGGTGCATTTAAGTGTTTATTTACTGAACTCTGTTATGAGGAAAGTGGCTTAAGTAGCCACTGCCAAATGGCGGCCAATCATAAGAGAAAAGGCAGCTAGGACAAGACAGAGTAATCAGCAAGAAAATGGTATTGCCTTGCAGTTAGTATGCATCTCATCATTTAGGCGAAGCAAAATATTCCCAGAGATACCGTAGTCCAGTTCAACTTAAATAGGAAAAGTACTAACTATAGGTGTAAAATATCCTGCTACTTCTGGTTGATTCAATGCTATCCATGAAGTATAGTTTAATTGTTGCCAAGAATCAGAAAAGGAGCCTTTCAAAAACCGATTGGACACTATAGTATATCTTATATATTAAACTTATAGTTCCTTTCCATACTGTTAATGATCCAACCCATCTTAAGCCCTATTGAGGCAAATTGAAACAGACATTACTCTGTAAAGTAAGCAATGATTATGACTGCTTTTAATAATGTATTATTCATATCTTACAGAATCAAGGACTTCTTATACGCAGTGGATTTTTTAATCTCAAGGATGACAATATCAGAAAAAGTATGTTAAATAACATATGTACCACATGAATATATTATATTATGAATTTGAGGAAAAATTATTCCTGTAAATAATATTTTGCCCTTTCATGTTAATAATCATTTAGATGGGTGAGCAACTAAGACTAGCACTGGTGATTCAGAGAGGCATTGAGGAGATCATGCTGACCTTGGAATGCAGTTAATGAGAGAAAGCCTGGTTCAAGAATGGATGATCCAGGCAGAGACCAGAATCACATAACATTTCATGAATTTACTAAATGAGAACATATAAAAAGCTCACTCACAAAGTTGAATATTAGTTTTGAACCCAGACGCAATGCATACTTACTGCTTTTTAGAAATTAGAATTGCCGGGCGCGGTGGCTCAAGCCTGTAATCCCAGCACTTTGGGAGGCCGAGACGGGCGAATCACGAGGTCAGGAGATCGAGACCATCCTGGCTAACACAGTGAAACCCCGTCTCTACTAAAAAATACAAAAAAGCCAGGCGAGGTGGCAGGCGCCTGTAGTCCCAGCTACTCGGGAGGCTGAGGCAGGAGAATGGCGTAAACCCGGGAGGCGGAGCTTGCAGTGAGCTGAGATCTGGCCACTGCACTCCAGCCTGGGCGACAGAGCGAGACTCCGTCTCAAAAAAAAAAAAAAAAGAAATTAGAATTACTGGCCAGGCACAGTGGCCCACGCCTGTAATCCCAGCACTTTGGGAAGCCGGGGTGGGCAGTTCACCTGAGGCTGGGAGTTGGAGACCAGCCTGACCAACATGGAGAAACCCTGTCTCTACTAAAAATACAAAATTAGCCGGGTATAGTGGTGCATGCCTGTAATCCCAGCTACTTGGGAGGCTGAGGCAGGAGAATCGCTTGAACCTGGAAGGTAAAGGTTGCAGTGAGCCGAGATTGTGCCATTGCACGGCAGCCTGGGAAACAAGAGTGAAACTCTGTCTCAAAAAAAAAAAAAAAAAAGAGAGAAATTAGAATTATTTTGGCACAAGAAAGAGAGAAAGATCAGACATGCTTGGACTGGTTCAAATTTGTATTTCTGCTTTACTGACTGGTTCTCTGGAGACTCAGTGGCTGCTGTAGGTCTTTCAACTGGTCCAAGTAGCCTTCACATGGATACAGACTACTGATTCCATAAATACAGAAATTTCCAGATGGTCCCATCTCAGGGGGAGTAATTCGAGTCATGACTGGCACACAACACTGAAAATGCTGGAAAGATGGCAAATATTAGTAACTTATAATACTAGAGGAGTGAGTGAGAACATACAGGACCCAGCATTTAAATTTATTTCAGGAATCAAAAACACCAGACTCTCTATGTCCCTGGTAGACTGTTTCCCTCCCCTAGAAAGCTCGTATAGCAGGGTATAAAGTAGCAAGAATTTGCATATGGAATTCATGATTAACATTAAAATGAGAAGAAATGTTCCATTTTGTATTTCTGTTGGAGGGACTGCAGTGGGCCGGCTATCAAGCAGCATTAGAATTGACTGGGTCAGTCCCAATGAATGTGATTTTTCTCCATTAATTATTCAAAAATTCTGAGTTTCATCATCAAACTGAGAAGCCGCATAAATCTCAGACTTACAAAGCTGATCAGGTAGCAGGTGATGCTAGGGTCCTTTTGGGAACAGGACTAAATAATCAAGTTCAGACCTGAGTCACCAAGATAGGCTTGAGAAAAGAGGATGAACCGAGAAAATTAGAGCAATGAGAAGACCATATGGGGACATTTGGATAGATAAGACAGTGTTTTTGCAGCTGCTGTGAGTGCATAACATTTAGGCAAGAGAGATGCATTAGTTATCCATTGTCATAGTAATGCTGCCTAACAATTTACCCCAAAATTCATGGCTTAAAACAATGGGCATTTATTGAGCTTACACGTCTGTGGGTTATCAATTTAGACTGAGGTTGGCATGACAGTTCCAGCCTTAGCTGGATGCACTCATGTATCTGGCTGTCAGCTGCGAGTCAGGTGATCCTGGATAGCCTCCATGGGAGCCTCCAATTCAGAAGTGGGTTTCTTCTCCAGCAAGTTAGCCTTTCTTGTGACAAAGAGAAACAAGAGATACAGCAAAAATACAAACGTACTTTTTAAAGTCTCTATTTGTGTCATATCTGCTAACATCTCATTGTTCAAAGCAAGTCCCAGGGACAAACCAGAATTAAGAGAGGGAAAAATAGACTCATTCTTGTTAGCAAGAGAAAATATAAAATCAAAGGCAGAGGATACTGTGTTAAATATCTACTGCTCCATTAAAAATTTACCCCAAAACTTAGTAACATAACACAACTGTCATTTAATTTGCTTACTATTCAGAGTTAGTCTTCTGGAGGCTCAACCAACAATGTGGCTGAGATTAGATAATGTGGCAGAGGGTACTGTGTTAAATATCTACTGCTCCATTAAAAATTTACCCCCAAACTTAGTGACATAACACAACTGCCATTTAATTTGCTTACGATTCAGAGTTAGTCTTCTGGAGGCTCAACCAACAATGTAGCTGAGATTAGATAAGGTAAGATGTCCTGACACATGTGTCTGACAGTTGGTGCTGGCTATCAGCTGGATCGTGTATCATCAACAGACTAACCCAGGATTTCTCATGATGGCTGGTTTACAAAAGTGACAAGAGAGGGCATATTCTATTGCACAAGTGTTTTGTGGTCATGATTGCTAAAGTCCCATCAGCCAAAGCAAGTTGTGTGGTCAACGAAAAAATCACAGAACCAAGCCCAGCATCAGTTCAGCAGGGTGTGGATACAGAGAAATATGATTATTAGGGACTATTAATGTAACAAACTACTACAGGTGTGGATGCAGGGAGAGGATTGATGTAATGACATCATCAATGTAATCAATCTACCATAAGAGAGATATTGAAGGAGAAATGTAAGGAGACTTTTAGAGCATCGGCACTAAATTTCCCTTGGAATTTTCAAGAATCGTAATAGAAAAGCTTTTTTTTTAAAGGAGCTTTGGTGAGTTCTGCTGTATAACACACTTTATTTTCCCCTCGGTGTATATATTTTCCATTAACAATAGTAAAGATTTGAAATGCTTCAAAGTAATCCAATTAGAAATATATCCCTAGCTACAGAAAATATTTCTTGAACTGCAATTCATGCAGGACTGAGCTATAAACACCTTGAATTTATATAGGATACGTAATGGTAGCTTAGGCTATATATACCAAAATTATCAGAATGTGCAATAAACTTTGGTTCTGAAAAAAAAATATGGTTGCAAAAATGTAAAAACTTCATATCTTCATGAGAAATAAAAGAGAAAATATAACTAAATACCTTTTAGGTAGGCTGCTAGATTCACAGTGAATCCCCTTCATCTGGGTAAATCCTCCCCAGGTAGAATGGGTTCTTTGAGGCCATATATCTGAAATATGAGTCTACCTCAATGACTACATTGACTGATTGAGGGAAGATGCCTGGCCTAAACTGGGTCAATCACCTTTGATTTCCTAAGAATTCAAAATTTGAGAGTGAGACATTCAAAACAAGATTAGTAGTTGTTGAAGAGGAATCAAATTAACAGCAACACTTATTCATCTGAAATCTTTAGAGTTAGCCTGCTTCCTGCCTTTCTAGATGTTCAACACATGTTTAGATTCCATGCCTTATGCCAAAATTCTTCCAATAAGCTTCCCTTTACAGTCTTTTTTTTTAATTTAAGCCAATTAGTTTTGTTTTCTATATGTAGTGGAAGCTGTAGTGTGCCACTCAGAATACCTTCAGGACTGAGACACTCGTTCCTCTAGTAGCCAGGAGCAAAACTACATGCCCTCCAAAAGTTACCCTTGAATAAATGGAGCTACCTTGACCCTTCCCTGAGGGAAGCCTCTGAATGTCAGCATTTCTAGAAAAGACTCAGTCAACTACTTGGCAGCAATTTGACTTCATTGGAACCCTTCAACTTTCAAAGAGGTGGCAGCCCTTCTTGACTAAGACCAAAACACATTCCAAATATGGACTGTCTTTCCCGCCCAGCAGGTCTTGGCCAGTACCCCTCTATAAGAACTTCAATAGTATTTGATCCACTGACATGGGAATCCACCTTAACACTGCATTGGATAAAGAGACACATTTTAGAGCAGAGTGGATGTAGCAGTGAGCATATGACCATGGGAATAATTGTCCCCCATTACAAAGCACACCATCAGAAAAGTTCAGGCTGAAAGAGCAGTGGAACAGTCTTTGAAGGCATAGGTAAGACATCAGCTTGAAGATGCTTGTGAGGATGAGGCACCATCATTGAGGACACAGCATATGCCCTAAAGCAATGACTATTGCATGGTCGTGAGTCCCCAGTGAGGTAAAATACATGAATCCTAGAAGTCAAGTGTGGCAGTAGGAGTGGCCCTACTTACAACACTCCCATGACCCACTTGGAGAATTTGTGTGTCTCATCCCTACAGATTTGGACTGTGCCAGCGTAGAAGTTCTGGTTCCAAGAGGGTGAATGTTTTCACAGGGGAATATAGTAAATTATGCCTCTTACCGGTCACTTCAGGATCTGTGTGCCAAGCAATCAGAGCCCAGGAAAGAGTCACAGTGACAGGTGTAATTGATGCTGAACATCACAAAGAAGTAATTGCTCATGTTGACAGGAGGAAGACATTTGGCCCTGGACTTTGACTTGGGACTCCCCTTGCCAAATGTTGATGGTAAATGGACAAAAGCAACAGCCACGTCCTAAGAAAAGCATGATGACAAGGAACTCAAATCTCTAAGAAAGAAGAGTCTAGGCTGTCCACAAGTAAGCCACCAGAGCAGCAGAGGTGCTAGTTGAGAGTTAAAACATCTAGAACGGATAATAGAGGAGGGAGACCGTGAGTATTGATTGCAGTCCTGAAACTAGCAGCAGCAGCAGTGGGGGTTGTGGTTTCTTCCAACGAAGCTTTATCGGGTAAGTTTTCCCCGGACATAACTTAAAACACACACACACACACAGAATTCTGGAGAACCTGTTTCTAAACGGGAGAAAGATACTTTAAGAGGCAAGTGGATCTAAGCAGTATAGGGAGTGGAGAGCAGAGGATGTAGTGACGCACTACTCAGACATCCCCTTTGTGACTGAGGCACTCATTTCCACCGCTGCCAAGAATGTTGACTGCTGACACCTCAAAGCTTTATCCCTCTCTGGGAACTATCATCACTCAAGAGGAGACACCTAATGCAAGCTCATTCCCTCTTCCCTGGAGCAGGCCACATCCAGTGGCTGCTCAACGCAGGTGTACAAAGGTCCAGACCCTTGCCTCATTTTGGAACAACTCTGCAAGGCCATCCCAGACCACAGCTTCCCGAGGAATTGATTGCCTATGGCCTTTGTGGCAACTACATCACAGATCATCATTTCTTTCTGCCTGTTCCTGCCTCCCTTTGTCCTTCCAGGTGCTGTCCTGAGCCTTTTTCCAGGAACTCAACCTAAGGCACCCTAACCTCTGTCAAAATGAATATAAAAGCTTCTTTTGGAGGAATATGTCATAAAACGTGAGAGGGGAATGAGAGGGAAAGAGAGAGACGGATGCTCACAAAAATCCTGAAAGCTCGAGACTGTAATTATCCATAGTTTACAGATGATACGGATGGAGACATGGAAGCTTAGAACTTAAGAGATTTCTCTAAAGTCACTGATCATGACCAGGTCTGTCTGAACTTGTACAAGAACTTGTACTGTTTACTACTGCATTATTCATAAATAGTCCATTTTCCTTTGTATAGCTCTTTACTGACCTGGAGATGAAAAAATAAAAGTAAACATTTTTGCTATTCCCTCCCAGAAGCTCTCCATGAGCTGAACCCATGCTAAAGCCAAGATAAGATACTGTCTCATAAGAGCAGCAACTTAATCCAGTCTCTAATGCCAATGTTATGAGTGATGTATCAGGCCCTATGTGAAAACTCTATATAGGAAGTTGGAAAAAAAAAAAAGTAAGTAACTCATTAGCTGCATCCTAAACACTGGGCAAATGTCTATATATGTGTACTTCCAACACACACCGAAGAAACAGATGGCCCATAGTGGCCAGGTAGAGATCCTACTTCCAAATGATGAGTCCTCTGATGCATTCTATGTGACTGTCCTCTTTATTTACAATTTAATTTAATCTGACAGGAAGGAAATGTAGGAAGGAGGAGGAAAGGATGGGGAGGAGAGTAAGAGGAAGGACGAAAGAAAGAGACTGAAATGTTAATACCATTTATGTATGGAGGTAGAATTTTAGGATTTTTGTTTATCTTTTCTAAATTTTCTACAAGTAACAGAGTTATATAATCACAATTGTGAAATAAGGTATAAAAGCATATGATTTATGATACTGTTCAAAAGCATAGAGGAAATGCTATTTGGAATGTGTATAGAGAAACAAGGCTAGATGGTATTTTGACATCCCAGGATACCCTACAATATACTATTCAGATGCCATTTTGATATAGCCTCTTCCTAAACAGTGAAAGAACACATCATGGAAGACTAGTCATCATTTCCCATCCAATTCGGTCTGCTTTGCTTTCATGAACTGTAGGTCAAATTGTGTATAGATGAATTGGCAGAACTTTATATATTCATGAACACAGATTGAAAGTCAGAAGAATAGTGAACTCTTCCTCTTATCAGAAATAGTAAATGTGTTCAAAATTTCCAACAAAGATAAAAATTAATAACCAAGTTAATCCTGTTATTCTCTAAGAAGACAAGATTGGAAAGTCACTTTGTATGAAAGTCTTTACAAAGACTTTACAAAGAAAAAATAATCATTAGTTGCAATTCCCTTACCATTTTCACTATAATGCCTCTACTATGTATATTTTACCAAATTCTCTGCTCAAATGGCACATCTTTGGTATACCACAAATACCACATTTGTGGCATTTTATTTTTCCAGCCTGATATTGGAGTAACCTTTTTAAATGAACTGACTGCTTAATTGCATTATCATGGGATCTGGTAAGTCACAGCCACAGGAAGATAATCTCTGTATGGAACCAGAGAAACAATTTTTTTTAATTTTTATATCATCTACAATTTATCCCTCCACAATATACCCTATAATAAAGTTTTTCATGTAATTCAGAAAAAGAATATTGAAAACAAGCTCCAGCCTGTCAAATAAAATTCTAAGTAACAAGCTTGTCTGCCACTATTCTATTAAAATGTTCTACACTTTGAGATGTCCTTATTTCTGAAGGGCAAATGAACCCAGCAGGTGACTGAATGATTATGACTTCTGATTCAGAGCTCATTTTTTTCAAACATGAGCTGTTTAATGCTTGCTGATTGCCATCACTAACATTCCCTTGTTTTCAATACAGTCTTCTCATTCACCGACTGAAGCCTGCCCTGCATCCTGAGAGCCCACTTAAAGAGACTCTGCAGCTAAGTTTCAATTCCCAGGATGGAAAAAAGACTTATTGTAAAATTAATTTTCAAAGACATATTTAGAATCCTCTATTTTCCTATTCCAGATGTAAATTATAAGAGATGGCTTGAAGAAAAGGATGCTTTACAACATAGTGAAATGAAAGGAAGTTACTGCCAACAAGAGACTGTACTTCATGTAAAATATGTCCCATATGGGTGTCCAGGGGAAAAGCAATAACAGTACAAGCAGTTACTCTCCTCCTCTGAAAAATTATAAAAACAAAGCCAAACAAAATAACAACAGCAAAACCATCCACAAACAGATCAATCTCTCAGCATTGTCTTCTTTATTAAAACTTCTGGGATATTCCTGAAATTCTGAATATACTGTCTTGTGGTTATAAAATGGCATCCTGAATTTTATGGGTTTATAGCCTAAATGCAAAAGATAGAAACAATAATGTATTACGGTACAGAGTCTCCTACAGTTTTCAAATATCATGTACATCCTCTGACCTTTATCTGACTAAAGCAACAGCTCTTTGACAAGAGAAGAAGTGACTATCCCACATTCTAATGTCTTGGAGGATGTTGAGAGCTAGCCCATCTTTGAAAAGCTGTTTTTCATAGTAACTAGAAGATGCAGAAACCTCCAATAAGCCTACAAGGTTGTCTCTCATCCACTGCATCCTCAAGTACTTTATCACTTGTCATTTTGAAGATGATCATTAATCACAGCACTTTGCACACAAGCCAACTTGTAACCTATGGGCTTTTTACAAGCATAACGAGCTACATCCATAAAATGCAGCTGTTGTGAGGAGAAATGAGATTGTTCATCACGAGTTAGCAGTCTAAAACAGGAAGATAAAGATGACTATTACACCCAGTTGAAAATGCTGGCATTGTTTTCTTCTTCCTAAACTCGATTTGATATCTCAAGTGTAAGTATTAGGTATACAGGAAATAAACATTTGAGGGCCAATATTAAAAATCTTGAAGAGATGGATATCAAAAATAAAACTGGTATATATAAATTAGCATGTATATTATACCAAAAGGCTAAGTTTGTACCTATGCACATAAAAACAACTAATCGGTGCTTTTTTATTTTTGGTTGTTAGTTACAGAAAACAACTCGTTGCAGCAAATATTGGCTGGATCCTTCTGGACAGACACTTATCTCACACCAAGCTGCAAACTGGACTTAGTACTTTGAAACATCACAGACATTCAAACATAGATCACATAGATCCAGCTCTTCAATGTATGATCCACACACAAAAAGATGTGTTATTGAAGTTTTTGTGAGAAGACTGCAAGGAGAGTTTATATGTCTTCCAGTATAGCTAAACTTCCATTGTTTTTCAAAATATTATCTCTCAATACAGTCTCTCTCCTTCTCTCTCCAAGTCCAGCTCTTCCAGTCCCTCCAGTTAAGCTCTGGGACTTGGACCTGAGCTTCCTTTCCTACACGAAGCAATTGACACGTGTAGCTCCCCAGCCTGTGTGTTTCACCCATGGGACTAGGTAGCCACCTCCTTGGAAGGCAGAGAAAATTGAAGGATCAAGTATTTTCTTGCTGGACAAAGTGGCTCACCCCTGTAATCCTAGCACTTTGGGAGGCTGAGGCGGGTGGATCGCTTAAGTCCTGGAGTTTGAGAACAGCCTGGGCAACATGACAAAACTCCATCTCTACAAAAATCAACTGGGTGTGGGGGCACATGCCTGTAGTCCCAGCTACCTTGGAGGCTGAGGCAGGAGAATCACTTGAGCCCAGGAGGCAGAGGTTGCAGTGAACCAACAGTGTGCCACTGCACTCCAGCCTGGGCAATAGAGCAAAACCACTTCTCAAAAAATATTTTTTTTTCATAGTTTTAAGGACATACAAGTATCTCAAGAGCAGGAATGCTAAGTTAGCCTTAAAAAGGAACTGGATCCAAAAATAGGAATGTCAGCAGAAATACTAGGAAACTTCTTCAGTCTTGTCTCAGCTTCTCTCTTTTCTACTGTCTTACTGTCTTACTCTTTTCTACTGTCTAGGTTTTCCTCTCTTCTCGTAATCTTTCTTGTTCTATAAAGAGTGAAGGCTTCCACAGACAGAAGTCTTTGTTATAGAGACCAGGGGTTTTCACGTCTATTACACATCAGTATGTTTTACTAACATATATTCCTGAGCCTCGCTCACAAAGATTATTGTGATTTCATAAGTCTGTTAGGGCTTGAAAATCAAATTGGTTTAGGGTAAAGATTAATCTCCTGAAACAAAGAGCACATCTAAAAAAAAAAAATACACACACACACACACAATAAGAAATGTATTTCTTTTCTCACTTAACTGTCCTAACACCAGGATCCAGATTGGCAGGATAGATGGATTCTGCCTAATCATTAATGGTCCCAGTTTCCTTCCATCTTGTTCATCTAAGGGGCCAACTTACAATCAAAAAGCACTTATAAACATAATGTCCTTTGTTTGGTCAAAGTGGAGCCACTGGCGCATTCACTTTACAACTCTCGGAAGAGAAAGATTAAAGGTTCAAGCTCAGCAGTTTTATGTATTCAGCAAGTAGGGCAGGAGTTGCCCACACCACTTCCACCCTGATTCTCATGAAAACAACTTCATCATTTGTCTGGGAAACATAGTCTGTATCTGGACTGCAATGTGCCCAGGAAGAAGTGAAAAACAGGATTGAGGAGACTCACATACCCCCACCCTACCCCTTAAGAGCATCTAGCACATAGGCAAGCTTGGGAACTACTGTGTAGAGATAAATGATGATGACTTTCCACCTCTATCCTTCACTTCACACAATATCAGCTGTCATGAAGCGGAGACAGCCCTCTACCTGGTGTCAGAGCACCCATGTACAAGCCCTAGTTCTGCCACCTAACTAACTGCGTGACCTCAAACAGATCGTTTAATTAAAATATTACGTGCCCGGCGAAATACTAAGTGCATTATATCATTTCTTTCAACCTTTACAATGTAAGGCAAATATTTTTCACTCTATTTTAAAAAACGAAGGGTCTTTTCCCACCTCACACTGTTATATATGATCAAAACTAGATTTCAAACAGTTAAGTGTCCAAAGCACATCATTTTTCCCTTCTGCCATATTCAACCTGAGTCTCATTTTCTCATAAGTGGGAGAAAATTTCTACCTCAATGAGTTATTGTGAGGTTTAAATGAGCTAACTTAAAAGTACTATACAGACCTTAAATCCCAATGTAAATAAAGATATTATTTTCTTTTGTAGACACAAAAGTTCGAACTAATTTGCCATGCTAAGCCTGTGTTTTGAGTTCTGTTCTGGCAATGATGATGAATTTGTGCTTATTCACTCACAATCTCTGGTTCTGTCTTCCGTGATCAATGGCATTCATTGTAAGATGACAGTTCAGAGTTAACCTGTGGTCACAGAACTAAACAAAGCCAACTGGCCCGTATGGGAATGGAATTAATGATGTGGAACTGATAAGCACTGTACTCAGATGAGCTGAAACAACTAGACGTCGACTGTCATCATGAAGACACGGACTAAAGATGATAAGATTCAGGGAAGAGCAATCTTTCTTTGTTCCTCTTGTAAGTCCATTCATTAAAGACTTGCAGATAAAACCGGCTGTCTTGCCAGCAAATGGCCTGTTATCATAAACCAAATTAAGGTGAATTTCAGCACATTCCTCTATTTCATATTCCAGTCATATTATGACTGAACTTACCTTTTATTTTATTAAGGTTGAGAATTCCAGCTTATACATCGTAAGTTGCAGAAAAGCAAAGAATAAAACGAGACACCAAACAAGGTAAACATATATGTCCCTCCCATCTCATTGCTGCCTGACCCTCCTCCCAAATAGGCAGAAACATTTGAGGAAAGAGTAAAATAAATATAAATTGAAAGGCACATGAAATAAATAAAATAAATGAAATAAACTGAAACAGCCCATGGTTTCTAAAAGGTTTTTAAGTATGAATATATATGGTGATATTACATTTTTTATTTTATTTTTTTATTTTATTTTATTTTTGAGACGGAGTCTCGCTCTGTCACCCAGGCTGGAGTGCAGTGGCCGGATCTCAGCTCACTGGAACCTCCGCCTCCTGGGTTTACGCCATTCTCCTGCCTCAGCCTCCAGAGTAGCTGGGACTACAGGCGCCCGCCACCTTGCCCAGCTAGTTTTTTGCATTTTTTAGTAGGGACGGGGTTTCACCATGTTAGCCAGGATGGTCTTGATCTCCTGACCTTGTGATCCATCCGTCTCGGCCTCCCAAAGTGCTGGGATTACAGGCTTGAGCCACTGCGCCTGGCCTACATTTTTTATTAAATAGAATTATTATTTTTCAAAATTAAGACAAAACGTCTCATCAAAAGGGTCCTAAAATCTCTGGCAATTTCCATAATAACCAGCACCACTCAAATCTAGATCTTTCAAAACTGCTCCTCCACAAGCATCGAAGGATTGGGCTCAAGATTTTCCTGATTTTCAGCTCTATATTATTTATCTGCTCATTAAAAAAAAAAAAAAAATACTGTACCCCCTTCTGTGAAGGAAAACATCCTATCTTGTTCAGGATGGAGTAGTTTCACTTACCAAACTGAAAAACTCACTTTCCATCTCCTACCCTCGCCCGTGAACAGCGTGTTTTGCCAACAAGCCACTCTTACATATATACCATAGGAAGGGAAATGGAGAGAAAACTAATTTCCCCTTAGTATAAAGAATCTCAATTGTCTAAGAAAGCAAAGCTTTCTTCTCCAAATAAGTCTAACACATACACACACACACACACACACACACACACACACACACGTGTATGTATCTATCAAGTATCGTTATTTCTCCTGAAAGATCTCTTATTTCAGATGACCTCAAATTGAGAAATCTAAAAAGAATCGATTTTTAAAAATGTTTTGGCATTTGGAGAATCTAAAATTTCAAATTTAACAAAAGAGTAAATGGCCTTCTCGCTTCATCTGGATGAGAATCCTCTGCAGCAGACTGAGTATGAGAAATAGAAAAGTTTCTCTTTTTACTGGATTATAAGCAGAGGAGATCCAGGAGTTGGACTATATCTCCATTTTGATAGATTTTGTTAGAGTGCTTTAAACAATAGAATTTTTTGCTCAACCACATGTAGGGATACATGTCATATAGTATCTACTGTACTAGCTACTTGCCAACTCATTTCTAAATTCTATTCTAAATATAAAGATTAAACTGTGAAGCTGGGTGGGTCCAAAAAAAATCAGCTTATGAAATAAAACATGGGGCAACAATTATGTTCCCTGAAGCAGCAGCTACTAAACATCCTTCTAAGTCTATTCAGTGGCTCAGCTGAGAAACTGATGATTAAGGGCACCAAGGTTTTGGTATCTTGCTAGAAAGGGATAATCAGTGACTCTGTGTTGCAATGGGTCCAGTAGATCCAAGGAACCTAGAAATGCAAATTTTTTATGATAATTATTAAGACGTTAGAAAAATATTTATAAATGCACTAATGCCTCCAACTAACGTAAGAACTTTTTTCTAAGCTAAGAAAAAATCTAAATAACCCAAGTAATTTAACAAAGATTGGGTTCTTTTATAAGTAATCATAAAACAGAAAGATTAAAATGAGGTGTTTGGTTATTCCTGGAAGGTTCAGCAACAATAAATGTGGGTCAAACACATGATCTGAAACTGTACGGAGCTGGTTTCCACTACTTACTAGCTGTGTGATCTTGACTAGTCCCAAATTCTAAATTTTAGTTTGCTCTCCTGTAAAATGCAGATAATGATACAGAGTAAATATCCCTTATCAGAAATGCTTGGAATCAGAAGTGCTTCTGATTTCAGATTGTTTCAGATTTGGAAATATTTGCACTTCAGATTTCAGATTTTTCCACATTTTGAAATATTTGCATATACATAATGAGATATTTTGGGAAAGGGACGTAAGTCCAAACACAAAATTCATTTATATTTCATTCACTCCACATACACATAAACCTGAAGGTAATTTTATGCACTATTATTTTTTTTTTTTTTTTT
>NW_012112030.1:14719570-14721042 GCF_000951035.1 Colobus angolensis palliatus
ATCTCCTGACCTCGTGATCCGCCCGTCTCAGCCTCCCAAAGTGCTGGGATTACAGGCTTGAGCCACCGCGCCGGGCCCAAGTAAGTGTTTTTATATTACTCTTCATTGATCTAAGTAAGGATACCTTGGTCACATGGATGAATTAATGAGGTCTCATTTGGTGGAAAATACATGGCATAAATATTATTATTTTATTACTATTATTGTTGATGAGGTCTCACTATATTGCCCAAACTGGTCTCAAACTCTTGGCCTCAAGTGATCCTCCTGCCTCAGCCTCCCAAACTGCTGGAATTACAGGAGTAAGCCACCACACTTAGCCTTTTTTTTGGTCATAAACATTATTTTTGATGAGAATTTCAGCTGGAAATAAGCAGAACACTTGTCAAATAATAACAGAATCTTACAGTTCTCATCCAGTCCAGTTTCCCTGCAGTGACCATGAGCTGCTGGTACAAAATGTTTGCAAAAACAGTCAGGAAAGATATCCCGGTTATCCATGCCTGTTTGTTAGCATAATCGTGGACTTGTGAGCAATTCAATCCTGAAAATCAGTGAAGATGCAAGTTTTTGCCTATCATGACAAGTTTACATTTATGCCTGCCTTCTACCTTGGCACATCCCAGCACAGTTATTCTGTCTTTGGCATTCTTAATTACTGTAGGCACTGTCTCATCAGTTGGAGTCTGTGTCTTTCTGGGGCAGTAACATCAAAACAGTGACATTTCATCAGCATTACAAACTCATTCTGACATAAGATTTTCATCAGTGATGACCTTGGTAAATTTGTCAATGAACTTGCCCACTGCTTCGTGATCAGCAGATGCAATGCCATCACAAATCTTTAAAAATTTAATGCCATGTCTTCTCAAATGTTTGCAACCGGCCTATTGAATAGTCACCGTTCACTTCAATTTTCAGCTTATTGTGATAGATCTTTGCTTGTTTCATGACCATACCATCAAGTGGCGTGTGCTCCCAGTGATGCTGATGGATCCACTCCTTCAATACATAATCAAGATCTTCATTTGAGCTTTATGCAGTGTTTTTTTTTTTTTATTTTTCATTAAATTCTGCTGATCACATTCAGCATGGAATTTCCACAGTTTTCCTTCTTTTTCTTCAGGTCATATAGAGTGGTCATTCCCACACCATAATCTTCTATAAGACATTTCCTGACTGGGTGCAGTGACTCCTGCCTGTAATCCCAGCACTTTGGGAGACTGGGGCAGGTGGATCACCTGTGGTCAGGAGTTCGAGACTAGCCTGGCCAACATGGTGAAACCTCATCTCTACTAAAAAAAGAAAAGACAAAATTTAGCCAGCCATGGTGCCACATGCCTGTAATCCCAGCTACTCACAGGAGGCTGAGGCAGGAGAATGCTTGATCCCAGGAGCAGAGGATGCAGTGAGCCGAGATCACGCCATTGCACTCCAGCCTGGGCAACAGAGCAGGACTCCTTCTCAAAAAA
>NW_012112030.1:14722227-14761612 GCF_000951035.1 Colobus angolensis palliatus
GGCCACTGCACTCCAGCCCGGGCGACAGAGCCAGACTCCGCCTCAAAAAAAAAAAAAAAAAAAACTTTGGCACCTTCAAAATATAATCTTACCATCTGAGTAACTAATTGTGAAGAAGCCAGGTAACATAAAGCCATCCTGTAGGCCAGGGTTTCACAGCCTTGACTCCAATGACAGCTGGACCAGATGATTCCTTGGTGTGGGGGTGCTTGCCCTGTGCAATATAGGGTATTTAGCGGCATCCCTGGTCTCTACTCCCTAAATGACTTTCTCATTTATGTCAACCAAAAATGTCTACAGGCATTGCCAAATAACCCTTGAAGGGCAAAATCATCCCGGCTCAGAACCAGTCTTGTTAAAGGGGAATGCCATGTGTATGCTCTGTTTTACGCTGTTCTGAGACCTCTGATAGTAACTTATAGCTGGAGTCGTCATTTTATGTGGCCTAACATTCAACTAGGTAAATAAGATGATTACAGATAAGTCAACTAATCAGTTTAGATGTTTACTTGAGAATTAAATGATTTATACTTAAAGACATTGGTCTCAGCATTATAAAGAAATGGTTCTGAATCCAAGCTCTCATACTGTTCTATCTATATAACCAGGGACAAGTTACTTATGTGGGTCTCAGTAAAATGAAAATAATAGTACTTAAATGATACCAACAATAGTAGTAATAGTACTGACTATATTTATGTTGCTGAGACCCAGGTCTCTTGTAGATAATATTCACAAAGCTTAACTGCTGACTAAAATGAACACTTTATAGCTTGAGATGATAGTGATGATAAATTTTTTTAACCAGTTTATGATTAACATATGACATGCCATGGATATTTAACATATACGATTGGATGTACATGGCAATAAGTTCACACCTGTGAAACCATCAAACTCTCATAACTATCAATGTAGTAAATTTATCTATCACCTCCAAAAGAATCTTCTCACCCCTCTAATGTTTCTTTTCTTTTTGTGGTAACAGCACTTAACATAAGATCTATCCTCTTAGGAAGTATTAAGGATACAATACAATACTGGTAATAATAGGCCCTATATTGCACCGTAGATTTACAGAACTTACTCATTTTGCATAACTGAAACTTTGTACCCTTTAACCAACATCTCTCCATTTTCCCTTCCCCCTGCCCCTGCTACTCTCTGCTTCTATGTGTTTGACTATTTTCCAATCCACATGTAAGTGAGATTATATAGTATTTGTCTTTCTGTGTCATGTTTATTTCATTTTGCATCATTTCCTCCAGGTCTATTTTTGTTGTTGCAAATGGCAGGATTTCTTTCCTTTTAAAAAAATGAATGATATTCCATTGTGTGTATATACCACATTTTCTTTATCCATTCTTCTGTTTATGGATATTTATGTTGTTTCCACATCTAGGCTAACGTAAATAGTGCTGCAATAAGCATGGGATTGTTTCAAAATTCTTTTCAAGATCTAGATATCAATTCCTTTGGCTATATATCCAGAAGTGAGATTGCTAGCTCCGATCGTAATTTTTTAAATTTTTTTTTAGAAACAGCCTTCTTGTTTTCCATAGAAGCTGTGCCAATGTACATTCCCACCAACAGTGTGCAAGGGTTTTATTTTTCCACCACATCCACTCCAACACTTGTCCTTTCTAACAGGTGTGACATGATATCTCATCTCTGATGATCAGTGATGTTGAGCACATTTTCATATAAATTTTGGCCATTTCTATGCCTTCTTTAAAAAGAAGTCTATTCATGTCCTTAGCCCATTTTAGAAACTGGATTATTTATTTGTTTTGTTACTGAGTTGTAGAAGTTCTTTACAATTTGAGGTATTAACCCCTTATCAAGTATATGGTCTGCAAATATTTTCCCTTACTTTATTAGTTGCCTTTTCAGTACGGAAGTTTTCAGTTTGATGTAATTCCACTTGTCTGTTTTTTATTTTGTTGTCTATGTTTTTGGTATAATAATCAAGAAATCATTCTCCAGTTCAATGTCTAGAAACATTTCCCCTGTTTCTTCTAAGAGTTTTATCGCTTCCAGTTTTACATTTAAGTCTTGAATCCACTGAGTTGGTTTTTGTATATTATCTACAAAATTTATTTTAACGTCCTGAGTCTTTTCTAATAACACTCAGCTTAAAACACAAATACATTGTATAGTTGTTCAAAAATATTGTATTTCTTTATATCCTTATTCTATAAGCTTTCTTCTATTTTTAAAAGTTTTTTTAAATTTTTAAACTTTTTCGCTAAAAACTAAGAGATAAACATAAATTAACCTAGGCCTACACAGGGTCAGGATCATCGATATCCGTCTCCCACCTCCGTATCTTGTCCCACTGGCAGGTCTTCAGGGGCAATAACACATGTGGAGCTGTCATCGCCTATGATAACAATGCCTTCTTCTGAAACACCTCCTGAAGGATCTGCCTGAGGCTGTTTTACAGATAACTTTTCTAATAAGTAGAAGGATTACACTCTAAAATAATAATTAAAAGCATACAATAGTAAATATTAAATCAGTAACATTATTTATCATTATCAAGCATTATGTACTCTACAAAATTGTATGTGCTCTATTTTTGTACAACTGACAGCACAGTAGGTTTCGTTACATCAGCATCAGCACAAACACATGAGTAATGTGTTGCACTACGACACTGTGATGGCTACAATGTCACTAGGCAATAGCAATTTTTCAACTCCATTACATTATAGTCTTATGGGACCACTGTCATATAAGCAATTCATCACTGACTAAAACATCAACATGCAACATGTACTTGCATATTATATGGTAATCAAATGGGTACATTTCAGTTGAGTAGTAGCTACAGCTGGAATTATGGTGTCGTGAGATGTAATTGTGTTCAACTTTAACAGACACTCCTAGTTCTGCAAAGTAGTTGTACTAGTCTACATTCCCACTAGCAACGTTTGAGAAATCTGGTTGCTTCATATTCTCACTGAAACTTGGTATTGTAAATCTTTTTTAGCCATTTCTTGGTGTGATGTGACATCATAATGTGGTTTTAAGTTCCACATTCCTAATAACTAATGAGGTTGAGCATCTTTTCCTCTGTTCATAGGCATTCTTGATACCTACTTTTTGAAGCTTATTCAAATATTTTCCCCATGTTTCTATTAAGTGTTTTGTCTTTTCCTTACTACTCTATTGTTTTCATATATTGTAGATAGCAGTCCTCTAACAGGACTGAAAATACCTTCTCTACTCTGTACCTTGCCATAAAAAATGGCGTCTCTTAAGGAACAGAATGTTTTGATGTTACTATAGTTCAATTTATCAATTTTTCCCTTTTTGATTAATGCTTTACTCCAGGTGCATTGGACTCCTTGCTGCTCCTCATCATACCAGGCACTTCCTACTTCTTTACTGCCTACTTGCATACATATACTTATATAACTCACTCCCTTCAAGTCTCTCTGTTCAAATGTGCCCTTTTCAAAGGGGTCTTTCCTGGCATATCTATATAAAATAAGAACCTTTACCTACCCTGCCCCACCCCTAGTATTTCCTACTCCCTATCTTTACTTTACTTTCTTCTTATCACCCACCACTACCAGATACCATTTATTTATTATCTCTCTCCTCCACCCATGTATTACAATGTAAGCTCCATGAGAACTGTACATTTGTCTATTTTGACCAATCCCAAGTGCCCGGAACAGTACCTGACATAATAAATCTCCAAAAATTTTTTTTGCATAATGAATGAATAAACAATGCCTAAGTATAGATTTATTATTATTTATCTTTCTTCTGGCTTTGTATGCTTTTTTAAATATGAGTGTTCAAATCTTTGTTCAACTCTGCCTCCTAATTCACTTTCTAGTCTACATTGTATATTAGGCATATCAGAACTTTTAGGCCTTTTTCACATCTTCTCACATCTCTTAAATATTTTCTGCCCCTATCCTTACTATACTACTTTCAGAATTATTTCCTCGGAGCTGTCACTCAATTAAACAATTCTCTCTCCAACCTTGTCTACTGTTAATTCATCCTTGACATTTTTATTTCAATAACTACCCCTTGTATTTATATAATGTTTATTTGGTGATTTACAATCTGTCTGCTGTTTCCTTCTGATGCTGTGCTCTTATTTTGTGCATTATCTTATTTCTCAAGTGATAATTTTTGAACATTTTAGGCACACTTATTTTAGAGTTTTTCTTAGATAATTCTGGTTCTTCTTAGGTATGAATACTTTCATTTATTTCATCTGTTTACCTTGTTGCATGATTTGTCATATTTCTCATATTCAGTGGGATTTATCATTTACAAAAGTTACATGTGTCCTGGACTATAGAGGTTGACCACTGTGGATTAAATTTATATTTTCTTCTGCTAAAGTTTTTTAATGTTCACTGGTTTCAGAACGGCTTTTATGACATTCTTAGCTACAAATTTCTGCACTATTTGGGAGATAAATTTTGGCTACTATTAAAGCACAGCTTGGGCCAAGATGGGAGGATTAGGCCAACTCTACTATTTTAAAAGTACAAGGCATCCCCAATCTCTGTCAGGAACCTACACTGGAGTTTCATATGAAAGTCCAACTATTAGTGGAAATATAGCATCTTCCAGGCATTTTCTTTTGTGCATATATAGCTCGATATCCAATGTAAATATTCCATAGGTAATTGCAAATAAGGCAAGAGTGCTCAGAGGACAAGTCAGAAAAAGTAAATTGAATTTAACATAATATATGACAGTCTATTTTTAATGAAATATTTGGGATTATTTATTCTATTGACACCAAATAGCATAATTACTATTTGCTTAGAAAATTAGAAGACAATGCAAAGTCCCTATGGTTTGTTATTCTTTCTTGCACTCAAACTTCCAAAGTCATTTAATAAACCTTTATTAGCAGTCTACTGCATATAAAGCACTATTCTACATTTGTAAGTGTAACAATCATTCCTGGATAAAATCTGAGCATTTCTATATAAAAGAAGAAATCAGAGAGTGGGAGAGCTTAATAGTCAAATAATCAATGAGAAGAATCACAACTTCTTGGGAAAACAATTTACCATAGTAATGATATGCTGACCTCTACTTACAAAACTGATATTATTTAATTTTCCTATCTATTTTGGCTGATTATTTCTCAGAAGTGATATATTTGTCATAATCTATTTGCTTTCTTGCCCAGTTCCTATTGTTAATGACAGCATGCGTTTTGTAAGACGATTGGACAGGGATTGGGAATAGTACATGGCTAAAAAATGGCACAAAGCTGATTGACTCTATTAAAGTTCTGCACCATGAACTTGGCCTCATTATAAAACCTAACGAACTGAGATAACTAGCTATAAGCAGAAGCTTTTTTTAAGGAAAAGACTTACTAAGTTGCAGCAGATAAAAAGGCTATCAGCAGTACCATAGCAGATTCTGATGACTCTCTAGAGGGAGGTAATTCTGTCCACATTATCCATAGTTGTAAAAATACCAGGGAGTTGTTATCTGAGCCTGATTCATGATGAAAAGACTTAACGGATGAAGACCTGGGAGCCAGTAAGACGAATAGTACAAGCCACCAACAGTATTTTTGTAGGGATACTTCTGTATTTCAGAGCACAGATTTTTATATTAGAATTATTGGGAACATTGTCATTCATCATTACAAATGTTTTCTTAATACCTTCTGGGGGAAAAAAAGTACCGAAATTTCTTGTACCTAAAACATATATTAAAGCATAAATCAAGGTTGAATTAGGAACGTGTCTTCCTGTAACATACATCAGCGTTTTTATCAATCTTGACCATGTCATAGTTCTCTTAAAAAAAAAAAAAAAAAAAAAAAAACAGAATAAAAACTGACCAATCAACTGTCAGATCATCTCAACAGAAACAGAAAAAAAAGCTCCCGAAAAAACCCAACATCACCATGTCATAGTTCTCTTAAAAAAAAAAAAAAAAAAGAAACAACAAAATAAACACTGAGCATATGCAGTAGAGTTAAAATACTAAATTTAAATTTTTTAATTTTCCAATCTCATCCCAATATTAACAGAAGGATTTTTAAAATTATTTGGTTAAATCATTGGAGTGATAATCCACTGCTTCCTAAATTATCTGAGAACTGATTGTGAAACTATATAATAACCAACTTCCTATACAAGTTCCTGCCTTCATTTTCTACATACTCTTTGGCTGAAGAAGTAATAAATTAAAGGAATTAAATAGCGGGTAAAACTTAGTAATGGTTGTTGTTGTCATTCCAATAGCTTTCTTTAATGGGGGGCTATGAAACCATAACAAAGTGCATTATGCACTGTGATTAGGCCCTCAATGGCTATAAAAACCTTGGTTAGAATGCCGTTGTTACATCCATTACATTTCTTATTTAGGTAACTTCAAATTAAGCAATGCAGTGAAGCTATGCTGGGACACAATGAGTTATGTGCACCAACCTTAAATTTGAGGATAATATTTTACTACTCATCCCACCATCTCCAAAAGCATTTTCATTTCCTTCCTTTTCTTTCTCTTCTTCCCTCAGATTATCTTCAATTAATTTTTGAGTACAAAGTAACATACTCATTCATTCAATTGTGGTGTATTTAATGCCTACAATAAGCCAACCACTATACTCAGTGAAAAAAAATAAGTAGCAAAAGCAAAAACAGTTCTTTTTTTTTTTTAATACTTTAAGTTCTAGGGTACATGTGCACAGCGTGCAAGTTTGTTACATATGTATACATGTGCCATGTTGGTGTGCTGCACCCATTAACTCGTCATTTACATTAGGTATATCTCCTCATGCTATCCCTCCCCGCTCCCTGCTCCCCACGATAGGCCCCGGTGTGTGATGTTCCCCTTCCTGTGTCCAAGTGATCTCGTTGTTCAATTCCCACCTATGAGTGAGAACATACGGTGTTTGGTTTTCTGTTCTTGCGATAGTTTGCTGAGAATGATGGTTTCCAGCTTCTTCCACGTCCCTACAAAGGACACGAACTCATCCTTTTTTATGGCTGCATAGTATTCCATGGTGTATATGTGCCACATTTTCTTAAACCAGTCTGTCACTGATGGACATTTGGGTTGATTCCAAGTGTTTGCTATTGTGAATAGTGCCGCAATAAACATACGTGTGCATGTGTCTTTATAGCAGCATGATTTATAATCCTTTGGGTATATACCCAGTAAAGGGATGGCTGGGTCAAATGGTATTTCTTGTTCTAGATCCTTGAGGAATCACCACATTGTTTTCCACAATGTTGAACTAGTTTACAGTCCCACCAACAGTGTAAAAGTGTTCCTGTTTGTTCACATCCTCTCCAGCACCTGTTGTTTCCCAACTTGCAAAAACAGTTCTTAATCTCAAAGACTGCAGTTGAATGGAAAATACGGAAGATAATCAAAGAATCATACAAAAGTATGAAAATAATTTCTATAAAATGAGAAGGCTATGGTAATAAGAAAGCTTATAATAAAGAGATTTGAGGTCATTAAAAAGGGTTTCCCCAAGGAAGGCACATTGTGTTGAAATTTGAAGGGTGACTAAAAGTTGCCCAGGTACAGAAAGGAGACAAGAAAGAGATCAACATATGCAAGAGTCCTATATAGAATTACCAATTAACTGATATTAGAACTGCAAGAATTTAGATATGTGAGTTCTATTCCTGAGACTAAGGCAAATATGCCCTTATTTTGAACTATTCAAGGTCAAATGTTTTCAAAATTGGATCCAGGAGAAATCATTTGTTTAGTCATTAAATTATTTTATTTCAGAGTAATCTTTGCAAGAAGAAAGAAAGAAAAACATTCTAAGTCTATTATAGTTAAAGACCTCACCATTAGAGAATATTATAAATACCTCTATGCAGATAAACTAGAAAACCTAGAAAATAGATAAATTCCTAGACACATACCCCCTCCCAGTAGTGCACCAGGGAGAAATTCTATCCCTGAAAAGGCCAATAACAAGTTCTGAAATTGAGGCAGTAATAAACAGACTACCAACCAAAAAAACAAAAACCAAAAATAAAGCCCAAGACTACATGGATTTATACCTGAATTCTACCAGAGTTACAAAGAAGAGCTAGTACCATTCTTACTGAAAATATTCCAAAAATTTGAAAAGGAGGGATTCCTCACTAATTTATTTTGAGTCCAACATCATTCTTATACCAGAACCTGGTAGAGATTCAACAAAAAAAGAAAACTTTATGCTAATATCCTTGATGAATATTGACTCAAAAATCCTCAACAAAATACTGGCAAACCAAATCCAATAACACATCAAAAAGCTTATCCAACCTGATCAAGGTAGATTTCATCCCTGGGATACAAGGTTGGTTCAACATATGCAAATCAGTAACTGTGATTCATCACATAAACTGAGCTAAAGCCAAAAACCACATGATTATCTCAATAGATGCAGAAAAGGCCTTCAATAAAATTCAACATTCCTTCATGTTAAAAAATTAATAAACTGGGTGTTGAAGTTACATATCTCAAAATAATAAGAGCCAGTTATATGTGACAAACCCAGAGCCAATATCATACTGAATAGGCAAAAGCTGGATGCATTCCCCTTGAAAACCAGCAAAAGACAAAGTTGCCCTCTCTCACTACTTTTATTCAACATAGTATTGGAAGTTCCAGCCAGGACAATCAGGCAGCAGAAAGAAAGAAAACATATTCAAATCAGAAGAGAGGAAGTCAAACTATCTTTGTTTGCAGATGTCATGATCCTGTATCTAGAGAACCCCGTTGTCTCAGCCCAAAAACTTCTTAAGCTGATAAGCAAATTCAGCAAAGTCTCAGCATACAAAATCGGTGTGCAAAAATCACTAGCATTTCTATACACCAACAACGGGCAAGCCAAGAGCCAAACCATTAATGAACTCCCATTTACAATTGCCACAAAAAGAAAAAAAAACCCTAGGAATATAGCTAACAAAGGAAGTAAAGGACTTCTTCAAGGAGAACTACAAACCACTGCTCAAAGAAATCAGAGAGGACACAAACAAATGGAAAAACATTTTATGCTCATGGATAGGAAGAATCAATATCGTGAAAATGGCCAAACTGCCCAAAGCAATTTATAGATTCAGTGCTTTCCCCATCAAACTACCATTGACATTCTTCACAGAATTAGAAGAAACTATTTTAAAATTCATATGGAACCAAAAAAGGGCCCAAATAGCCAAGACAATCCTAAGCAAAAAGAGCAAAGTTGGAGGCATCAAGCTACTCAACTTCAAACTATTTAACAGGGCTACAGTAACCAAAAACGCATGGTACTGGTACAAGAACAGACATATAGACCGATAGAACAGACTAGAGAACCCAGAAATAAGGTTGTACACCCACAACCATCTGATCTTCAACAAACCTGACAAAAACAAGCAATGGGGAAATGATTCCTTATTTAATAAATGGTGATGGGAGAACTGGCTAGCCATATGCAGAAAATTGAAACTGGACCTCTTCCTTACACCATATACAGAAATCAACTCAAGTTGGATTAAAGACTTGAATGTAAAACCCAAAGCTATGAAAACCCTAGAAGAAAACTAGGCAATACCATTCAGGACACAGGCATGGGCAAAGATTTCATGATGAAGATGCCAAAAGCAATTGCAACAAAAGCAAAAATCGATAAATGGGATCAAATTAAACTAAAGAGCTTCTACACAGCCAAAGAAACTATCAACAGAGTAAATAGACAACCTCAATATGGGAGAAAATTTTTGCAAACTATGCATCTGACAAAGGTCTAATACCCAGCATCTCTAAGGAACTTAAACAAAATTACAAGAAAAACAAAAAACAACCCATTAAAAAGTGGGCAAAGGACATGAACAGATGCTTCGCAGAAGAAGACATATATGAGGCCAACAAACATATGAAAAAAAGTTCAACATCACTGATGATTAGAGAAATGCACATCAAAACTACAATGAGATACCATCTCATGCCAGTCAGAATGGCTATAATTAAAAAGTCAAAAATCAGATGCTGGTGAGGTTGTGGAGAAAAGGAATGTTTTTATATTGTTGGTGGGAGTGTAAATTAGTACAGCCACTGTGGAAGACAGTGTGGTGATTCCTCAGTGACCTAGAGGCAGAAATTCCATTCAACCCAGCAATCCCATTACTGGGTATATACCCATAAGAATATAAATTGTTCTATTATAAAGACACATGCACATGTGTGTTAATTGCAGCACTATTCACAATAGCAAAGACATGGAATCAACCTAAATGCCCATCAATGATAGACTAGATAAGTAAATTGTAGTACACATACACCATAGAATACTATGCAGCCATAAAAGGGAACGAGATCATGTCCTTCACAAGGACACGGATGGAGCTTGAAGCCATTATCCTCGGAAAACTAAGGCAGAAACAGAAAATCGAATACCTCATGTTCTCACTTATAAGTGGCAGCTGAATGATGAGAACACACAGACACATGGAGGAGAACAACACACACTGTGACCTGCTGTAGGGTGAGGGGTGGGTGGAGGGAGAATATCAGCAAGAACAGGTAATGGATGCCAGGCTTAATACCTGGGTGATAGGATGTTCTGTGCTGCAAACTATCATGACACACATTTATTTATGTAACAAACCTGCACACCCAGCACATGTAACCCTGAACTTAAAATAAAAGTTGGAATTTTTAAAAAATACAAATAAAATTTAAAAATAAAGACCTCGTGATCACCCAAGGAAAAGATCCGGGAGTTTTGCACCCTTAACTGCACAGCTTGGTACATATGGGTTTTTCTTATTTTTATTCTCTGCACTATGATTTCGTACCTAGTTATAAATAAAATATGATGGACTATTTTGGTTTAATATGTGATTGTACTGTAGTTGGCATTTTATTTCTACAATTTGTGGACATTTATTGTAGGAAAGCATTTTAAAATGAAATGTAAGAGAAAGTGACTGTTAAAGTTCACTATAAAAGTAAATGGATTTCTTTCAAGAAATAAATGATAGTACTATTGTAAAAATTATCAATATGAATCATTTCAAACTGCTTTTAAAATTATTGACTTTTATTTTACATTGATGTGACATCTAAGTGATCATTTTATTCTAACATCATCAAGCAATCCCTTAAATATGTATAATATCGTAACAAAAGACCCTATACATATATAGTCTACCTTGAGAAATATTCACAGCTAATTTCTTAAAAAAATATATTGAAACAGTATTCCTTTGAAGAATAAATATTAGGTAATGCCATTTTTTAAAGGTTGTTTTTGTAGGTAAAAGAATGAATAAAAAAGACCTGAACACTATAAAGCAACAAAAATTTCTATCACTTCTATGTACATATATGTATATGTATGTGTAGATGTATGTGTGTATATAGAGAGACAGAAAAAGAAAAAGAGAAGCTTACAATGCCACAGAGATGAATTATAATTTAGGGTATATTAAATCACTCAGTGGCTTCCTTTAGTTAGTCAATAGTTAACTTCTCATGCATCTATGTTTATTGACTACTTTTTCAAATGGGTTATATCAGAAAATACAACTTAGCAAATGTTAAGGCTCTAAATAGCCAAGTTAGACAGAATATATATAGTCCTAAAAATAATTTTTTATCTATCATATAGCTGCAGTTCACTGATTCATTAACAAATTTTATTAAGCTCCTACTGCACTAAGTCCTGGGAGATCCCAGCAATAATCACAAAACTCTTAAACTATCACAATGGTACTTAACAATTTTTAGAATTGTACAATAAGTGACAAGCTTTTTCTTTAGATCTTAAATGGAACCAAGAACATACAAAAGCTGTACTGCTATTACTTCTTCCCCCTTACTAACTACCATCATCACCTTGTATAATGAGATAACAAGGAATTTCATAAATATGGCCTAACCACTATACTGTGGGATTTTACAATTCAGTAGAAATAGGTTAACAATTATTATTTATATCTGTCTGCTATTTTACAATTCAAAAAACACGTCACGTGCAGTATCTCATTTGGTGTATGTCTGCTGCTATGGTTACCCTTGTAGAGATACCATTATAAATTGATAAAATTCCTATGAAAATCAACAGAATAAGAACTTCTAAGTAAGACACACATATACAGCAAGGTATATATCCAATGCAATTCAAAACTGAAGAAAGATGAGGTAAAGCCTCATGAGTGTACAGTTCCACAGTACAATCAGCACTGAAACATTTTGAAAAAGAGATGAGATTTAAGGATACATTTAACTAACAAAAAGAGTCCACTTAATAGGTTCAAGCAAAGAAAGTTCAGGAAGACATTCCAAGGACAAAGTGCTATTTTGGAAAAGGCACCGAATTTTATAATAAAAATTTATGCTAAGGTTTACAACCATGCCGCTTGTCTCATTCTGCAGTGCCTCCAAAAATGTTATTGAGATCAATACCAGATTCTATAAATAAACAATAAATAAGTCATCCAATATTTCCATCTCACTTCTTTTATTTAAGGGTTTTAAATCTTTTAAGAGTATTTAAAGGAAGCTGACAAGCAAAGTCATCCAAACATTTCCATAACTAATCTTGTTTTCCAACATATGATGTAAAACCAATGAATCACAGTAACTAACTCAAATAAGTGACCCAGCGTCATTCCTATTATGAGAACAGGCCATCTGTTCATTGTCCTCGAAAGCTAAACACTGCTCCGGCTTAACTTTTTCAGAGCAGTGATTATTCACTTTGGCAAGCATTGCGTGCATTGTTTGTTTCATCACCATAAAGATTCTATTTGGGCATCCAAATGCTGTGTATTTTCTTCTCTGGCATGACATGAGCATTCATTCCTTTTCATAATATGGGAAATTTATTCAGTGCCAATTAGAAGAATAAACTCCAAGATGAAAATGGCTCTGTTGCATCAGAAATCATACTCAAACTAGACTCTTTCTGCTATTAACCAATTACAGAGAAATTTTTTCAATAGCATCTCTTTCTCAGTTGCAAATAATTAATAGGTTAAGTCATATGAAATGTTCAATATTCAATTATTTGACTTATTAAAATGTCAATTTCATATCATCCTACCTAATGTAATGAACCAGAGATGGTTCCTACTTTTGCTTACTAATTAAAAGCTATCTATCTTAAAAGAGACATCAATATATTAGACTCTAAGGAAATGACTCATACCTGGCTCCTACTTTCTAGCTATTTCAGCTCCAGAAAGCTAAACCATAAAGTACTCTATTTGCCTTTTGTCTACAGAGTCAAAGTACAATTTTCAAAAAAATTAAAAACATGCTTTCCTTACAATTACAGATGAATGAATACATGTCAAAAACATTTTAGCTCGTTAATGAGGGATCCACTGAGATCTTAAAGCTGGTTCTGAGAGTATTTTGAAGAACTGGCATTTATAGGCATTTTGGGAAAACAATGTAAGGATAAAAATAAGTTTGCTAGGTAAGATACAAATTTGATTAGTGTCTTACAGTGTTATAAAACCATAACCTTTGGGCTTATCTTCTCTTTCTTTCTTATCTTCCCTTTCTGAACAGAGAAATTCAAATTAACATGTGGCTGGACTCCAATTAAATAGAAAATAGCAAAATGAAACACAGATACATTCCCCTAGATAATTAAAATATCCTTAGGTAAGCTCATTAAATGAAGCCCCAGTGTGGCAATGAATAAACCTACCAACCTTCATCCCTTTGCCTTATTTTTAAGTTTTAAATAATACTTCTTAACAACAGTATGGAAAGGAGGACTTTACTGTAGAATAGAAGTTGGAATTACTGTCTTAAATTCAACTTTTTTTGGCTGGGCGTAGTGGCTCACGCCTGTAATCCCAGCACTTTGGGAGGCCGAGGCAGGTGGATCATCTGAGGCCAGGAGTTCGAGACCTGCCTGGCCAACATGGTGAAACGCCATCTCTACTAAAAATACAAAAAATTAGCCAGGCATGATGGCAGGCACCTTTAATCCCAGCTACTTGGGAGACTGAGGTGGGAGAATGGCTTGAACCTGGGAGGCGGAAATTGCAGTGAGCCGAGATCGCGCCATTGCCCTCCAGCCTGGGCAGGACAGATCGAGACTCTCTATTAAAAACAAAAACAAAACAACACAAAATTCAACTTTTATTTGTGGAATTTATTTATCTCCACTATCCTCTTTGCCTAACTTTTTATCTCAGGGTCTTTGAGCTAGCATATTATTCTAAAATAGTAATCCCCACAAATTAAAAAAATTCAGTAAACACATGATCACCTACATCCAGATAATCTTAGCCAATCATTTCCTATGCCGGATTATTATAATTTGAACTCATACTCGGGTGTAGATTACTGTTTTTTTCAGTAATCTACTTGGTTTCAGTAAACCAAGTCAAAGCCTATAAACATTATGTTAACTATTTGATAAACCTCTTGGCATGTATATCCCCAGCCTTCCCAATACCACCACATCGATACATTGAAAGTTCCTAAAGCAGAAGGGGTTTTACAAATATGTAAGCCTCCTTACATAGCAATTACAAAGACCTAAATAAAAGTTTTGCAATTGCCATCTTTGTGCCAAAAAATATGCTTAATATTTCTGTTCTTAAAATATACAATCTAATATACTTTTGATCTTAAATATTCTTGACTTAAATAAATTCTATTTTAAGTCCGTGAGTTGTCTAAAAAAATTTTCCATAGGTTACTGGGGAACAGGTGGTATTTGGTTGCATGAGTAAGTTCTTCAGTGGTGATTTGTGAGATTTTGGTACACCCATAACCCAAATACCCTATTTGTAATATTTTATCCCTCACCCCCTTCCACCTTCCCCCCAAGTTCCCAAAGTCCACTGTATCATTCTTATGCCTTTGTGCCCTCATAGCTTAGCTCTCACATATCAGTGAGAACCTATGATGTTTGGTTTTCTACTCCTGAGTTACTTCACTTAGAATAATAGTCTCCAATCTCATCCAGATTGCTGCAAATACTGTTAATTCATTCCTTTTTATGACTGAATAGTATTCCATTGTGTGTGTGTGTGTGTGTGTGTATGTGTGTATTTTGCAATTGCAAATTGTGCTGCTATAAACATGCCTGTGCAAGTATCTTTTTCATATAATGACTTATTTTTCTCTGGGTAGATACCCAGTAATAGAATTGCTGGATCAAGTGGTAGTTCTACTTTTAGTTCTTTAAGGAATCTCCACACTGTTTTCCATAATGGTTGTACTAGTTTACATTCCCACCAGCAGTGTAGAAGTGTTCCCTGATCACTGCATCCATGCCAACATCTATTGGTTTTTGATTTTTTGGTTATGGCCATTCTTGCAGGAGTAAGGTGGTATTGCATTGTGATTTTGATTTGCATTTCCCTGATCATTAGTAATGTTGAGCATTTTTTAATATATTTGTTGGCCATTGGCATATCTTCTTTTGAGAATTGTCTATTCGTGTCCTTAGCCCACTTTTTGATGGGATTGTTTTTTTCTTACTGATTTGAGTTCATTGAGATTCTGAATATTAGTTCTTTGTCAGATGTATAGATGGTGAAGATTTTTCTCCCAGTCTGTGGGTTGTCTGTTTACTTTGCTGACTATTCCTTTTGCTGTGCAAAAGCTCTTTAGTTTAATTAAGTCCCAGCTGTTTATCTTTACTTATGGCATTTGCTTTTGTGTTCTTGGTCATGGAATTCTTGCCTAAGGCAATGTCTAGAAGGGTTTTTCCAATGTTATCTTCTAGAATTTTTAATTTCAGGTCTTAGATTTAAGTCTTTAATCCATCTTGAGTTGGTTTTGTATAAAGTGAGAGATGAGGATCCAGTTTCATTCCCCTACAGATGGCTAGCCAATTATCCCAGCACCATTTGTTCAAAGGGTGTCCTTTCTCCACTTCATGTTTTTGTTTGCTTTGTCAAAGATCAGTTGGCTGTATTTGGGTTTATTTCTGGGTTCTCTACTCTGTTCCATTGGTCCATGTGCCTATATTTATACCAGTACCATGCTGTTTTAGTGACTATGGCCTTACAGTATAGTTTGAAATCAGGTAGTGGGATGCCTCCAGATTTGTTCTTTTTGCATAGTCTTTCTTTGGCTATATGGGCTCTTTTTTGGTTCCATATGAATTTTAGAATTGTTATTTCTAATTCTGTGAAGAATGATGATGGTATTTTGCTGGGGATTGTGTTGAATTTGTAGACTGCTTTTGGCAGTATGGTCATTTTCACAATATTGATTTTATTCTTCCATGAGCATGAGCTGTGTTTCCATTTGTTTGTGTCATCTATGATTTTTTTTAGCAATGTATTGTAGTTTTCCTTGTAGAGGTCTTTCGCCTCCTTGGTTAGATATATTCCTGAGCTATTTATTTATTTATTTATTTATTGCAGCTATTGTAAAAGAGATTGAGTTCTTGATTTGATTCTGCACTTGGTTGCTCTTGTTGTATAGAAGAGCTACTGATTTGTGCACATTAATCTTGTATCCGGAAGCTTTGCCAAATTCTTTTGTCAGTTCTAGGAGCTTTCTGGAGGAAACTTTAGGGTTTTTGAGGTAAATGATTGCATCGTCATCAAAGAGTGACAGTTTTACTTCCTCTTCACTGATTTCTCTCTCTTATCTGATTCCTCTGACTAGGACTCCCAGTACTATGTTGAAGAGGAGTGGTGAGAGTGGGCATCCTTGTCTTGTTCTAGTTCTCAGAGGGAATGCTTTCAACTTTTCTCCCTTCAGTATTATGTTGGCTATGGGTTTGTCAGAGATGGCTTTCATTACATTGAGATGTGTCCCTTGCATGCTGATTTTGCTGAGAGTTTTAATCATAAAGGATGCTGGATTTTGTTGAATGCTTTTTCTGCATCTATTGAGATGATCATGTGATTTTTGTTTTTAATTCTGTTTATGTGGTGTATCACATTTATTGACTTGCATATATTAAACCATCCCTGCAGCCCTGGTATGAAACCCACTTGATCATAGTGAATTATTTTTTTGATGTGTTGTTGGATTCAGTTAGCTAATATTTTGTTAAGGATTTTAGTGTCTGTGCTCATTGGGGATATCGGCCTGTAGTTTTCTTTTTCTTTTTCTTTTTTTTTTTTTTTAAGATGGAGTCTCGCTCTGTCACCCAGGCTGGAGTGCTGTGGCCGGATCTCAGTTCACTGCAAGCTCCGTCTCCCGGGTTCACACCATTCTCCTGCCTCAGCCTCCTGAGTAGCTGGGACTACAGGCACCGCCACCTCGCCCGGCTAGTTTTTTGTAGTTTTTAGTAGAGACGGGGTTTCACCGTGTTAGCCAGGATGGTCTCGATCTCCTGACCTCGTGATCCGCCCGTCTCAGCCTCCCAAAGTGCTGGGATTACAGGCTTGAGCCACCACACTACGTCCTTTCCTGGTTTTCGTATTAGGGTGATGCAGGCTTCATATAATGAATTAGGGAGGGTTCCCTCTTTTTCTATGTTTTGGAATAGTGTCAAAAGGATTAGTACTAACACTTCTTTGAAGGTCTGGTAGAATTCTGCTATGAATCTGTCTGGTCCTGGACTTCTTTTTGTTCATAATTTTTTAATTACCATTTCAATATTGCTGCTTGTTATTGGTCTGTTCAGGGTATCCAATTCTTTCTGATTTAAGCTAGGATGGTTGTATTTTTCCAGGAATGTGTCCATCTCTTCTAGGTTTTCTAGTTTACGTACATAAAAGTTTTCATAGTAACTTTGAATGATCTTTTGAATTTCAGTGGTGTCAGTTGTATATCTCCCGATTCGTTTCTTAATGACGTTATTTGAATTTTCTCTCTTCTTTCCTTGTTTAATCTTGCTAATGGTCTACCAATTTTATTTATCTTTTCAAAGAACCAGCTTTTTGTTTCGTTTATCTTTCGTATTTTTGTTTGTTTGTTTCAATTTCATTTAGTTCTGCTCTGATCTTGGTCATTTCCTTTCTTCTGCTGGGTTTGGGTTTGGTTTGTTCTTGTTTCTCTAGTTCCTTGAGGTGTGACCTTAGAATGTCAGTTTGCGCTCCTTCAGTCTTTTTGATGTAGTTTTTTGGGGCTATAAACCTTCCTCTTAGCACCGCCTTTGCTGTTTCCCAGAGGTTTTCATAGGTTGTGTCATTATTGTCATTCAGTTACAAGAATTTCTTAATTCCCATCTTGATTTCGTTTTTGACCCAATGATCATTCAAGAGCAGGTTATTTAATTTCCATGTACTTGCATGGTTTTGAAGGTCCCTTTTGGAGTTGATTTCCAGTTTTATTCCACTGTGGTCTGAAAGAGTGCTTGGTATCATTTCAATTTTCTTAAATTTATTGAGGCTCATTTTGTGGCCTATCATATGGTCTATCTTGGAGAAAGTTCCATGTGCTGTTGAATTGAATATGTATACTGTGGTTGTTGAATGAAATGTTCTGTATATATCTGTTAAGTCCATTTGTTCTGAGGCATAGTTTAAATCCATTGTTTATTTGTTGGCTTTCTGTCTTAATGATCTGTCTAGTGCTGTCAGTGGAGCACTGAAGTTCCCCACTATTATTTATTGCTGTTTATCTCATTTCTTAGACCTATTAGTAATTGTTTTATAAATTTGGGAGCTCCAGTGTTACTTGTATATATGTTTAGGATGATATTTTCCTGTTGGACAAGGCTTTTTACCATTATAGAATGTCCCTATTTGTTTCTTTTTAACTGCTGTTGCTTTAAAATTTGTTTTGTCTGAGACAAGAATAGCTACCCCTGCTCACTTTTGGTGTCCATTTGCATGAAATGCCTTTTTCTACCCCTTTACTTTAAGTTTAGTGAGTCCTTAAGTGTTAGGTGAGTCTCCTGAATGCAGCAGACAGTTGGTTGGTGAGTTCTTATCCATCCTGCAGTTCTGATCTTTTAAGTGGAGCATTTAGCCTATTTACATTCAATGTTAATATTGAGATGTGAGGCACCATTCCATTCATCGTGCTGTTTGTTGCCTGTGTACCTTGGTTTTTTGGGGTTTTGTTTTGGCTTTTCAAATTGTATTTTTGTTTTATAGGTTCTCTGTGATTTTTGCTTTAAACAGGCTCCATTTTGATGCGTTTCCAGGATGTGTTTTGAGATTTAGAGCTTCTCTTAGCAGTTCTTGTAGTGGTTTCTTGATAGTTGTGAATTCTGTCAGCATTTGTTTGTCTGAAAAAGACTGTTGTCTTTCCTTCATGTATGATGCTTAGTTTCACTGGATACAAAATTCTTGGCTGATAATTGTTCTGTTTGAGGAGGCTGAAGACAGGGCCCCAATCTCTTCTAGCTTGTAGGGTTTCTACTGAGAAGTCTGCTGTTAATCTGATAGGTTTTCCTTTGTAGATCACCTGGTGCTTTCATCTCACAGCTCTTAAGATTCTTTCCTTTGTCTTAACTTTAAATAACTTGATGACAGTGTGCCTAGGCAATGATCTTTTTGTGATGAATGTACCAGGTGTTCTTTTTGCTTTCTATATTTGGATGTCTAGGTCTCTAGCAAGACTGGGGAAATTTTCCTTGATTATTCCCCCAAATATGTTTTCCAAACTTCTAGATTCCTCTTCTTCCTTGGGAATACCAATTATTCTTGGGTTTGGTCATTTAACAGAATCCCAGACTTCTTGGAGGCTTTGTTAATATTTTCTTATTCTTTTTTCTTTGTCTTTGTTGGATTGGGTTAATTTGAAGACCTTGTCTTTGAGCTCTGAATATATTTAAGTAATTAAAGAATTAAAGAAATTAAGTAGACTTGCTTAATTCTATTGCTGAGACTTTCCAGAGCATTTTGCATTTATATAAGTGTGTCCAATGTTTCCTGAAGTTTTGATTATTCTGTTTTATGCTGTTTCCTTGAATATTTCTCCCTTCACTTCTTGTATCATTTTCTGGATTTCCTTGCACTGCGCTTAACCTTTCTCTGGTGCCTCCCTTATTAGATTAATAACTAGCCTTCTGGGCCAGGTGCAGTGGCTCACACCAGTAATCCCAGCACTTTGGGAGGCCGAGGCAGGCGAATCACCTGAAGTCAGGAGTTCAAGACCAGCCTGACCAACATGGTGAAACCCTGTCTGTACTAGAAATACAAAAATTAGCCAGGCATGGTGGTGGGTGCCTGTAATCCCAGCTACTCAGGAGGCTGAGGCAGGAAAATCGCTTGAACCCACACAGTGGAGCTTGCAGTGAGCCAAGATCGTGCCACTGCACACCAGCCTGTGCAAAAAGAGCAAGACTCCATCTCAAAAAAAAAAAGAAAAGAAAAGAAAGATAAAACAACTAACCTCCTGAATTTTTTTTCAGGTAAATCTGGGATTTCTTCTTGCTTTGGATTCATTGCTGATGAGCTACTGTGATTTTTTTGGTGGTGCTAAGAAATCTTGTTTTGTCATATCACCAGAGTTGGTTTTCTGGTTCCTTCTCATTTGGGTAGACTCTGTCAGAGGAAAGGTCTAGGGCTGAAGGCTGTTGTTCAGATTCTTTTGTCCCACAGGGTGTTCCCTTGACATAGTACTCTCACCCTTTTTCTGTGGATGTGGCTTCCTGTGAGCTGAGCTACAGCGATTGTTATCTGTCTTCTGGGTCTAGCCACCTAGGAAGTCTACCGAGCTCCAGGCTGGTTCTGGGGGTTGTCTGCCTAGAGTCCTGTGATGTGGACCGTCTGTGAGTTTCTCAGCCATGGATACCAGCACCTCTTCTGGTGGAGGTGGCAGGGGGTGAAATGGACTCTGTGAGCGTTCTTAGCTTTGGTGGTTTAACGCTCTATTTTCCTGCTGGTTGGCCCCTGGCGGGAGGTGGTGCTTTCCGGAGAGCATCAGCTGTGGTAGTATGGAGAGGAACCAGTGGTGGCAGGGTCTTAGAACTCCCGAGATATATGCCCTTTCCCTTCAGCTACCAGGGTGGGTAGGGAAGGCCCATCAGGTGGGGGTGGGGCTACGCGTGTTTGAGCTCAGACTCTCCTTGGACAGGTCTTGCTGCAGCTGCTGTGGAGAATGGGGGTGAGGTCCCAGGTCAATGGAGTTGTGTACCTAGGAGAATTATGGCTGCTTCTGCTGAGTCATGCAGGTTGTCGGGGGAGTGGGGGAAAGCCAGCAGTCACAGGCCTCACCCAGCCCCCACACAATCCGAAGGGCCAATCTCACTCCTGCAGTGCCCCCTCTAACAGCACCTAGTCTGTTTCCAGGCCAGTGGGCTAGCAGGGCTTGAGAACTTGCCCCAGGCTAGCCATCTCCCAGCTGTGAAAGAAAAGGGCTTTGGTTCTTCCCCTGCCTGTGGAGTCTGCATGCTGGATTCACATCCTCCCCCAAGTTCCGGCCAGGAAGCTTCTTGCTCAGTTCAAATTCTTACAAAGTTCAGCTCTATCTTCTCCCTGTGGTGTTTTCCCCTTGCCTCTGGCAACCCTCCCAAAGGATCCCTGTGATACCAGGCAGGAATGGCCTGCCTGGGGACCCAGCAAGCTCCCAGGACCTTTCCTGCTGCTTCCTCTAGCCCATGTATTTCGCTCAGCTCTCTAAATTGATTCAGCTCCAGATAAGGTAGGAAACTTCTCCTGCAAACTAGACCTTCAGTTTCCCCAGTGCGGGTGTGTGTTCAGGGGAAGAGGATCTCCCTTTCCCACTTCCATGGTTTGGGCACTCACAGTATTTGGGGTGTCTCCTGGGTCCTGCAGGAGCAGTCTGCTTCCTTCAGAGGTCTGTCGATCCTCTCGGGATTCCTGCTTTGCTCTTGGAGTCATTCCAAAGCTAACATTCATGACGCGAGCCTCTGCTGCTCTGTCCATCCAAGTCAGAGCTGCAATCTAGTCCTGCCTCTATTTGAAAAATAAAATCAGTCACTTTTAATATAATTTTTTTTTATTTTGTCAACTTCTTGGAATTAATCTTTAAATTCCTGATATAGGGAAAAGTATAAGCTTTAAGCATACTCTCCTGAGACTATGTGAATTCTAAAAATTAACAGGAGATGTATTGTTTTAATTTCACATGTGAGTGAATGAGGGATGAGACTATAGTACAGTTGCCCTCAATATCCATTGGGGAATGTGTTCCAGAACCTCCTGAAATAGCAAAATCGATGAATGCTCACATTCCTGATATAAAATAGGGATACTATTTGCATGTAAACTATACACATCCTGCATGTATACTATACGTTCTGCATGTAAACTATACACATCCACTATACACTTTAGATCATCCCTAGATTACTTATAATATCTAAGACCATGCAAATGTTATGTAAATAGTTGTTATACTATATCATTTAGAGAATAATGACAAGGAAAAATGTACATGTTCAATACAGACACAATTTTTTTGGAATTTATTCAATCTACTGTTGGTTGAATCCACAAATACGGAACATACAAATATGAAGGTCCAACTCTATTTAGAAAAGGCATAAGTGAGAAGCTCTGTACAAAGAAAGCTATAGTCAGGAGCTCTATGATCTGGATTTACGTTTCACTTGAAGTAGGCAGCTGTAAATAAAAATACTGAATGGGACTCCTTCATAAGGAATCATTTTAGCAAACAACATGTAATGCATAAAGTTAGATTGAAAACTAGAGTCCTTTTTGACAGGGTTACTAAACTTGTACATCAGTGAAATACAGTGGATATCAAGAATCTAGACTTCATCAAGGCTAAAAGACTGACAAAGTCTTTTTTAATACCCTTGCAAAAGAAAGAAAGAGTGAATGCTAATACAACTGGATGGATTTGAAGCGAATTGAAAAGCCATTTCTTGAGGATGCTGATTAATGATGAAATAATGTCACTGTCTGTGGGCTTTGCCTTCTGCCCCATCTTGTTCAACAATTTGATCAATGACTTGCATGAAGACAGGAAATATATGTGTATTATATTTGCACCTGATAAAAAGCTTAGAAGGATAGGGAATATGTTGGATGACAATATGCCAGGATCATGACTCAAAAAGATCTTGACAGGCTGGAAAGATAGGCCAAATCTAACAAGATGGAATTTAATCAGGATAAATGTAAGGCCATTGTAACAACAACAACAAAAAGAAACAAAAAGAAGCCTGCTATTTAGATACAGGCTGAGGGAGCTGTGGCTTAAAGGCAACAGGTGAAATGAGGACTGAGGAATTTAGTTGAATTCACAGTAATCTTCATAGTATTGTTCTTTAGCATCAAAAGGATGGGGAGTTAAGTCCTGAATCTGACACTTATTCGAGATTAATCTTGGTAAATTACTTAATCCCTCCACACCTCAGTTTTCTTATATATAAAATGATATTGATAATAGTAAAATCTTCAACATGAAGTCTATGTTACTTTTTTATGTAAGTGCTGAGCCTTAATTCTTGAATAGTTCATTACCAAACATCTCCTTGAATATAACTTCCTTTTCCCATCTTTCAGTGGGAGAAGAGATAGAAAGGAAGGCATGAGGAGGTAAAGGGGAAGTAGAAAAGAAAACAAGAGATGGAAGAAATTAATCTATGTTCATTGAGCAACTACTTTGGTCCAGGTACACTGTGAGACACTCTATATACATGAAGTCATTTAATTCTCATAGCAAAATGTAACAAAGATATAATCTCCATGTTAGACATGAGAAAACTGAGGGTTAGAAAGAATAGTTTCCCCAAAGTCAAAACACAGAAAATAGCAAAATTGGACTTTGAACCCAAGTATGCCTTCCAAGACCAAGATTCCCACCTCCACCTTCCATTCACCTCAGGAAAGAGTCCTTTGTGGTCTCTTAAATGACAGGTATCCTCCACATTCCCTCATTCTATCTGTATGGTCTAAAATTCAACTCAAAATATTATTCTATTACCACATTTATATTAATGTTATTTGATTTAGCCAATCTGTGAGAATGTATTTTAACACATTAAATTATGTCTATGACTCAGCATGCCTAAATAAATTCAGCAGACACAATAACATTCCTGATAGTCATCCCATTTCTTTAATAGTAACTCTTCCCATAACTAGTTCCTGAAAAGTTTTCTTCCATGGGCCTCTTAGTGTAATTTTGCTTTTTCTGTATTTTTATTTAAGTCATTTCTTCTTCTTGTTTTCCACCAATGGCACATAAGCAAACCGTGAGGCAAGCTACTGCAGTGGCAGTAGAACTACTTATTATATAAATTGAAAGAAAAAAAAGAAATAAATTTATTCCACGTAATACAAAAATGCAATGCTATGCACTTGTAGGTTATCACCTATACCAAAGTAATTTGGAAAGAGGCCAGCAGGGAAACATAGCTACAGGGAGAACATTATATGCCTCCCACTGTCTGAGCCCCATGCTACCCACACACTTCCATCCTTCAAAACTGAAGTCAAATATCACATTTCCTGTGAAGTTCTGCCTGATCATGTCTCCACCCCAGGTGAGACTTGATCACGCTTTCCTTTGCTCCACACATTTAATACTTCTTATAGAGCCCTCGGTACACTGATTTGCAAAAATTTGCTCATAAAACAGGATGTTAAATTATAAATTTCAATGAAGGCATCAACACAATAGATGTTACATTCCAAAGAAGGTGCTAGACCATTTGCAGAATTTAAAAAATAGATCATTAGAATAGTTAAACAATACCTGAATCCCTCATCTACCTTGAAATTATAGAAAAAAATGAAAATTGAGATAAGGGATGAATTTCTAATTGGGTTTCTTTCTTCTAAGACCGTACTTAGAGTCCCATCCTACTTGGAGAGACAGGAGCTCTCGAGCTAATAAGGGAGCACCAATAAGTCTGCTCTTGAAGCTTAGCATGTGAACCCCGAAGCTAGGAGGAACACAGGGGAATAGTATCTGACTCCCACCCAAGAAATGTGGAGGCAGTAGAAATGGGCTAATGAGCTGCAATTATCTCAGAGCATTGCAGTGTTGCTGCCACATATAAGAAACAGTTTGCAATAGCAAAGTATGCTGAGGCAAGGCATTTTCCAGCCTATTACATTCTGCCTTCTGAGTCTACTCTATGGAAAATGTTCTTTTTAAGCTTGTCAATGACTACCTCCTTACTGAGAAAGTCAATAAACTCTTCTAAATCCTTGTGATGACTCAACAGCTCTGAATGAGTTAGTGTATGCTTTCGTATTCAAACTTTCACCTTCCTTGGTTTCTGTGATCATTCAATAAGGTATTATGCCAAGACCATAGGCTTTGAAGTCAAACAGACCTAAGTTTGATTTAATGTAATCAATGGGTGCTTATTGAATGCACAGTGTGTACCAGGGACCAAACTAGGTTCTGAGGATCAATGGTAAACAAAGCAGACATGGAACAATGTTAGACACAGAACAACATGTCCTCACTATGCTTAATATTTCACCCAGCTACACCACTTTCCAGCTATTTTACCTTGGGAAAATTTGTTAAATTATCTGTGCACAAGCTTTCTCATCTATCAAAAGAGAATAATATTACCTATTTCATGGGCTATGTTATGAGGATTAAATGAGGCAAATTAAGTAAATTGCCTATCAATCTCTAACAGACACATAATAGTCATTCAATAAATGTCCAAGCATTTCACCTTCCCACACTCTCCTTACCACCTCATCTATTCCCTGCATATTCTTATACTGCCTTTGCTCCACTTATTCTTTAATTATCTCAGTCCTGCCCTAGTAAGCAGCTATGAAATGCCTGCATTCCCCAAAGCTTTCCCAGCTCTGTCTTTCCTCATTCTTTACTTTCTCCCTAAGGAAACTTATTCGCTCTCCCTTGGTATCAGCTACCACTTCTGTGCAATTCCTGCTCCAAGCTATGTCTTCAAATGTGATCCCTACTTCCTATCTCACATTCCCATGACGTCTGTATCTCAACATGTCAAAAAATAAATTCACTATACTCACCTGAAATCTACTTAATCATTTATGCCATTGATATTAATTAAACTTATTTAAACAAACATTTATTAGGCACCCACCATATACAAGCATCTCTTCTGGGGCTAGGGACTCTTCTGTCACTATCTGAGATCAAATTGACTCAAATAAATTAAGATACAGTCAGTATTCTATATTAGCTGAGCTCCTACTATTTGCTCTCAAAAATTCATGAACAGGCCAGGTGCTGTGGCTCACTCCTGTAATCCCAGCATTTTGGGAGGCCAAGAGGGGTAGATCACTTGAGATTAGGAGTTCCAGGCCAGCCTGGCCAATATGGTGAAACCCAGTCTCTACTAAAAATACAAAAATTAGTTGTGCATGGTGGCTACTCAGGAGGCTGAGGCAGGAGACTCGCTTGAACCTGGGAGGTGAAGGTTGCAGTGAGCCAAGATTGTGCCACTGCACTCCAGCCTGGGTGACAGGATGAGACTCTGCGTGAAAAAAAAAAAAAACCCTCAAGAACAAATAAGACTTGATTAGCAAGGGATACTTGTATCTACAAAGCATTGTAGCTTATACATAGTAGGTGGTCAGTGAATGCTTATTTAGCTAAATTCAATTTAAATTAATGGTATGAATAGAAGAAGAAAGTCTTAAAGATGTCATGCTAGGAATGGTTAATAATCCAGGACATAGTTTGACCATAAAGTGAGTAATTGGCAGTAAATTCGAAAAGTATTTTGAGATCAACCTTGGAAGTCTTTAATAGAAAGACAAGTGGTTTGATGTTTGTGTAATAAGATTAAGTAATGAACAATAAGATTAATGAACAAAGTCATCTAAAAAAATGATGTTTGTCTAATAAATCCTCTGTAATGAAAAACCACTAAAAGTTTTAGATAAGTGAAAAACACTATAACAACTATTAAGATTTTTCTGTGGGCAGCATGAACTTGAGAAACAAGAGCAGAGACACGACTTCAAGTGCCATTGCAAGGAAAATATATATGGAAACAAAGAGTTGTATGCAAATATTTGCAGCAGGCTTTTTCATTGTAGACAAAGAATGGAAACAACCAGATATCCATCAATTGGCCAAAAATAGACAAATCGTGATACAACTTTTATGATAGAATGCTATTCAGCAATAAAAAGGAATGAACTACATACAGCAATACAAATGAACCTCAAAAGCATTCCACTAAGTGAAAGTAGCCTCATACAAAAGTGTGCATACAGAACAATTCCACTTATGTGACATTCTGTAAAAGACAAAATCATCCAGACAGGAAACAGATTGGCAGCTGCCAGAGGCTAAAGGTTGAGAAAAGGAAGTAACTGCAAATTGCCATAAGGAAACATTTTGGGGCAATGGAGCAATATTTTATATCTTGATCATAGTGGTAGTAACATGACTGTATATGTGTTTGTCAAAACTCATTAAATTATACACTTAAAAGAGTAAATTTTATTGTATGTAAATTATACCCAGGTGAATCTTTTAAAAAACGCTTTTGCATTAATTCTTGCAGGTCATTTAAAAAAGATCCAAATTAAATCTGATACCAGCGTGAATGGAAATTGAGAGACTGATTCCAAGGTTCATCTAAAAGGAAAAAGTGATAAATGTCAGCAATTAATTACACGCAAAATTAAGGGAGAAACTTTATTCTAAAAGCATGGTAGGATCGCTAAAAGAAATAGACACCAAGTTAAGAAGTCTAACAGGCAGTGAGAAACGTAAGATAGCAACTTTAAAAAAAAGGCAGAGTTGGAAACCAGAGATTTCTAAATAGTCTGCATAGTTTACATTTCTATCTATCGGACTAGGTGACACTCCTGTGTAAATGTTGAATAAAAGATGCATTGTGGCCATCCACAATTAGACTGCAGGATGGAAAATAGGAAACATCCAAAGAATAGAAAACTTCAGAAAAGGGGCATTGACAATCTTTATGTTTCAGAGTGGTCAAAAATTTTAAACCAAACAGATATTCAGTGTGGATTTTGGAGTCATTGGGTGACTTTTCTCAGGCTCAGAACACAATACCTCAAAGTATAGTACCTTGACATGCTGAGTACTTTTGAGCTGAAGAAAACAGGAGGGTTTCAGAAGCAAGAAGGTCTCTGTGACTCTCTGCCCTCTTGTCTCCCTCTTTGCTCTCTCTTCCCCAAAGCAATAAAACTTAGAAAGGTGATTCTCTGACCTACCTCCCCTAAAAGTAGCTCGTAAGACCCTCACATGTCAGGCGTTCTGCCCTAAGCTCACAGAGAAAAAATGCTACACAGAGAAGCCAAAAAGAACCTGAGTGAACAGGTCTTGCTAAATTCCCCCAAGTTTATTACCATGAGATTATACCCTTTTGTCCAGTCATTTTTCTCCACAATGATCTATTTCTTTCATCAGACTTAGCATAAAACCACAAAGTTTTAAGCCACGTGCAGTATCACATGCCTGTAATCTACCTGTGCTCAGGAGGCTGAAGTGGGAGGATCACTTAAGGCCAGGAGTTTGAATCCAATCTGGGCAACACAGCAAGACTCTCAAAAGATTAAATAAGAAAAAATAAAAATAAATGTTAAAAAAAAACACACACAGTTTTCCCTGGATCTTCAGGTATTTATTTCTGAAGGTGCTCATGTCATGTAAAACTTCGTTCAAGTTTTTAAAATAAATTTATTTTAAATTTGTTAATCTGTGTTTTGTTATAAGGTATTCAGCCACAACCCTTGTGATAGGTGACAAAAAAGATATTGCCTTTTCACCCCTACACCTTAAATAGCACTATTTTAGTAGAATAGGAGGGTTACAATCCAGATAGGTTAAAGAGGTTTGAGAGGGCTCTCAAGGACTTAAAAATAGCAAAAGGCTTTTTTTCAAAGCTTGCCCAATTCTTTTTTTTTTTTTTTTTTTTTTTTCCAAAGGTTGCCTAGAGGTTATCAACTAGGAATCTTTTTTCTTGGTGGAAAAAAAAAAAAAAAAGGAGACATAAAAATCAGGGATATTTACTAAGGGCTAAAATATCAACTTTCAGTTTATCTAAGGGTCATCAGGCCCTAGGATATGCTAGGTCATGGTGCCCAAACTCAAGCAAGACTGATTTATACCAAAAACCAATTAAACAATTTATAATGAAAAGCACAACTGCTAAGCAGGCTGCTGGTTATATTCACTGATCAACACATTATTGCCCCAGGGGAGAAGCTTTCTCTAGGAAGCAAGTTTAAAATTACAAAGTGTTTGTCACCCCCCGACCAGCATTTAGGCCTCCCTTCAGCATCTTCCCTTTGTTCTTAATTTGTTTTGCCAACTTTTTTTTGAAAATATAGTTCAACTTTTTTGAAATTATCAACTTTTTTGAAAATATAGTTCAGACTTTATTAAAACTAGGATGCTTTATAAAATGAAAATTTCTGGCTCATGGTAAGACTAAATTAGGACTTCTGAGAGTGAGACCCAGAAATCTCTATTTTTTAACAATTTCACCACATCATCCAAATGATTTTGATGCACTTTAGACAATGTTTGGTATGGTTTATACCCACTTCCACCTCCCCATCTCATACTCCTTATTCCATTTCAGTCTGGCTTCTACTACTTCACTCTGTTCTCTAGCAGAAATCACCAGTGACGTCTTAATTTTCAGCTCCAATGACATACTTCTAATGAAATATCCTAAAATAATGAACACTTCTGCCACTTTCCTTTTCTTGGAACTTTCTAATTATTGGCTTCCAAGCTAGTATTCTCTCCATGTTCTCTTCCTACTCACTTGACATCTTCTTTCTGTTTTCCCTGCTGTAGCTTCTTCCATGCCTTTGGGTCTTACATATTGAGTTGTTCCCAAGTTCAGCCTTTGTTTTCTCCTTTTTTTCTTTCTGAGCTTTCTTCTGCGATAATTCCATTCATTCCCATTGCTTTTTCCATGGACTATATTTTTGTAACTCCCTAATCTTTATTTTCACGCCTACACTCTTATCTTCAGTGTGCTCACTAACTTCCAGTGCTCACCAGACAGCTGCCTTGAGGGACTAAGTAAATATGAGATGAGAGCAGCAGGAAAGGCTGTCGGTGGAACTGCTCACAAAAAATCTGGGAAAGGATGGCAAAGTGCTCTGCCAGAACTGCCAAAGGCTAAGAATATAAGAGACACATTGAGAATCAGGTGATATCAGCCCAGACCCTACTAAGTCATTTGAACATAAAAGCCGGAAAAGGATACAGCATTAGTAATTATTTGCTACAAAACTTCAGTGGCATTCAACAGTCATTGCTTATTGCTCACGTTTGGGGGCTCAGCTAGCAGTAGGCTGATGTAGGCTAGTCTTGACCAGAACAGTGGGGGTGATTTGAGGACATGGTTCTGCTACATGTGTCTCTCACTTTTTAGCAAGAGAGCTCAGGCATGTTCCCATGGTGATGGCAGAGGCACAAGAGAGCAAACCACAGCACACAAGCCCATCTCAAGTCTCTTCTTGCATTTATGTCAAATAATATCCCATCTGCCAAAGCAAGTCACATGGTTGAAACCACTGTCAGGGGTGGGACAGGTCACCCCACCCATGATAGAAAGGCACTATTTGTGAATATCGGGAGGGGTGAAAAATTGGTCACTCTTGCTAAACTTTTGCCTAGTAAATAAACAAAGTGATGAATGCAGGCTGTTTTGTCACAGTCAACCCACATCTCAGGATGAAATATTTCAACATTTGTGTCTTTAAAAATAATGTGTTCTCATATTGAGAGTAAGCTTCCAGCCAAGGTGCTTGGTGTGATTAATGCAAAGTATTTTTAAAAATTAATGTATCATATTTTTGGAAAATTATGAGAAAGTGTTAAACAATTGGCCCTAAATTGCCATAGTTTCTGCTGTGAAGAAAAATAAATGCAAATGAGAAAATAATTAACTGAATAACGCAGTTTAATTACAAACAATATCATTTTGACATGGTCTGGGTATTGTGTATTCTGGGCTGTATTGCAAAACAAAAAAGCAAGAAAAGTTGTAAGAAGAAGATATGAGTTGGACAAATTAATGTAAGTTTATGTTATAAAGTACACTCTAAAGAGCAAGGTTTTAATAATGTTTTAGTCAAATTTTGAAAAAAATTTTGTAAAATATAAGCAGTGTTAAAAATCTGCTCCAATATGATCTTACACATAGAAAACCCTAAAGACTCCACCAAAAAGCTGTTAAAACTAAGAAATAAATTCAGTAAATTTGTATAATATAACGTCAACTTACAAAAACAGGTTGTGTTTCTATACACTAACAATAAACTATTCAAAAACGAAATTAAGAAAATATTTTCTTTTTTTTTCTTTTTTTTTTTTTTTGAGACAGAGTCTCGTTCTGTCTCCTAGGCTGGAGTGCAGTGGGGCGATCTCAGCTCACTGCAAGCTCTGCCTCCCAGGTTCATGCTATTTTCCTGCCTCAGCCTCCCAAGTAGCTGGGACTACAGGCACCCACCACCATGCCCGGCTAATTTTTTTGAAGTTTTTAATAGAGACAGGGTTTCACCATGTTAGCCAGGATGGTCTCGATCTCCTGACCTCGTGATCCACCTGCCTCAGCCTCCCAAAGTGCTGGGATTACAGGCGTGAGCCACCATGCCCGGCCAAATATTTTCATTTACAAATAGCATCAAAAAGAATAAAGCACTTAGGAATTAATTTAACCAAGGAGGTGAAAGATCTTTTTGCTGAAAACTATAAAGCATTGATGAAAGAAATTGAAGGAGCCCAAGTAATGGAAAAACATTATGTGTTCACGAATTAGACAACTAATATCGTTAAAATGTCTGTACCACCCAAGGCAATCTATAGATTCAATGCAATCCCTAACAAATTCAAAGGATATTTTTCACAGAATAGAAAAAACAATGCTAAAACTCACATGGAATAACAAAAGACCCCACATAGCTGAAGCAATCTTGAGAAAGAAGACAAAGATGGAGGCATTATAATTCCTGATGTCAAAATGTATTACAAAGCTATCAAAACAGTATGGCACTGACATCGAAACAGACACATCAACCAAGGGAACAGAATAGAGAACCCAGAAATAAACCCACACACATAAGGTCAACTAATAATTAACAAGGGTGCCAAAAATACACAATGAGGGGAGGGTAGTCTCTTTAATAAATGGTATTGGAAAAACTGGATATTCACATGCAAAAGAGTGAAATTGGACCATTATCATATATCCTACTCAAAAATTAACTAGAAGTGGATTAAAAATTAAATATAAGCCTGAAACTATGAAACTCCTAGAAGAAAACAGGGAGAAATCACCTTGGCAATGATTTTTTTAATATGACACCAAAAGCACAGACAACAAAATCAAAAATAAACAAGTGGGTGGGGTGGGGGGGCTATATCAAACTAAAAGCAGTCTGCACAGCAAAGGAAACAATCCACAAACGAAAAAGCAACCTACAGAATGCAAGACAATATTTGTAAACTATATATCTAATAAGAGGCTAATATGCAAAATGTATACAAAATTCATACAACTCAACAGAAAAAAGAAAATCTGGTTAAAACATGGGAAAAAGGACCGGTGTGGTGGCTCATGTCTGTAATCCCAGCAGTTTGGGAGGCCAAGGAAGGAGGATCACTTAAGCTTAGGAGTTCAAGGCCAGCCTGGGCAACATAGCAAGACCCCCATCTCTAAAATAAATAAACAAATTAAAGAAAAGGAAAGAAATATTTAAAAAAATGAAAAAATACCTGAATAGACATTTTTCCAAAGAAGACATACAAATGGCCGACATGTATATGAAAAGTGTTCAACATCACTACTTATCAGGGAAATGCAAATAAAATCACAATGAGACATCACCATACTCCTGTGAGGATGGCAAAGAGATCACAACTTTTGGAAAGGATGTGAAGAAAAGGTAACCCTTGTACACTGCTGATAGAAACATAAGTTGGTGCAGCCACTATAGAAAACAATTTGGAGATTCCTCCAAAATTTAAAGAAAAAAAAGAACTACATTTGATATAGCAATCCCACTTCTGGGTATATATTCCAAAGGAATTGAAATCAAGACCTCAAAGAGATATCTATATCCCCATGGTTATTGTAGTATTATTCATAATAGCCAAGACAAGGAAACAACCTAAGTATCCATGGGTGGATGAATGAATAAATAAAATGTAGCATATATATACAGTAGAATATTATTCATCTATTAAAAAAATAAAGAAATCCTGGGATTTGCAACAACATGATTGAACCTGGAGGACATTATGCGAAGTGAAATAAGACAGACACAGAAAGAAAAACAGTGTATGATCTCATTTATATGTAAAATTTTTGAAAGTTGTACTCACATAAACAGAGAACGGAACAGTGGTTGCCATGGTCTAGAGGATGGGGGAGATGGGGAGACGTTGGTCAAAGTTACAAATTCCCCGTTATAAGATGAGTACATTCTAGGAATCTAATGTACAGTATGATGACTACAGTTAATAACACCATACCATTTACTTGAAATCTAAGAGACTAGATCTTGCGTTCTTACTACACACACACACACACACACACACACACAAAGTAACTATGTGAAGGATGGATGTGTTAATTACTTGGTTGTGGTAGTCATTTCACAATGTATACATACATCAGATCATCATCTTGCACACCTTAAGTACACATGATGTAAATATACACAGTTTTTATTTGCCGATTATATGTCAAAGAAGCTGGAAAAAAATAATTTCAAAAGAAACTGCTCCAGTAAGGCTTTGCTCTCACCATTAAGTCTTTTTGTTGTCACCAGTGACCTCACTATTAATTCATCATCAGCATTTAACATATTAGATCACTCGCTCCTCTTTGATACATTTCCTTCACTTGTCTTAGGATCGCACACTTCATTGGCTTTCCTCCTTCCTCACTAAGGTCTTCTTCTCAGTCTCCACTGTTGGCTTCTCCTCTTCTCCCAACCTCTAAAGGTTGAAGGACTCTGAGACTCAGTCCTGAGACATCTTCTCTTACTCAACATTTATTTTCCAGACAATCTTATCCAATCCTATGGCTGTCGGACATAACTTCTGTATCTCCAACCGACACTTTTCTGAACTCCAGGTTCTTTTAACTGCCTTCACAACATTTCTCTTTGTGTATCTAATAGTCATTTCAAATATAGCAGATCCAAAAATCAAACTCTTAATATTTCCTTACAAACTTGTAAAATTCCTGCCTGAGTTGACAACAATTCCACCCTTGCAAATGTTCTTGTCAAAATGTCAGAGTCATCATTGATTTCTGCCTCTTTCATTCCATGCCCTTTCTATACATTTTATTAGAAAAACTTGTTGGCCTGACCTATAAAACATATCCAGAGTCCAATCGCTTCTTGCTACTTCCACTGCTAGCATCTGCTCCAACTATCATCTTTCACCTGACTGTTGCAGTAGCATCCTTACCAGTCTCCCCACTTCCACACTCACCATTGCACAGCCTGTTCTTGGCAGAGTGATCCCTTTCAAATCTAAGTCAGACCACATCACTTTGCTCAAAATGCCCCCATGGCTCCTGAAGGCAAACCCTGACAATACCCTGTAGGTTTTGTGTGCCCTGGCCCCTGTGACCTCCCTGATTTCATCTCGAACACTCTCAATCTTGCTCAATACACTTTTATCATGTTGGTCTCCAAGCTTCCTTACATACACCAGGCATGCTCCCACCTGAGGGCTTTGCACTGGCTATTCTCGCTGCCTGAAATGATCTTTCCCCTCCTTCAAGTCTTTGCTGAAATATCCTCTTCTCAGAAGGCATTGTATATGACAAAATGCTACACTCTTAGCCTACCCTTCACGTCCAACATACACACACATGCACACAGTTGTCCTCTGCTTGATTTTTACAGCACTTATTACTTTCTAATGTATCATAGAAGTAACTTATTTATTACGTTTATTTTTTCTCTTCCTAGAATATAAGACACACAAGCAGGGATTTTTGTGTCTTTGATATACAAATATGTCCCAAACACTAGAACAAGGCCTGGTGAAGAGTGGCAGGATTTTTTTTTTTTTTAGCAAAAGACACTTGAACTACAGCAGATACAAAAGGGACACTCTTCCCTCCCTGTGCCAGGAGAGAAGAAATATTCTTGTCACCAGAAATGGGGAGTGGAAACAGAAAAATCTGGACAAGGAAACCTTGTTAAAATCACTCATCTCTGTTTAGCCTTCCCATACATTTTAGTTACTTTTGCACAATTGTCACACTTTCTTCAACCTACTCTATAAGCACTTAAATTTTGCCAGTTCTTTGGACCTTCATTTTCCTATGGGGGCTTCCATGCACAAGTAGAAATTTGTATACGTTTCTCCTGTAATCTGTCTGATGTCAATTTAATTCTCAAGCCCAGCTGGAGACCCTAAGTAGGTAGAGTCTTACCTCTCCTACACAGAAACACAATTTGGCACTCAATAAATATGAGTTTAGTATACGAATGTGTAAATGAAAAACTAATTGAATTACTCAATACATTTGTCATAGAGAAGGATGGGTACTTTGCTAAATAAATGGGATCAGAGATTTCTCCATGAATATTTATTTTTATTATTCTCCTTACTCTTCTTAAAATCTACATCTCTTATAGCATAGTATTTAAAAATCTATTTGTACTTAAAACTTACTCATGTATAAACATTTATGAAAAGTATCTCTACTAAGCTCATTTCCTAGTTTTCATATATAAATTCCATCTAGAACCTACTTAAAATGTCTCTATGTCTGATATTTTAAAATGTAATTTATATAGAAAGTTTTCATATCACGTATTTTAATTATATTTATCTCAATGTCTGATTTGATACATTTTTAAAATTGGAGGAATAGTGTTGCAAAGAATTGTCATTTCTAACAGTGACAACTGCACTGTCATTGCTATCTTTCTGTTTGTGAGCTATTTGTGAGCTGAAAGCGATAGACTCTTGCCACTTAATGAACTCCACTTGGCAGACAGAAGACCTACATGTCACACACTTCAGTAACTCTCTCCTCCTACAGCTCCCACATGTCCACGTTTTCCTCTTTCCTCTTATATGCTGACTGGTTCCACTTTTAATAGTGCCAGTTGCCAGTTTTACATACAGTCATTGCATAGACTGCAACAGATTGGATTACTAACCTCATTCCTAAATGTCAGGCTCCCTCCTTGAAAACCCTGCATGACCAGAAAGGATGGATTATGGCGAATGCAGGTGAGCCTTAGTGCCCCTGAGTAGCCCATGAGGCAATTGTCAGGAGTACTTTATCATCCCAGAATCGTATTTAGCTCTTTTTTTCTCTTTTTTCCACTCTAATATCCTGCTTTCCTCTTCCTCCCTGAAGTGAAGTGAATGAGTTCTGCTCTTGACCTTTTTCAACCAAATATGTAGTCACCTACAAAAAAACCCTTCCACCATCCCATTCCCTTGTTCATTTCACCCCTACCTTTCCCATGACTTCCTTTCTTTTGTAGCTAATTGTTGCCTGAAGGACATGTTATTCCCAATAGAATATATAAAATTTGCTAAAGTATTTCTTTAAAAATTTTTAGACTCCGTTTTTGTAGTAAGGCTTAAAATCATAGCATTTCCATCCATTAGAGACAAATTTGCACTCTATACAGGAAGGAGATAATTAAGGCCATGGCTAAATAGCTGTCTTTCTAGATCACCTTTTCCCTAATATGAACCCCATTGTGCACCAAAACAAAACAAAACAACAGGAGGCAGAAAAGCATGAAGCAAGCAGTCTATTTAGAGACTGAACTCTTACATACAAATTTAATAGCCTTGTTACTTTTTGGCTGATGACCTTGGGCAATCTGGAGTCTCATTTTCTTCATAGAACATTGTAATGTGTACTTCTAGGATACTGTGTGTGACAGTAAAGCTGACATCTCTGAAATAACCCTGTAGATTTTAAAAAGTTTTAAGAACAAGTTGATCTCGGTGGTGTACACTTGTAGTCCCAGCTACTCAGGAGGATCACTTGAGCCCAGGAGTTTAAGACTACCCTGGGCAACCTAGTAAGATAGTAAGACCTCCTATGTCTCTCTAAAAAAAAAAAAAAAAAAAAAAAAAAAAAAAAAAAAAAAAAAAAAAGGTTTTAAAAACATACAAGATCATTGCTGAAGATCCTAAAATAATGCTATCTGCTTAAAAGCATGAATTAAAAGAAAATGTCAACCTCATTTATGAAAAATTAAAAAACAAACTTTAAGGCCTAGCTATAAGATCTGAAACTAACCATACTGCAGTATATATGTGAAAAGGTACCATCTAGGGATTTTTTAGACTTAAATTTTAATCATAAAATACTTCAAACATTAAAAGGACAGAATATACTACAAGTTACCTATTACATACCACTAACATTAAACAGATGTTAACATTTTCCATAATGTGTTTTAGATCTTTCCCTCTTTTGAGGATACAAAATGTTACAGTTAAAATTAAAGCCCTTCCTCCCTTCTTTCCTTTTGTCTTCCTCTCTAAACAACCACTTTACTGAAGTTTCTATATCTTCCCATCTAAGTTTTGAGACATTTACCTCCATAAAGAAAATGCACTACTGTTTCACATATTTTTAAATTTTACATACATAATATGCATATTAATATTTGAATCTTTTTAACCTCCTTTCTTCCTGTTAAAAATGTGTTTTTGTACTTTACCTGTGTTGATATCTGAAGGTCTACTTTCTTTACACAGCTCTATAACATGATGTTGAAGAACTACTATGTACGTGTTTTCTTATAAACGTATGGATTTCTCCCTAAAAGTGTAATTGCTGGGTTTATGGCGGATGACCATCTTCACATTTACAGCCCCACTGAAAATTCACAATCTCTCCAGTAGGTGTCATCAGAATTAAGTTATATATAGTAGATAAGTATCATATGGTATGTCTGAATGTTTTAATTTATATTTCCCAGAACACTAGCAATATTGAGAATCTTTTCAAATTTTTATTGGCATTGAGTTTTCTTCTTATACGAATTACCTATCATTACCTTTACCTATTTTTCCATTGGGTTGTTTTTCTGTTTATCATCAATTTGTAGAAGCTCTTTATATATTCTGGATACTAATCCTTTGATGGCTATAGTATTACAAGTTTCTTGTAGTTTTTATCCTCTTTTTTCATATTTTTCATGGTATCTTATAGAAGCTAGTATGTAGTCAAATTTGTTAATATTCTCCTTAATAGTTTGTGCTTTTGTATCATACATAAAAAACCTTTACCTAATGTAATTCAACTATTATTTTCCCCATTTTCTTCTAAGTTAATATTATTTTACTTTTTAAGCCCTTAGTTTATCTGGAATTCAATTTGTATAAATGTACAGATATAAAATTTTTCAATATTAATAACGAATGGTCACAAAGTCATTTACTTAATCCATCCTGCTCCCACCAAAATTTTACTGCCACCCTCATTACATAAATAGATTGACTCCAAATTCCCTTTTTCTTTTCCATTTGTTTGTCTATTACTGTGTCAACCTTCAGTTTTTACTCCTATGGATTTACAAGTTACAATATCTAGTCAGACAAATCTACCATTATTCTTATTCTTCAAGATTGTGTTGACTTTTTGGGTCATTTATATTTCCATATAAATGTGAGAATTTGTTTGTCAAATTCTATTTGAAAGAAATTCATGACTTCTTTATTGAAAATACACTAAATTTATAACTTAATTTGGATACATTTCTATCATTATGAATTTGAGTTTTCTCATCCACATATCATAGTATCACAGTCATATTACATCTTTTCAATCAGTTAAGTCTTCTTTGAATGAAGTTTTTAAATTTTCTAGGTAAAAGTCTCAGTAACCTTTTATAAGTCTTTTTCTACATATCTTCTAGTTTTGTCTCCTATTACAAATGATATGTAAAAATTTTATGGTACATTTTCTGAGGAAGACAGCATACCAAGTGATTAACAGAACAAAGTTCAGGCATTGAAACCAAAAGACTCAAGTTCAAATCTTGTCTTTGCCATTTACAAGGTGTGTCACCTAAAGCAAGTTATTTTAATCTCTCAGTGTCTCTGGGGATAGTTCACTCATCTGTCAAACTGAGAGTCCTAATAATACCTACTTCATAAAATTCTGGTGGTGATTACATTAAATAAGGAGAAAGAGAGAGAGGACACAGAACAGCTTGGCACATGGTAAATGATTAATAGATGTTCATGGGTCATATCCGTTAGGATGGACTAGGGGATGATATATTAACAAATAACCCTGAAATTTCAATAACTGAAAATGAAGTTTACTTCTTATTTATGCTGTATGTCCATCATGTATTACGGAGGGCACTATTCTATTTTGTCTTCACCCCAGGATCCAAATTGTCTGTAGAGCAACCAATATCTGAAAGACATGGCAGTCTTCCGGATGATGGTGCTCTATCAATTTGCCACATGCAAGAAGATTGCCATTCCTTGTTCCAAGAAACAAAGGAAAACAGCAGCAAATCTTGTGCTGTCTCTTAAAGCTTCTACCTGGAAGTGACAGGCATCACTTCTGCTTACACTTCATTGTCACAGCAAGTCACCTGATCAAACCTAACTTCAAGGAGAC
>NW_012112030.1:14767647-14767951 GCF_000951035.1 Colobus angolensis palliatus
ACGTGACCCCCTTTCCCAGGATCCTGGAAGCTCCTTCCAGCTCCTACATCTGGACGATGACAACTGAAGGTGCCGAGACTCGGGGACCCCCATCATCCTCGCTGAGCCGCGGGTAACTCTCCTGGTAGCAGGTAAGACAATTTTTTAATAGACAGCGAGGTTACCTATTCTGTTTTGCCATCCTTCTCTGGACCTAGCCTTCCATCCAATATCTCTGTAGTAGGAGTAAACGGAAAGCCATCCACTCCACAAAAACTCCACTCCTTAATTGCTGCCTGGCCAACAACTACTTTGCGCACTCGTT
>NW_012112030.1:14768621-14778394 GCF_000951035.1 Colobus angolensis palliatus
GGGGGGACTCTGTTGGCCTTCTTTGCCGGAGGCCGACAGACTTCTTCCCCACACCTTAGGTTACCAAAATAAACTTGCAGTTTTGCTCCTACACTTGCCTACCCGCTGGTTCTTTTGTGCCCGCTCGGCTGGTCTTAGAAAAACAAATCACTACCCTGTACTCATACAAAAACAAAAATATTTAGTGAACTGTTTCTTCTATCATAGCTGTTGGTATGGTTTATTAAAATTAAATTTTTTATCTTAATTTTAAATTTAATTGACTTGCTAAATTGTTGTGTTAGTTCTAACAGTCTTATTTTGTTTAATAGTTTTATTTTGTTTGTTTAGTTTAAAGAAACTGAACATTATGAATCCTATTGTACAGGCTCCCAAGATCATGTGGCTGACGAACTGTGAAAATCAAATTTGAGGCCAGATTTCTCTGCCTTCAAAATCCATTTTCTTCCATTTTCTTCCCACTACAAAATCATTTAGTATTTTGTAACATTTCATATTTAGTTCCTTAAGAGTCTGCCTTATTTTCTCTTGAAATTTTATGGTAAATACGCCACCACTGTGTACAAATAATGACAGTTTTGACTCTTGCTGCCCAGTCCTTATGCTCTTCACTTCATTCCTTTGTGTGTTGAGGTGTGTTACTGTGTTGATTAAAAAAACAGTATAATGTTGAAGAAATTATAACTGGCAATTAAAATGAATTTTTGTGAATTTAATCAGTGTAATATGTCTCATTTTTGTATTAGTTTGCATTTCCTCAGTTACTAGTGAAATTGAGCTTTTTTTGTAGATGTTCTTGGCCATGCAACTTTCCCTTTTGTGAACTGTCAATTCACACCCTTTGCTTTTTTTCTATTGCATTGTTTGCCTTTTTCCTGATTTGTTCTACTCAAAACTGTTTCTTTCCTGTAAATTTCTCTCTCATTCTTTCTTTCTCTCAGTTCTCTTTTTAAAATGTTTCTCCCCTCCATCTGGTATATTCAGATACTAATCCTTTGCTAGTTAAATATATTGAAATACCTTCTTACATTGTGTCTTTGTCTTAGAGAAATTTTACATTTTAACATAGTCAAAATTCCTTCCTTTGTGTTTTGAGTTTTTGTCTTTTTAAAATAAACACTATGAAAAATATATATATAACATTTTTCCATATTTATTCTAAACGGTTTCCATTCTTATGTTCACGTTTAATTCCTTAATCCATTTGGAATTGAACTATGAGCTCCGTATGGTTGGGATCCTCTGGGGGAAGGAAGAGTGGGTAAAAACAAGAGAGTTAGAAGCATTTCCAAATAGAAATGCTTCTTTAGAAGCATTCACTCCACACCAACATACTGACCGTGAAAAACGTTTTTATGAAGAATGTTAATTACCTCTCTCAGAACACCTAATTTTCTGCAGAGCATAGTTTAGGAAATTCTGAAACCAGTGAATTCTATCTAAATTTTAAAAGACAGGAAGGAAACCAACAATTCAGTGCCCCCTAAGTGAAAAGCATTACATCATGCGCATCTGTGTGAAGAGACCACCAAACAGGCTTTGTGTGAGCAATAAAGCTTTCTAATCACCTGGGTGCAGGCGGGCTGAGTCCGAAAAGAGAGTCAGCAAAGGGAGATAAGGCTGGGGCTGTTTTATAGGATTTGGGTAGGTAAAGGAAAATTACAGTCAAAGGGGGGTTGTTCTCTGGTGGGCAGGAGTGGGGGTCACAAGGTGCTCAGTGGGGGAGGTTTCTGAGCCAGGATGAGCCAGGAAAAGGACTTTCACAAGATAATGTCATCACTTAAGGCAAGCACCGGCCATTTTCAATTCTTTTGTGGTGGAATGTCATCAGTTAAGGCGGGGCAGGGCATTTGCACTTCTTTTGTGATTCTTCAGTTACTTCAGGCCATCTGGGCGGACGTGCAAGTCACGGGGGATGCGATGGCTTGGCTTGGGCTCAGAGGCCTGACACATTACGTTAGGTATGTTCCCATAACTCATTTCATCCTCAAAAAAAAAAAAAAAACACTAAACTAATATTACTAATCCTATTGTACAGGTTCCTAAGATCATGTGGCTAATGAACTGTGAAAATCAAATTTGAGGCCAGATTTCTCTGCCTTCAAAATCCATTTCCTTCCATTTTCTTCCCACTACAAAATCATTTAGTATTTTATAAGGCTGAAGCATAAATTAATACATTAGGATTTTAAGACGAAGTTAGAACCAGAAAAGAGAGATGGAGATTCTGGTAGAAGGTAATGGCTACTTGCTTTTAAATACATAGGCAAACTACATCTCTTTAAGTGTCACCTAGATTGTATGATTATTTTGAAGTTAAAAACATGTGCTAGGATTCAAGTCACGTAGACCTGAGTTTAAACCTGCTTATACCAAGCAAGCTATTTTCCTAACCTCAGTAAAAGGGGGATAATAACAGCTACTGCACAAGACTGTTGGGTGGATTACATGAGTTACATGGAAAAAGCATCCAGAACTCTGTTTGGTACATAATAGGTATGAAATATTAGTTCCTTTAAACCTCAATTGTATGCATATGTATCCAGAAACCTTCACAGGGGCTCTACAGCCTAAAGAATATTGGAAGCCATCGTGTGCTCTTGCTTTCCTTTTGTTTTCTTCTGTTTCTTCTCCCCTGCCCCTGCCTCAGGCAACACTTTATTGGTAATACTGGACCCACTATATAACCAAGTATCCTGTTATTAATTATGACTCGGTTCAGCCCAGTGGAGCTAAATTACTTTCATAAGGCCAAACCAGCACCAGAATGAGTCACCAACACACTGAGACACTCTTCCTCCTCCCCCAGGGCTTGCTCCACAGTGGACACAGCTGCCTTCAGGTTCTTAGAGGTTAGAGGGTTACTGAAGAGTGACTGAGAGTGACCTTGAATATCTTGTTGCTTGCCCTCCTCCAGCATCCCATAAATGAACAAGTTGGCATCCATTGGGAATTAGCTGGGTCATACTAGGGCAAGGAAAAATGTTATATTGATTCTGTCTCTGGTTCTACTCAAACCTGTTTCTTTCCTGTAAATTTCTCTCTCGTTCTTTCTTTCTCTCAGTTCTCTTTTTTAAATGCTTCTCCCCTCCATCTGGTATTTGCCTTCTCTTTGTTCTCCCCTGTGACATCTGCCATCTCCACCCTATTCCCATTCTCCTCCTCGTCTCCTCCTTCTTCCTTGTTCTGTTCAAAAATAATAATGATAACAGTAATAAGCAGCTGCCTGCTGATTGTACTGCAGGAACATAGAGTACTTCCATTCATGATCACAGGTGGCTTCCCAAGTCCCGCCAGCCTGGTGGCTGAATTTTTGGGTCATAGTGAGGCAGGTAGATAGGAGGGTGTGGGTGGTAAAATGTCCAGAACAGTCAAATGCATTGTAGCTCCTTACGTTTATGTTGCTAATGCACTCCAAGTCAATTACAATAAAGTTTCCAATGGAAAATCATCAAATGCAGTCCATGGAGATTAATTAAGACTGTGACATCATCTCCTGATTTTATATCTGCCCAGCTTTTGTTCTATGAATAAACAGGCTTCTACTTTTCAGAGCAATGTTGTAAAAAACAGATATGCTAGAAATTATACAGGGATGCCCAGGGAAGCCTGTGTCTACCCAGACAAATTATCTAGTGGAGATACCCAAAGTACTTAATGCAGGAGTGGAAGTCCTTACTTTTTCATACATAGCAATTTAAGAACTGACTCAGGCATAATTATCTCAAACTCTACTTAATTCTGCCTATGATTTTTGCCTTACTCTTCTAAATTGTATTTACTCAATATTTTTATTGAAATTCTATTTTTCTTAACATACTTGTATATGTGTTTTTGTTGTAAGCCATTTCAGATATTTTATAGAACAGCATGAATTTTAAAAAAGAAAAACAAATAAGTGAAGCAATAAACGCTGCCTTGATCCAACCATCTATACCATATGTCTTGATCTGTAATCTGACTTTTAGCTCAGATTTTTTTCATGTTACCACTCATTTACAATTTGACCTCATGAGAGTATCCCATTTAAGAATATTAATAGAAGATGTACAAGCTTCATTTTGCCAGGGTTATACAAGCAGTCTTAATTTAAATTCATATATGTGAAGAATAGATTTAGAAAAACATCAACACAAAGTGGATATTTATAAGACACTATTCTAAGCTAAGTATTCTGGCTTTAAAACTCTTGTTTTGACATAAACTATTCAGTATTGTAAACCAAGTTAAGCTTAAAGGCATTAATAAAGCAAGCATTAATTGTCAGCCTAACCTCTATTAGTTATCACCAGTCCTCAAGGACTCTGTTATTAATAATGAAATTTATAACAAGGACAAAAGTTTCCTCACAATCTGGTTTCTCCTGGTTTCTATTGTTCATGGAAGCTCTGATCTAGAAAATTCATCAGTGTTTGTGAACTAAATCAGAGAACTGTTTATTTATATCTCTCTCTTCTATGTTCTTAAGGGTTAGAGAATCCTTTTCACCACAGTGTCCCGCAGCATCTAGCACTGTCTCTGTCATGAAGAAGGGCATGGACTCTGCACTCAGGGTATCTGACTATAATCCCAGCACTGCCATTTATCATCTATACACTGGAGAGCAACCTGCTTAAACTCTCTGTGCATTAGCTTTTTCATCAAACAGAAAAAGTAACCATTCTTAGAAATTAAAATAATGCATGGCTTATAGAAAATATTCAATAAAGTGTAAACATATGGGGGAATAATTAAACATTTATGTAACTACATAATTTCGTAGTTGCATTTGTGAATCTCTGAAATTCTAAGATATAGATGCTTGGGGAAAGGTCCTCATTAGCGACCACTAGTTACTCCAGCTGACAACTGGTTGAAGACGCCCTTCCCAGGCATAATAGTGCTGTGAGAGACTAATCAGTGGTAAGAGCTGTGTCTCTTAAATTCAAGCCTACTCCAGCCATGGCAAGTGTCTCAAAAATAACAGCTTTTAATTGCATTTCATAATCAGCTGGGTTCTTTATGTGGACAGTACACACACACAGAGACAGAGAGAAAGAGAACAGCAACATAACCAGAAGGTTAGGTTTATCATCAGTCCTATATTGGGATTCTTCATTCTTCTATTCATTACTTAAGTGCGCTTGGGAAAGTTAAACTTATTAAGCCTCAACTTTCCCTTGTAAAATGGGAATAATACCTACTTTGAGGACTGGTAATTAGAAAAATAAATGAAACAATGTATGTAAATAACCTATAGTTTGTTTGTTTGTTTTTTGAGACAGTCTTGCTCTGTCGCCCAGGCTGGAGCACAATGGCGCTCTAGTGTTTGACACAAATGAAGTATTTACTAAGTAGGAGCTACTGTTACTATTATTATCATTGACATCCTCATTACCCCAAATTCTGAGAAATTTTTCATTAAGAGGGAGGCATAACATTGGTTACAAAATAATCTTATTTTACTTATGAAGAAAAAAAGTTTAGCAATTTTAATCCTTAATGGAATTTCTGATGTTACAATTGCCACCTAGCATTCCCTGAAATTTAAAAAGTCGATAAGTTCACATTCGTTTGTATTGTGGATAAAAGTTCAAAGCACTAATTAGATAAGAGGGTGCCCTGATTCTTCCAAATGACTGGGTCAGAGTGACTGGTTGTTTGGGTGGTGTTATTATTAATAATGGTAATAATTATTAAGCCCTTTAATGTCCCATAATTACAAGTGAAGCTTCCACTAAAATGCCACATCAAAAACTTTTTTGTTCTTTGCTTATGAATTCAGTTTCTTTGATCACCCCAAGCACAGTCTATAGGTATCAGTAAACATAATGATCCTTCTCTTCATGCACCTTTTGCTTTGAACAATTCCTTCCAGTACACTTGGTTGGAAGGTAATAGGCCTGTATAATATTTCTACGGAAGGGGAGGGAAGGGATTTACAGGAAGAAGTTGAAGGATGTCAGTACAGCCACCCCAAAGGAAAGTGGGATAAAGGAGATTTTATTTGCAGCCTAAGATCTTATAAAAGATTTATTTGCCTTAGTGTGTTGAAGAAGGGCACCTTGGCCCTTTAAGGGATTCTAACAGGCGATGTGAGGACAAGTCAAAAAAAAAAAAAAAAAGCACAAGTGAATCTCATCCAGAGTAAATATCTGAATAAAAAAGAGGCCAAGCTAGGCTGTAGAGAACTATATAAAGGATATGTAATGCAATCAAGTCTTCCTGGATATTTTCCAGGCTCAATTCTGTGTTATTGTGGTAATAATTTCATTAGTCATTTCTGTAGCTACGACTTTGATACTCACTCAGTGTACAACTGTTTTTTTAAGCCAACCTACACTAGTTCCTTATTTCAGTTTGCAATTTTTTTTAGTAAGTTTTCAACTTCTGGTTTGAAGATTTAGTCTCTGAGTAAAATTCTTAAAGACTGTTCAGATGCTTTGACAGCCAAAAATGCTTTACTTTTATCTGTCATCAAAGTAGCAAGATATATTAGCATCCTGTTTTCAATGTGTATTAACTTCACTCAATAAGTCTTTCACTTAATGTGTTTTTCCTGGATGTGTACGAGTGTCACTATGCATGAAACCAAGCCTAATATGGCCTTTGCCCTACTATCCCAAGGCTGAAGCTTTTCCTGTGAGTCTTGATATTTTCAGAAATGCATAATGTCTTCATACCAACTACTTCTAACATCGCTCACCTGACACAAGTTGGAGGAACTTTCAACCATTCTTCATCACCCTGACCCAGACTGCCACAGTCAATAAAGCACAAGGGAAGAAATGATAGAGAGAGTTTTAGAATCCGGGGCTTCAAAATGAGGATGAGAGAACTGAAGCACTGCCATAGATAATTCAGTCACTGACTCCCTTTCCTGTTAAATATCCATGGGATTTGGAAGTCCTACAGAGTCTTGAAAACTTGTTTTTAAAGTGGTCCAATAAAGTCATTCACACTTGATGAACTGCAGGGAACAGTCAGCTGCTGCGGAAGAAGTGGAATTTCTTATGGTTTTGTACTTCTTAGAGAAGAAAGGAGTAGAAAAACTAAGTCTTTTGTGATCATCCTCGGGTCATAAACATTTTTTATAAAACTACTTCAATTACAAGTAAATGCTGTTGGTTTTGATAAAAGATTAGAAGTCCATGAGTGATACTTTGATGGTAAGTCATATCATTCATTAATAATGTACATAGTAGCACTCAGTTTCTAAAGCCATTTCCCTGGTGGCATAAAAATCTTTCTTAAGTTGTTCCACAGTCCTCATTCTCATTATCTTCAAATATGACCTTGATGAATATCAATACCTACATAGAGTGTGGACATTATTAGAAAATGCCCTATGTACTAGCAACTAAATGGAGAGCAGTGTTTTATTTTTGAGGTTCTAGTTGCTACCCTGCTATAATTATCCGATAAAAATCTAAAGAATATCGAACCTAGCCAGGCGTGGTGGCTCGCGTCTGTAATCCCAGCATTTTGGGAGGCCAAGGCAGGCAGATCACTTGAAGTCAGGAGTTCAAGACTAGCACTACCAACACCATGAAACTCCATCTCTACTAAAAACACAAAAATTAGCCAGGCATGGTGGCGGGCGCCTGTAATCGCAGCTACTTGGAAGGCTAAGGCACTAGGATTACTTGTTCCTGGGGGGTGGGGGTTGCAATGAGCCAAGATCATACCACTGCACTCCAGCCTGGATGACACAGTGAGACTCTCAAAAAAAAAAAAAAAAAAAAGCACCTGCAAAGCTCAGACTTAGAGAAAGAGAAATACTTTGCAATAGTTTGTTCTAAGTTAGACATGAGCCTAATAAGACTGTTGTTTCGAAATACAAACTGTTTTATTCTAGAAGTAAAATACAAAAATTCTTAGGTAAATTTTCAGTCTTATAAACATATTATGAATTTGGTTATATTTTCTCTAGGTTTCAGAGGTTTTATACTTAATCATAAAGTATAAGTTTCATTTTTTCAAGAATGTAAAATTTATTTTCATATTTTAAATAATACCAAGTTCAATAATGTTAATGTTTGTTCATTTAGCCCATTTTTACTAAGGATTATAACAACCTATTGTGAGTTAGTTAGAAAGGACTCTCCAAAAGACACATCAAATCAGTTTCAGGATTAAGTAAAGCTGAGTGCTGTATATATATGTGTGTGTGTATATATATATGTGTATATATATGTGTGTCTATATATGTATATATATAAATATTGCATTTTATATCTATACATCTATTTTAGAGCAATGCTTATTAAATTTGGATCAGTGGAAGCTCTGAAATTGTATGACAGAATCTGAGCGTACATACGTTGGTTAGGGGGAGAAAGAGGATGACAGAGCACACATATATTGAGTCATTTCTGTATGACAGGCCCTGTCCAAGCACTGGAAATACAGTCTTAACAAGACAGAGTTCCTGACCTCAAGTAGCTTATATTCTTGTCAGGAAATATAGGCAATAAAAATATAAGCAAATAAGGCCAGGTGCAGTGGCTCACGCCTGTAATCCCAGCACTTTGGGAGGCCGAGGCGGGTAGATCACGAGGTCAGGAGATCAAGACCATCCTGGCTAATATAGTGAAACTCTGTCTCTACTAAAAATACAAAAAATTAGCCGGGCGCAGTGGTGGGCGCCTGTAGTCCCAGCTACTTGGGAGGCTGAGGCAGGAGAATGGCGTGAACCCGGGAGGCGGAGCTTGCAATGAGTGGAGATCGCGCCACTGCACTCCAGCCTGGGCGACAGAGCAACACTCTGTCTCGGAAAAAATATATATATGTGTGTGTGTGTGTGCGTGTGTATGTATATATATATGTATATATATCTGTGTATATATGTATATAAAAAAGCAAATAAATAAATTTCAGAAATACATCTTGGAGTGAAAGCTCTGGGATTCCAACAATTTAAGTTTAAACTAATAAGAACACAAAATCAGAAATGGACAAAAACAAGACATACAGACAAACACAAGCATGAGCAGAAAAGGACACCAAAGACTGCTCTTAGGATTATTAAATACAACATACAAAAGAACATGAATAAAATGTTCCCATTTTACCAAAATAAATGATCAAAACCTGATCAAAGAAGAAGGGACAGAAATAGCCATAAAGGATTATGAGATGCTGGGCGTGGTGGCTCACATCTGTAATCCCAGCATTTTCCGAGGCCAAGGCGGGCGGATTACGAGGTCAGGAGATTGAGACCATCCTGGCGAACACGGTGAAATCCCGTCTCTACTGAAAAAATACAAAAAAATTAGCCGGGCGTGGTGGCGGGCGCCTGTAGTCCCAGCTACTCGGGAGGCTGAGGCAGGCAGATGATGAGGTCAGGAGATCAACAGCATCCTGACTAACATGGTGAAACCATGTCTCTTCTAAAAATACAAAAATTAGCCTGGCATGGTGGCAGGTACGTGTAATCCCAGCTGCTCGGGAGGCTGAGGCAGAGAATTGCTTGAACCCAGGAGGTGGAGGTTGCAGTGAGCCAAGATAGCACCATTATACTCCAGCCTGGGTGACAGGGCAAGACATCATCTCAAAAAAAAAAAAAAAAGAAAGAAAGAAATGTTTGAATATGGGGTTTCAACAAATGAGTGGCACATGAGAACAGAAAGAATGAACCAGAAGCTGAATCTAAAGATATTACCTACACTGCAGCACAGAGAGAAAACAACTAGGACTATATGAAAGAAGAGAGAAAATGAGAGATTCTGGCATCTCAGGAGAGAACATTTTAAAATACAGAAGGGATCGGTTCAAGAAGAAAATCCTGAAAA
>NW_012112030.1:14778981-14822390 GCF_000951035.1 Colobus angolensis palliatus
ATATGTATATAGGAAGTTCCATGTATATCAAGTGGGATAAACAAGTGAGGTTCACTTGGGCATATATATTAAGTGGGATAAACAAGTGAGGTTCACTTGGGTTCGTTTGGGCATATTTTACAAGGCTACAGAATGCCAAGGACAAGAAAAGAAACTTTTCAGGAGATAGAGAGAAAAGACAGATCATTTTCCAGAAATGATGGCTACAGTGGAAGCCGAAAAACTAAGCATCTTCCACAGCCTCACCGTGGCTTGCATTTCAGCCACAGTATGGTCCTGAGGTACACAGGATCTAGAGGAAGAAGCAATGTGTTGGGATAACCATTTTTAAGTGGGCATATTTTATAAGGCTACAGAATGCCAAGGACAAAAAAGGAAACTTTGGTTTCAGGAATCAAAATTGGCTGTCATGGGATAGGCAATTTTCAGTTAAGCAAGAAGTGAAAGTAAACCTGCAAAAGAGAGAACAAAGATGACAAACCGAGAGAACAAAGATGATAAACCAAGTTTCAAAAGATGTCGTTTAAGGGTTTGGGATGACAGGGAAAAATTGTAGATGAGGAGTTATGATTGTTAATGAGATTTGTACTTCTGATGATTATTATGTTGAATGTAGGGTGAGAGGCATGAGGAAAGGGATTTCAACTAATCCTTCAGGTGGCAAATAATTTGAAATTAAAAACATTGAGAATCGGTATTTTGAGTATGGTAGTAAAAGTGTCTCATAAAGCTATGAACAAACTTTGGAGATGGGTGAGTAGAGGAATAAAAGTTCTTTTCAATTCTAGAGAACGTCCTTCAATATACTCTCTATAATAGACTGATGCTACAGTTTTTCTGTGAAATCCATGACCTTGATTCCAGTTCATACTCACTTAAAGGACATGTAGAGTTCATGAGTACCACATTACATGTGCTCTCTCATGACAGACCCAAATATTCGTGGTATGGACTGCTAAAGTGCCAGGGTGGGGCCCAAAGCTAAGAAATGGGGAAAAGGAGTGGCAAAGTAGGAAAAATTTGCCTTTAGTGTCACTCAGTCTCCTAAGACTTGCCCCTAACCTTTTATTCAAGCCATTAGCTACCAAACCTCTTGCTCATCTTCCTCCCATCACCGAAACTTATTTCTACCTTTTACCTATTTCTTTCAAGGAGTCATCTAGCTAATCCAGTAGCCCTCAGATTATGCTTGGATGAAACTATAAGATTCAGATGATCCTTTGCTAAATTAGCGGTTATTTTCCTCAATTTACAATAATAATAAAAGTGATAATATTGACCAGAATGTTTTCCATTTAAAGTCATTTGCCACACCATTTCCTCAATTTGCAATAATAATAACAATAAAGGTAATAATATTGTCTAAAATATTTTCAATTCAAAAACCACAATTACTTTTGCACCAATCTAATATTTACCACACATTTTTCTTAAAACCTGTGATCTCCCCCTCAGCCCATCTATATAAAATTATAGTAGCATGATAGGGCATCTGATGTAGCTTGAAATCATATAATTATGAAATCACATAATTATTGGAAGGTTAGTATATTTATGCTTCACTGTATTACACAAAAAAGCACTGTGACTTTTGGGTGTTTGCTTTCACAATAAGTTTGAGACTCTTGAAAATCTAACCTCTGACAAAAATCTAACTCCTGGCATGGACAATAATATCCTGAAGCATTTAGAAACCTCCTAGCCGGGCGCGGTGGCTCAAGCCTGTAATCTCAGCACTTTGGGAGGCCGAGACGGGCGGATCACAAGGTCAGGAGATCGAGACCATCCTGGCTAACACGGTGAAACTCCGTCTCTACTAAAAAATATAAAAAACTAGCCGGGCGAGGTGGCGGGCGCCTGCAGTCCCAGCTACTTGGGAGGCTGAGGCGAGAGAATGGCGTGAACCCGGAAGGCAGCAGAGCTTACAGTGAGCTGAGATCGGGCCACTGCACTCCAGCCCAGGCGACACAGCAAGACTCCGTCTCAAAAAAAAAAAAAAGAAACCTCCTAAAAACAGTATTTCCTCCAATTAAATGAGAATTTCTAGCCAATTAGCACATCAAGAGAGACAAGTTGGGGGGCCACTGGTACTTTTAACTCATCCATGTATGAGATTACCAGCTACTTCATCCAACAGTTGTAGCAGTGTCAAGGAGTACAGGTTTCAGAAGCAGGTATTTCCAAGCTCTGATACTTGAGCAAGTTGCTTAACATCGATGAGCTTCAGTTTCCTTGTTAATACAAGGATAGTAATCCTGTTTCAGATTGTTCTAAGGGCTATAACAAATGATGTGATGATTCAGAACATACAGAACCGGCAGTGTGCTGCCACATTGTAAGATAGAGGCTAGAATTCTGACACAGGAACTGTGGAGACAATCAACTTCACTTCATTGGTGATAGCAGGTCAAGGGATGGCAGGAGAGCTTCTATTCCCTTGTGAGCAAGGCTAGTGTTGAACACAAAATTAAAAACTCAACTGCTATATTTCTCTGAAAGCATGTGTTATCCCAGAACATCAGGCTATAAAATCACTTTCAGAAACTGATACAGAGGATCCAGTCCGTTCACAGAGCAGCACAGACAAACCTAAAGGCAAACACCTTTTAGCGGATTTAAATCTTTTCAGGATTACTCTAAAAAAACAACAACAACAACAACAACAATAACCTGCAAGATTATTCTTTCTCTTCTTCCATTAAAACGTGCTTCATCTAAAAGCAAAGTCTAGGGTTGTTTGGCTCACAGAAAATGTCACAGTTCTTCACTTAATCTTATTATATAAAGTCTTTGGCTTTCTTAAACTGCTAACTTTCAATGTGTATTGTAGCTGGCGAGGCAGTATTGGAATATTTCTATAAAATCACCTGGAAAATATATCAGTGGGTTTTGCTGCAAAACAGTAAAACCTGCTGCCACATATTCAAAGGGAGCATTGGCCAATTACCATCCTAAAAAATGAACTGCCCACTGCTTCCCATCCATTTCTTAAGCAAACTTCCTTTCCAGTTTATTTTCCATAATGTAACCATTCTAGGGCACCACAAGCTGGGCTCGTTCAGACCATATTTGTTGAAAAAGGTGCCACTGAACTTTGCCAGTGGGAAAAAGAGACAGACCAGCTATTAATCCATATCCACACAGGAAAGAAACAGGCTATTTTTGCTTCTAAAAGCTTTTATAAAGAAGGAAAAAAAATCACTCCTTGAAGCTGCTTTGTAGCTTTGTAGGCAAGCTGGCTGGCACCAGTAAAGACAACCGAAGATGAGGCTCATACCAGAGGTAGTATGAGGGATGGAAAGGAGGTTTCAGACAGATTCACTGAGAACTGTCTCCAGGACACCCCTCATCCTCTAGGTCTCTCCAGCCAAAGCTGAGGAACGGTTTTGTGATTGCTGTAGTGATTCAGGCAAAAACAAACATGACCATTTATGCATGAGCTCTGCAAAGCACTCTAAAGTAATATAGTCAAAAGTATGCCAAAACTTCATAAAAATATAGAAAATATAAAATTGGTTGCTTGGCAGCCTTGTTACCTGGAAACGTCAATGTGTTTTTTCTCCCAGGTAACATGACAAATTTAGGTTTTTCACTGACAGTCAGAAAGTGACAAATTAAGGATGATTTCCTCGGGCAAGTTCTGCTGTGGCGGAACTCCTCAATTACAGGAATAAACCAGGGGTGGCTATGAGAAGCGGGAGCACAGGAGTCAGCATTCCATGAACGAGGACTGGAAACTCCAGGAAGGGCTTCTACTGGTAGAAAGCCAACAAGGACTTTTGCCTCCCAAGACGACCAGTTTACCCCAACATCATCACACTGGTACCCACGTTTCCTGTTTATATGTGCTGCACTATCTCAGCCTGTTTAGTGTTGTTGTAAGGAGTACCTGAGACTGAATAATTTACAACAGAGGTTTACTTGGTTCACAGCTCTGTAGGCTATACAGGAAGCACGACACAAGCATGCGATTCTTGTGAGGGCCTCAGGCTGCTTCCACTCATGGTAGAAGGTGAGGGGGAGCTGATTGTGTCACAGGGAGAGAGAGAGAGAGAGAGGAGAGAAAGAGAGAGAAAGAGAGAGAGAGAGAGAGCAGGTGCCAGACTTTTTTTTACCAGCCAGCTCTCACAGGAATTAATAGCGAACTCACTCACCCTGCCCCCCACTATAATCTTTCTTTTTTTTTTTTTTTTTTTCCGAGATGGAGTCTGGCTCTGTCGCCCAGGCTGGAGTGCAGTGGCCGGATCTCAGCTCACTGCAAGCTCCGCCTTCCGGGTTTATGCCATCCCCTGCCTCAGCCTCTGGAGTAGCTGGGACTACAGGCGCCCGCCACCTCACCAGGCTAGTTTTTTGTATTTTTTAGTAGAGACGGGGTTTCACCATGTTAGCCAGGATGGTCTCCATCTCCTGACCTCGTGATCCGCCCGTCTCGGCCTCCCCAAATGCTGGGACTACAGGCTTGAGCCACCACGCTTGGCCCTATAATCTTTCAATGGGGAATCCACCCCCATATCCCAAACACCTCCATTAGGCCCCACCTACAACAATGGGGACAAATTTCAACATGAGATTTGGAGGGAACAAACATCCAAGCTATAGCATCCACCATGCTCTGCAAAGGAATTAAGCCAGTTTAGAAAAACACATTTATTAAATGTATAAACAAATCAAATTTTTAAATAAATACGATATGATAGTGTTACCTAAACTAGTACTTGAGAAGATTTTAAGTAATATGCAAATTACTGGCTTTTGATGTTTTACCTATATTTTTATCTACATTTTTAAAAATACAACGTGCACATAGAACTTACGCTTTCACACACTAGGTATTTGTCCTAAGCAAGGTTAGAGTTATTTCGAATTTCCAAATAAGTTTATTCCCAGAAACAGTTAAGTAAAGAGCACTACAGGTGTTAAATGTAAATGGCAAAAATGTAAAGTTCATTTATCCACATGTGATAGATTTAGGGACTACTTAATGAGGAAGCTGACACCATGAGGAGACTTACATGTTCCTGCTGAAGTCCTGGGGTGCTGGCCCATGAATGAGGCTCTTTAGCTTTCCTGTTCCAGGAAAAACTTACCATGAACTATTTCTCTGGGTAGATAGAGCCCCGCTTCCCGAGCTGCATGCAGGTTGTGGGATGATGCTCTTTAGTGCCTGGTACTCCACCAGAGGAAAGGGATCCACTCATTGCTGACTGGGGACAATATCCCTTCTCCACTCCACCCTCAGTGAATGCCACCATGTTTGTCTCTCCCCGAAAGAAATATGGTCTGGCCTTCATGCTTTAAAGTTTTTACTGAAGGGACTCCAGTGAAGTTTCCAAAGCTTGATAAAATGTGTTTGGGGCAGGGCGTGGGGATAGAGGAAGGAGCTGAGTAAGCAATTATGCCTTTGGCCCAACCATCTGAATCTCTCATTCCACATGAGGACTTAGGCCCTTCAAGGTGCAGACTTTACCTCGTCCACCATCAAGCCTTCCCCTGCCCAGGGCTCCCTGCTTATACTCTCCCGCCCTCCCCACACACACCTTGCCTTCTTACAGAATTCTGACAATGAAGAAAGCCTAACCCAAAGTACTGCTTCCTATTCTCTGTGTGTGTTTAGGGGATGTTGCAAAGGGAGGGATTCTCAGATACCAACACACATAACCCATTTACTAAAATCATGTTATGTTACAAATTTTCTCAGAAGAATTCTATCAATCCTATCAAAACTGGGATGCGGAATCATCATGGTTCCTCAGGTAAATGTTCTCCTAAGTCTTCAAATGGAGCAGCAGTTCCCAACCTTTTTGGCACCAGGGAATGGTTTTATGGAAGACAATTTTTCCATGGATGGGGTAAGGGGTAAGGGACGAAATTGTTCCACCTCAGGTCATCAGGCATTAGATTCTCATAAGGAATGCACAACCTAGATCCCTTGCCTGCGCAGTTCACAATAGGGTTTGAGCTCCTATAAGAATCTAATGCTGCCGCTGATCTGACAGGAGGTGGAGCTCAGGCAGTGATGTATGCTGGCCTGTCCCTCACCTCCTGCTGTGCAGCCAGGTTCCTAACAAGCCACGGGCCAGTACAAACCCCTGATGTGGAGGACATCAGCAACATCCCCTACAAAGAATGGCCAGCGGCTGGCCGGACATGGTGGCTCAAGCCTGTAATCCCAAAGCTTTGGGAGGCTGAGGCGGGTGGATCATGAGGTCAGGAGTTCAAGGCCAGCCTGTCCAACATGGTGAAACCCCATGTCTACTAAAAATACAAAAAATTAGCTGGGCATGGTGGCAGGCATAATCCCAGCTACTCAGGAGGCTGAGACAGCAGAATTGGTTGAACCCAGGAGGCGGATGTTGCAGTGAGCTAAGATCATGCCACTGCACTCCAGCCTGGGCAATAGAGCAAGACTCCATCTCCAAAAAAAGAAAAGAAAGTCCAGTGGCTTCCCTTTGGCTATATGACATAATCCATCTGTATAAGCTGAGGAGTGCTTAAACATCTTGTAATTATTTGTTTATATGTCTGTCCCCTCCTTCTAAACGAATTAATTTCTTGAGGGCAGGTTGTATGCTGACACATGTTTCTATCTCCAAAGCCAAGCACAATACCAGGCTTTAAAAGTGCTTACTAAGTGAAGAAAAATCACAAGAAAAATGTTTGAAGATAAAGGAACTGAAATGCTGTGTTGAAATAGGAAATAGAGATTTAAAAAAAAAAAAAATCAACAACCATGTTATTTACACCAAGAAATCTGCTAAGGAGCAGTAAACAGCAGACAGGAGTGTTTTCCCCAAGATGTCCCCACGGCTTTCCTGTCTATCAAAGTTATTATATGTGTGCTCAGCTTTCCCTTATGTTTCCCCCGTATGAGCTCAGATTCCACAGTTTCCATGTAGCTATATTTATCCCTACACTTCATTTTGGACACAACATGGGCCCACGAGCCTATAGGGGGAAAAATGAAACCATAAGGCAGAGTGACCTAGATTCTCTTTTGGGGTCCCTTGAGCCCATGCTATATGTAGGCCATTTGGTTTGAGTGACAAGCAGACCAGTGAATGATACTAGATTGTCTTTAATTTGTAGCTGCATATCATAATCAATCAGTCCTTAAAAGAGAAAGGAGGCTCTGGGGAAGTCGAGCTTGGAATATGGTCTGCTTAGTGATGTGTGCTAAAAAAGGAAGACAGAATGTTTAGCATAAATGGACATACAGTTACATAAGGCTTTTTTTTTTGGACAAAAATATCAATGATGGTAGAATCTCCTTCTCCCCCACTCCAATCCCAGTATACATACTCAGAGGCAAGTTCCCATGTAAATGGTTTATTTTAGTTTGCTAGGGCTGCCATAACAAAATACCAGACTGGGTGGCTTAAACAACACAAATGTATCTTCTCACAGTTCTGAACACTAGAAGTCCAAGATCGAGGTACTGGCAGGGTGGGTTTCTCCAGAGGCCTTTGTCCTCGGCTTGCAGATGGTTGCCTTTTCGAGGTGTAGTCACGTGGTCTTTCCCCTGTGCGCAGGCACCTCTGGATCTCTCTCTATGTCCAAATTTATTCTCTTTTTACAAGGAACCAGTCAGACTGGATTAGGGCCCACCCAAACAGCATCGTTTTTACTTAACTGCCTCTTGAAAGGCCCTATCTCCAATCAGCTTTTAGGCCTTTGGGCTAAGACCTAGTGTAGTATCTGTTCTTAATCAGTTTAAAGTCCTATCTCCAAATATAGTCATGCTCTGGGGTACTGGGGGTAGGGCTCCAACATATAAATCAGAGCAGGGTGGTGGGGGATACAATTAGCCCATAACATGGTTGCATACCATATTCTTTGAATTTAAAAGTCCCAGTACCAATCTAATCAGTAAATGACTTCACTTAGTCACTGCAGAGGTACTTTTGAATAACATTGAGGTGAAGGAAGGAACTAAGCATAATAACAAGAAAATAAGAGATCATTTTCCAAGGAAACCAGATGAGGCTGCAGACTGAGGACCGAGAGTTTGGATTATTTTGTTTTTAAAACAAAACAAAAAGGATGTGAAGTTCAAACTAAACCTGGGGCAAAAAACTCAATGCTTTCCGGTCCAAGCAGATAATATCAATTTGGGCTTCTGCCTACTGTGAAAACAAACAACAACAACAACAAAAATAGTCAAATGGAAGAGAATGACAGTAGCAAACTGGAGAAGCTATGTCCTCAAGGCAATCAAACTCCATTTTTTTCAAACACATCAGCCAGTTTGTGAGCCCTGAAGTAGACACTAAAGAACATCTGTGCTACACACTCAAAAGATGTCCTTCCCATATGCCCCATGACTGTTCTTCTTTTCTCTCCTTGTTTTTCTCTAACCCTGTTCAGAAAAGTTCTTTGATTTGGTGGCAGCCCAGGGCTTCAAGCTGCTGACGTACAGTTGGAGCGTCACAGGAGCCAACTACCCTGTTCCCAATCAGTGCTGGCCACGAAGGCAGTCACTCTCCTGCAAGCACATTCTTGCCTCATTACCCTTCTTCTTTAACTTGGTTGTTACATGGACGACAGCATGTTTGAGGCCTGGATGAAACTCCAGGACCAGAAAACTAGAACATATGCAAACCTGCAGGGCCTATCAAGCATTGAGTCAGAGCCAGAGGAGCAATAGAAATCAAGGATTTGTGAATGCTATGAGGGAACATCAGTTGGCACATCCAGAATCTAAGCCAGTGGTTCCTAACAGAGAGTAATAAGTAGATGAGGGGATATTTCAGATTTATTTAGGAACCCTTTTCAAAATACAGATGCCTACCTACTGCTAACCTCTACTGAATTTGTATGACAGGAATAGACTTAGTGGCCTGTAGAGTCTCAAGAACAAAGGGAATCAGAAAAGGTATAAACTGAAGCAATTTGTTTAGTCATAGCTACCTGAGTAATCTCTTGATCTGGTAGTCTTGGGAGATAAAACTTATTCCTCTTTCCTTCTGTCTCCTTTCTTTTTTTTTTTTTTTTTTGAGGCAGAGTTTCACTCTTGTTGCCCAGGCTGGAGTGCAATGGCACGATCTCGGCTCACCACAACCTCTGCTTCCCAGGTTCAAGCAATTCTCCTGCCTCAGCCTCCCTAGTAGCTGGGATTATAGGCATGTGCCACCAGGCCCAGCTAATTTTGTATTTTTAGTAGAGACGGGGTTTCTCCATGTTGGTCAGGCTGGTCTCGAACTCCCGACCTCAGGTGATCCACCCGCCTCGGCCTCCCAAAGTGCTGGGATTACAGGTTCGAGCCACCGCGCCCGGCCTCCTCCTGTCTCCTTTCTAAGAGAAGAATTTTTAGTGTCACTTCTGGCCTACCCACTCCTATAATTGCTGTATCTCAAGGGATTTGGAAAAGTTTATCTTATGGGTGAATTTGGGAATAATAAACTGGATGTCCCAATTTAGGTAGCTTAAACAAAAAAACATTTATTTCTCACAGTTCTGAAGGCTGGGAAGTCTAAGATTAATGTATAGGAAGATTCACACAGTACGATGAGGACTCCCTTCCTGGTTCATAGAGTATTCTTTTCTTACGGTGTCTTTACATTGCAGAAAGAAGGCAAGAGAGCTTTCTCTGAGATCCTTTTCATAACACCAGTCCCATTCATGTGGGCTCCACCCACAAGACCTAACCATCTCCCAAAGGCTGCGCACCTCCTGATACCATTACATTAGGGTTAGGATTTCAACATATAAATTTTGGGGGAATACAAATATGTAGTCCATTCTACTGGGCATGCTTAACTCAGCTCTGCCCTTCATCCTGTTTAGGAAGCAACTTGCCCAGAAACAGTGTAGGTTACCCTTAGGACCAGCTCTGCCTAACAGCAAGGGTGGAGATGATATATATGTCTTGGTCCAATATTGTATGTGTCTGTTTGATAAGCCTGCCAAATTCTGGGCTTCAGTATGAGTAAGGTCATTTTGATAACAGACCTAAAGCTCAATCATCCAAACTGCCATTTGTCCTACATCTGTCATTCTTTTTCGTACAGAGCCTGAGGATACAAAAGTACCAACAGCAAAATCTCTTTTGTGGTAATAATGACGAAATATGAGATTGCTCTGTAATTAACAAGAGTGTGAGGAGAAGTGGTGCTAGTCCCTAACAAGTAATTTCTCTGATACTGGCATGAGTAAACATGAAGGTAAATACACACACACACACACACACACACACACAGACACACACACAGGCTTACCTATGTAGTATCTCCTATATCAAAATAGAGCCTATAACGCTTCAGGGCACAAACTAGTAGTTCTTTCTATTAAAGTCTCCACAATACAATCACTTAATTCTGTAGCATCTACCTGCATATCAAATATCGTTGAAATATGTAATTTTAAATTATAAAACATAACTCCATTTGAAAAATTCATCGTTTATAACCAAACAATACATCAAACCTAGAGGTTTGTCCTATAATCTTTAAAAGTGTACCACATGTTATCAAAACCCTGACATTTTTCTAAGGTTAGTATGGAACATACTAACTCAATATGAAAAATATTATTTTTCAATATGGCTAACATTTCAACTATCTAGGAAACAGTTGAAAGACTAACCTACTTGGTTTAGTCAAGATATTTATTAACATTTGCTAAAGGGCAGAGTAAATGAGAAATACACTTAAGTCTTGTTTCAAAAAAAACATGAAAGGTAAGAAAAATAACCTACTAATTTGGGGTAAATAAAGGAACTGTAGCAAGTAGGGGTGGGATGACTCAAAAGGCAATTCCACTCAGACTTTGTTTTGTAAGGCCAAGTCCTTCAAAACAATAAGGCTGAATTTTCCCAAGAGATGATATTTTGGAGGCTGCAGGATTCTAGAGTTAAAGAGAGTTTCTTGATGTGAATGAGTTTTGGGAGGAAGAGAAATGTTATATGTTTTCTGAAATAGAGAGAGCAGAGACCTTGCAAAGCACTACTCCAAAATTAAGTAGCAACTCATGTAGGAAAGGGTGTGTAGGTGCCTGAAGATGGCCACTATGAAGTCTGACTGTCCCCATCTACAGTCAAGCTTTGCACTGAGAGATGCCTGTCTCTGAAAAACACTGGACCCTGGACTGAGAGCTTCCACAGAACTGACCACAATGGATGTCTTCTTTTCTGGAACTGAATACACCTTCAGGTTCTTGTACCACATAAGGGAGTGAGGAGAGTGTACATTATTATCTGTATCACCCTTCTGACAACCAAATAAAGAAATATTACACGGATCTATTCTATTAAGTTGCTTGTTAATTCACAAAACTATTTCACACACTGCACCATCCTGCCGTCTGCACACTAGATTGTGTTTTGTCAACATGGCATTGCCACTCCAGCCTGAGGCTGGAAGCATCTTCCAAATACCCTTCCCATAATGTCCTGGGCTAAATCTGGCCACGAGAGGTCCTTGTGTGATATTTGGAAAGCAGAAGAGCAACAGAAGCCATTACTCTGGGAAGATGATGGCAATCAGACTAGGTGACAGACAGTGTAAATGTGCCTAAAGGGCTCTGGCTTTCAGCTTGTTTTCTCAGCTTCTGGCTGTGCCAGCCAAAAGTAACTCACATCAATCACCAAATAGTTGGCTGTATTTCCCTTAGAGGTGGCAGCTTCCACAGACCTCACTATGAGCTCTCCCCTTACATTGCACTTCAGTGGAATACTTTTTGGCAAATTCTGCTTAAAACCAACATTTTGGGGGGGTTTCTGTGTTGAGAATTTTCCCACAAGTTTTGCCCTGCACATCAGCACCAATGTTTCAGGCTGTGGTGTTAGTGACTTTTTCTGATCTTCTGATTCCTCTCTTCTTGATCTTCACTTTCCTAGCTCCTCCCATATATGCATATGTCCTAATTTCTATAGTAAATCCCATAATATTTTAGTGATTGTTTTCTTGAGTGAATCCTGATGGTTTAAGCTTGGTACTGAACATAATTTCAGATGAAAAGAATCTCAGGGGAAGGAATCTGAAATTTATTCTCTGTTCTGATTAAATATAAATACATATTACATAGAAGCATTAATAACTCTGCTGCTAATAGTTAATGGGCTAATAGTACTCCATAATATCCAGTGACAAAAAACGGAAATTATGACTTGAAAACACCTGCAAACGAGTGCCAACAAAAGTGAAGGGTTTTTGGGGGACCACGTTGCTGCATCCATCTGATATTATATTAGAAATTAAGAAAATAAAAACTGGGGAGTTCTTTGTCTACTCATGGAGCTTACAGGAAGAAAATTGTCATTTCAGAGGTTTAAATTTTCTAATCATGACACAGTAAGGATCTAGAAAAACATTTGTAATTTCCCTGGAAAAAAAAATTTCTTACCTCCTGTACACACGGGATCAATATTTCTGAAAACTAAACGCAAAGTCAGAATTTATAGGTGACTAAATTACAATGCAAATTGAATTCATAGCTGAGGATGTTGAATATCCCAATTCTGCTGAATCCTTCCCTTCTATTTAAAAAAAAAAAAAAGTAGCTACGCATTTCTTCTCTGAAGAGCTTGCAATGACCTTTCCTAACAGAGTGACTTTGCAGGAAATAATGATCCTCCTGAAGACCCATCCCCACCACTTCTCATTGTTTCTAGACCTATAACCAGCCTCAGGTCCCAGTAGGACCTGGTAGCTGGGTACAAAGAGTGGCCCAGGAAGAGGCCCCATGTATCCCAAAATAATTACCACATTTTTACCAATTTATACTGATGAAAACCTGGGGAATATACATGTGAATGGATTTTAGGGATATTGGATCAGGGTGGGAAGAAATCCATGTTGGATTGGGCTACATTTATTTATAAGGTACACTACTCAGATATTCTGAATTCAATGTGTTATCTTGAGCACCTTGGCATGGTTCTAACAGTTTGCTTAAACCTGGACCAAAAGGTGACCTAAGCTGAATAAAGTTGAGATGCCAATTCTTCTTTGGTATATTGTATCCAAATGCTTATGGAGGTTGGAAGGCTGGAGTATATTTAGGCGCCCGCCTATTGCCTACATGTGTCTCCTGGAAGATTTCAGAGAACAGTCTCCTTCTCCAAGGTTTTCTAAAATTGCTGAAGGTGCAAAGCATCCCAGAAACACTGTGTGGTGGCTGTCCTCTAAAGGATGGAAATGACAGGAGGAGATGCTTCATTTAACTGGGCTCCTGAATTCAGTGGAGATGATGGGAGCCCAGATGATGGGAAACAAGTAGCAGCATTTGATCTCCAGACAGGGGCTTGTAGTTATTGTAGTGGGCAGAAAAGCTAAGTAGTCAGGGCATTTTCACCTACAAATTTCTTTGGTGTTGGCTAATTGATTGTTCTCTCACTGGGACTGAAATAGATGGACAGGCTCCTAAAGTTTAATTTGATTTGTCTTGCTCTGGTGAGAAGTCTGTCTTGAATCACTTTCATACCAAGCTGTGGCTCTTCAACCACTTTCCAGATGTTAGCTTGTTACCAGTCCCTGAGCCCCTTACATGGAGAAAAGACCAGGTCTTCTTTATGACAATCCTTCTACTCTTGAAAACATACAGTGTAAATCTTCCTCTAATAGTTTTCTAGAGACTGGCAACCATTTACCTATTTACCATATTGTACATTAGAGAAGGAAATTAGCCAATTTTTTTTTTTTTAGCAATTTCTGTTCAATAGCTCTGAACCAACATGAATTCCTAGGAACCCAAAACTCTATTATTGCTATAGCTTGAAGGTACCCTCCAAAACTCCTGTTGAAATTTAATTGCCATTGTGATAGTGTTGAGATGAAACCTTGATCAAAAAATGAGGTATTAGCTAATGAAAGGGGCCATGAGTTATAATTAACTTATGTTTATTCAGTTTATTCTAACTACAGTATAATAGCTAGTTTAGGAATAAAGGGAATGACGTTAGTAAAATAGATAAGCCAAATTTTACAGTACCTTGAATTCTCATAGCCAAGTCTCAACACCCTAATTTGATGAGCCTCTGTTTTCTGTAAATTGCTCCTAAAAGAGGGAATTTTTATTTAACTATCATGCTGAGTGTAGCAACATGATTGGTGTGAATTTACTTTGGAGATTTGCAAACTCAAGGCAGTTTTTCAAGTGGAGTTGGGGAGATTGGTGGAGGTTCCAGGTTAAACTATTGTAAATTCCAGGCTACCCTACATGATGAGGGCACCTAACAAAAATAAAAGCAGTGTGGGAAAAAAAACTTTTTGTAAAATTCAGTTTTTATAGCATGAATCTCCCTGTGAGATAATAATCTTCAGACATAATAAATGAGAGAGAGTAAGCAGAATCCATCTTAGAACAGATTCTCTTCTCTCCACACACTGATTTCTTCTTAAATCTTTTAAAATTCAAAAGGTGAAGTGATATGGAAACTGATCAAACATCAGCACTAAAGCTTATAAGAAATACTTTGTTCATGTTATTAAATTTTGGATTATTGTTTCTCTGCATATTTACTTACCAGTGAGCCAAAGGTTAATTCTCTGTCTGTAAATTAAATGGATTTGTAATTAGAGCCTTTTGTTTAATTTGCTTTAAAGATCATCCCTGTTTATGTGTGGACCGCAATTTCACTTTTAAATGTAATTGCTTTTAAATCCCTGAGAATGCTAATGTAGATTCAGACCAATACATTTTAATACTGAAAACTATGATTAAGGATTAACAATGTAAATTTTTATAAAGAAAGTTAAGTCCAGCTATCTCTGTGGCCCTCTTGTTGGTTGCTTCCAATTAGATGTTGCTGAGAGCTTAACCTCTAGAAGCTCTAGAACATTGTACACCTGCAGCAGCTTCCGCAGCCATGTTCACTGTGGAGCATGGGCGAGAATACAAACCCTTCAGTAAGTTAGTCTTACCAGACAGAGCCCAGGAAGCAGGAAAAATAATAACTACAGTCCAAGCAGTTCCTATTTTTCATGTCTATATTGAAACTCTCTGAAAAGTCATCTCCAAAAGTTAGGGGAGACTTTCGATTGAGTCCAGGATATTTCACTTGTGTTGTAGCCCATGGGTCAGCCATGTCCCAAAGCTAAATAATTCATCCCAACTTTTTACATCACAAGCTTTTCCCTGAGCCGGATTGTGTGGTGACTGGGCAACTGCACTTAGTGATTACTTTTAAAGAGTCACTGTATGTCACTGGACAAGAATGAGACAAAGAAAGTTATCTTTACTTGAACTCTTCTCAGAGAAAACTGCTTATAGATAGAAAGAATAAACTCCTCTAAAGGTGGGGGCACAGGTTAGGGGAGATTGGACACTGCCATGGTTAGACTGTGTCCCCACCCACATCTCATCTTGAATTGGAGTTCCCATAATCCTCAAGTGTAGTGGGAGGGACCCGGTGGGAGGTAATCGAATCATGGGGATTACTTCCATACTGTTCTCGGTGATAGTGGGTGAGTTCTCACAAGATCTGATGGTTTTATAAGGAGCTTCCCCCTTCGCTCATTCTCATTCTTCTCTCTCCTGCCACCATGTGAAGAAACATGTGTTGCTTCTCCTTCCATCATGATTGTGAGGTTCCTGAGGCCTCCCCAGCCATGCGGAACTGTGAGTCAATTAAATCTCTTTTCTTTATAAATTACCCAGTCTTGGGTATTTCTTCACAGCAGTGTGAGAACAGACTGATACAGGAACCCTCAGGACCTTGCTGACACTGCCTTCCTTCTAAGGAAGCTACATCTGACTGACCACAGGGATGTGTTGTGTGTGTGTTTGTTTTGCTAAGAGGAAACTGCAAGTTTCAGGCCAAAAGAGACTTTCTGGTGATTATTATAGAAAACCTGAGAACTACCACAACTGGTTCTCTTTCTTTATCCTTCTTTCATACTTTATTCAGTAGTTTCTTTAAATAAATATTGAAGGAATATTCGAAGAATGGCAATTTGAAGAATTACTGAATTCTTATAGCCATCCACAGAGCTCCTATGTCTTAGCTGGGCTCTGCCTCTGCTGTCCTCACCACAGCATGAACAGATTAAGATATGCCAGGCAGCCCCTATAAACCATATCACCTCACCTCTGAGGCTATAGAAAAAGAAAAAAGGAAAAAACAAAACAAAACATGCCTCCATCCCTACATCAATGTCACACATGCCTGGAGCTCGGCAGCACTGTGCTTAGAAGATTTAACACCACATTAAATAAACACTACACTGAGATTTTAATTTCAAAAGTACTTTACTGAAAAACAGCTATGTGACTAGCACCATTTTAAGTATTATGGAGGCTGCTATTAGAAATAAATGGCATAGTCCTTCCCTTCAAAGAGCATAGAATCTGCTTAGAAAAACAAGCTTAGAGTAAGCCTTTAAAGTAAGCCTCCAGCAAATCTTGGTCCATGCTGTACAAGCCTCTGCTCTTGAATTGGCACTGAGGAAATATAGAGAATTATTATAGGAATGGATCTCCATTTTGTGAGAGACAGCAAGAGAGAGAGAGAGAGAGAGTATGTGTGTGTGTGTGTCTTAGACATGAACTTCTCAGATCCATATAGTCACGTCATGGCCAGACTATAAAGACACAGGATTCAAAATATTTAACAGAAGGCAAACTTCTGCTGCAGAGATGGGAGAAACAGCCTGTGTACACAGATGCAAAATGAAAGGGAGGGAAAGATTACCTCAGAAACGTAATCATGCTGGACCCCCTGCCTGGATAATTCAGAGGGAGCTAAGAAAACTATTTCTTCAATTTTGTCATTTTTAGATAAATTAGCAGGATAATTGCCTTGACTCAACTCTTTCCCCAGTGGGTGGAGACACAGCTGGGCTAAGAGTAGAGGCCAGGCCAATCTGAATCCAAATGAAGGGTGAATCACAGTAGGGTTGAATAATAATCCCCTGCTCTCTGCGTCTGCTCTTCTTGTAACCTGCTTCTAGAGAAGACCTTTGTCTTTGGGCTGGGATATAATTAAAGCTTGTCAAAATATTCTTCCCATTTCCCTATACACAATTGCACTCTGTATTATGTTTTCTATTAATTTATCCAGATGCTTTAAAAAATTCCCAGGTACAATTTTTGAATAATGAAGAGACTTGTATTCTTCATAACCAGAGCTTTATTTCTAGCTGTACACAGCATTTGCCTTCATCTGCATGGTTCTGCTGTAATCTATAGTCTACTGTCCTCATTCATTCATTCATATTTATTGACTAAACTATTTCAGAAATGTGTGTTGAATGAGAGAGTGAATGAATCTCTGAAAGAACATGAATTTGGTGTGGGGGTCAGGCAGAATGAGGTGATTTGAATGTATCCCCCTTTAAATTTCAGGTGTTGCCAATGTGGTGATGTTGGGAGGTGGGATTTTTGACAGGCGATTGGGCTATGTGGGCTCCTCCCTCATGGGCGACATTGAACACCCTGTAAGAGGACTTGGCAAAAGCAGTTCTTCCTTTCTCACCTTCCCAGTTTTTTCCATGTGAAAATACAGCATGCTTCCCTGCTAGAGGATGCAGCCCTGACCAGACACCAAATGCCTGTGCCTTGTTCTAGCGCTTCCAGCCTCCAGGACTGTGAGAAATAATTTTCTGTTCTCTGTAAACTACCAAGTCGCAGGTAGGTACTCTGTTATAGCAGCACAGACAAAGACAGGGGTGTTCAACAAATATGACTGTGGAGACACATTTTATAGTATCAACATGGTCTGGATTTTGAGTCACCTTATCTTATACTCTGAGGTTGAACTCCATCCAGTTCACTTAAATGGCAAAATGCTATAAACATGTGTATGTGAACCGAAGTGAATTTGTACTTACATCTTGATGCCTAATTTTCCTGGCAGTGTTAATATTTGTTATTTTTTTCTAAACCACCTTCACTGTATATGTTTCCAAAAATAAGTGTTATATATTCAATATTACACATGTAGTCATTCATAATTTCATAAAATTATGAAATCAAGAAGAATCTCTGTTACCCATTGCCAGTGTATTATACAGTTACTGTCAGTGTACTCTTCATAACCAAAGCTTTATTTCCAGCTGTACACAGCATTTCCCTTCATTTGCATGACACTGCTGTAATCTACAATCTACACTATTGCCAATGTATATACAATTATGCTACACTATAGCACAATTTTTGTATAATATACTATTTTCAATCTCTGTTGTTTGCTGAGTATATTTTCCTGATACACTTTCTCTCTATGGGTTTAGAGTTTTATAGTTCTTGCCTATTATTTCTGAGTGTGGTCAAAGTAGACAGGTTTTCTGTGTACTTATCAGTGTTCATGACGTCTTCTAAGATAACATCATCAGTCAATCTGGAATGTTTCTCTAACACTTGAACTTCACTAAAAATTTGAGGGAATGATTACTGCTCCCCTAACTCTAACTAAAGCATATGTTCTAGCCTGAGCTAAACAACTGATTCAGAAGGCTTTAAAATATCTCAAATGGTATCAATCACCATCAAGGATCATAATCGGCAACTTTGCTTCTAGATAAAATGGCAAATAATAAAAAGTAAAACCTCCACAAATCAAGCTAGAAGCTAGACTTCTTACTATAACTCAGCAGAGAAAAATGTATATTTAAAGGTAATAAAATGAATATTTTCACAACTTTAAAAAATTTTATTAGTAGCTTTTATATTTTTATAAGTATTTGTTAATTTTATAAATATGAATTTATATTTGTTTCTGGGTAGCTAAGAACAAAAATATCAAACATGTTTTATGTTTATAATCAAATGTTGAGTTTTTTAAAACTAGCAAAATGTTAATGGTAGTTGTCTCAGACGTTAGGTCATTGGTAATTTTTATTTTCCACTTTTACTTTTTTGTATTTTTTTTTTAAGTTCTGGGATACATGCACAGAACGTGCAGGTTTGTTACATAGGTATATGTGTGCCATGGTGGTTTGCTGCACCTGTTGACCCGTCCTCTAAGTTCCCTCCCCTCACTCTTCAACCCTCAACAAGCCCTGGTGTGTGTTGTTCCCCTCCCCGTGTTCATGTGTTCTCATTGTTCAGCTCCTACCTAATGAAAACAAGAGGTGTTTGGTTTTCTGTTCCTGTGTTAGTTTCCTGAGAATGATGGCTTCCAACTTCATCCAAGTCCCTACGAAGGACATGATCTCATTCCTTTTTTTGGTTGTATAGTATTCCATGGTGTATATGTACCATATTTTCTTTATCCAGTCTATTGTTGATGGGCTTTAGGGTTGGTTCTATGTCTTTGCATTTGTAAATAGTGTAATAAACATACATGTGTATGTGTCTTTATGGTAGAATGATTCATATTCTTTTGGGTATATACCCAGTAATGGAATTGCTGGGTCAAATGGTATTTCTGGTTCTAGATCCTTGAGGAATCACCACACTGTCTTCCACAATGGTTGAACTAATTGACATTCCCACCAGCTGTGTAAAAGCATTCCTATTTCTCCACAGCCTCGCCAGTATCTATTGTTTCCTGACTTTTTATAAATCACCATTCTGACTGGCATGAGATGGTATCTCATTGTGGTTTTGATTTGCACTTCTCTAATGATCAGTGATGTTGAGCTTCTTTTCATATATTTGTTGGCCACATAAATGTCTTTTTTGAGAAGTGTCTGTTCATATTCATTGCCCACTTTTTGTTGGGTTTTTTTTTTTTCTTGTAAATCTGTTTAAGTTCCTTGTAAATTCCGGACCTTTGTCAGACGGGTAGATTGCAAAAATTTTCTCCCATTCTGTAGGTTGCCTGTTCAACCTGATGATAGTTTCTTTTGCTGTGCAGAAGCTCTTTAGTTTAATTAGATACCATTTGTCAATTGTGACTTTTGTTGCAACTGCTTTTGGCATTTTTATCATGAAGTCTTTGCCCATGACTATGTCCTGAATTATGGTATTGCCTAGGTTTTCTTCTAGGGATTTTATGGTTTCGGGTTTTACTTTTAAGTCTTTAATACATCTTAATTTTTGTATAAGGTGTAAGGAAGGAGTCCAGTTTCAGTTTTCTGCATATGGCTAGCCAGTTTTCCCAGCACCATTTATTAAATAGGAGATCCTTTCCCCATTGCTTGTTTTTGTGATGTTTGTCGAAGATCAGATGGTTGTAGAAGTGTGACACTATCACTGAAGTCTGTGTTGTGTCCCAGAGGTCTAGGTGTCTGTTTGGGTACCAGTACCATGCTGTTTTGGATACTGTAGCCTTGTAGTATAGTTTGAAGTCAAGTAGTGTGATGCCTCCAGCTTTATTGTTTTTGCTTAGGATTGTCTTAACTACATGGGGTCTTCTTTGATTCCCTGAAATTTAAAGTAGTTTTTTCTAATTCTGTGAAGAATGTCAATAGTAGTTTGATGAGAATAGCATTGAATCTATAAATTACTTTGGGCAGTATGACCATTTTCATGATATTGATTCTTCCTATCCATGAGGGTGGAATGTTTTTTCCATTTGTTTGTGTCCTCTCTTATTGCCTCGAGCAGTGGTTTGTGGTTCTCCTTGAAAAGGTCCTTCACTTCTCTTGTTAGCTGTATTCCTAAGTATTTGATTCTCTCTGTGGCAATCGTGAATGGGAGTTCATTCTTGATTTGGGTTTCTGCTTCTGTTGTTGCTGTATAGGAATGCTTGTGATTTCTGCACATTGATTTTGTATCCTGAGACTGCTGAAGTTGCTTATCAGCTTAAGGAGTTTTGGGGTTGAGAGATGGGGTTCTCTAAACATACAATACTGTCATCTGCAAACAGAGACAATTGGACTTACTCTTTTCTTGTTTGAATACCCTTTATTTCTTTCTCTTGCCTGATTACCCTGGCCAGAACTTCCAATACTATGTTGGATAGGAGTGGTGAGGGAGGGCATACTTGTCTTGTTCTGGTTTTTAAAGGAAATGCTTTCAGCTTTTGCCCATTCAGTATGATATTGGTTGTAGGTTTGTCATAAATAGCTCTTATTATTGTGAGATATGTTCCATCAATACCTAGTTTGTTGAGAGTTTTTAACAGGAAGGGATGTTGAATTTTATCAAAGGCCTTTTCTGCATCTATTGAAATAAACATGTGGTTTTTGTTGTTGGTTCTGTTTATGTGATGGATTATCTTTATTGATTTGCATATGTTCAACCCAGCCTTGCATCCCCAGTATAAAGCCGACTTGATCGCAGTGGATAAGTTTTTTGATGTTTGCCGGTATTTTATTGAGGATTTTCACATTGATGTTCATTGGGGACATTGGCCTGAAGTTTTCTTTTTTTGTTGTGTCTTTTCCAGGTTTTGGTATCAGGATAATGCTGGCTGCATAAAATGAGTTAGGGAGGATCCCTCCTTTTCAATTGTTTGGAATAGTGTCAGAAGGGATGCTATCAGTTCCTCTTTGTACCTCTGGCAGAATTCGGCTGTGAATCCATCTGGTCCCGGCCTTTTTTTTTCTTTTTTTGGTTGGTAGGCTATTAATTACTGCCTCAATTTCAAACTTGTTATTGGTCTATTCAGGGATTCAACTTCTTCCTGGTTTAGTCTTGGGAGGGTGCAAGTGTCCAGAAATTTATTCATCTCTTCTAGATTTTCTAGTTTAGTTGCATAGAGGTGTTTACACTATTCTCTGATGGTAGTTTGTATTTCTGTGGGGTCAGCGGTGATATCACCTTTATCATTTTTTATTATGTCCATTTGATTCTTGTCTCATTTTTATCAGTCTAGCTAGCAGTCTATCTATTATGTTAATTTTTTAAAAAAACCAGCTTCTAGATTCATTGATTTTTTGGAGGGTTTTTTATGTCTCTATCTCCTTCATTTCTGCTCTGATTTTAATTATTTCTTGTCTTCTGCTAGCTTTTGGATTAGTTTGCTCTTGTTTCTCTGGCACTTTTAACTGTGAGTTTTGTGTGTCAGCTTCAGATCTTTCTAGCTTTCTGTTGTGGGCATTTAGTGCAATAAATTTCCCTCTTAACACTGTTTTAGCTGTGTCCCAGAGATTCTGGTACGTTGTCTCTTTGTTCTCCTTGGCTTCAAAGAACTTCTTGATTTCTGCCTCAGTTTCATTGTTTACCCAGCAGTCATTCAGGAGCAGGTTGTTTAATTTCTATGTAATTGTGTGGTTTTGAGTGAGTTTCTTAATCCTCAGTTCTAATTCAATTGCACTGTGGTCTGAGAGACTGTTATGATTTCAGTTATTTTTCATTTGCTGAGTATTTTACTTCCAATTATGTGGTCGAGTTTAGAAAAAGTGTGGTGTGGTGCTGAGAAGAATGTATATTCTGCTGATTTGGGGTGGAGAGTTCTGTAGATGTCTATTAGGTCCGCTTGATCCAGAGCTGAGTTCAAGCCCTGAATAACCTTGTTAATTTTTTGTCTCATTGATCTAATATTGACAGTGGGGTGTTGAAATCTCCCACTATTATTGTGTGGGAGTCTAAGTCTCTTTGTAGGTTTCTATAGAACTTGTTTTATGAATCTGGGTGCTCCTGTATTGGGTGCATATATATTTAGGATAGTTAGCTCTTCTTGTTGAATTTATCCCTTTATTATTATGTAATGCCGTTCTTTGTCTTTTATCCTCATTGGTTTAAAGTCTGTTTTGTCAGAGACTGGAATTGCAACCTCTGTGCTTTTTTTTTTTTTTCCTTTCCATTTGCTTGGTGAATTTTCTTCCATCCCTTTATTTTGAGCCTATGTGTGTCTTTGCATGTGAGATGGGTCTTCTGAATACAGCACACCAATGGGCCTTGACTGTTTATCCAGTTTGCCAGTCTGTGTCTTTTAATTGGAGCATTTAGCCCATTTACATTTAAAGTTAGTATTGTTATATGTGAATTTGATCCTGTTATCATGATGCCATTTGGTTATTTTGCACACTAGTTGCAGTTTCTTCATCGTGTCATTGGTCTTCATATTTTGGTGTGTTTCTGCAGTGGCTGGTATCAGTTTTCCTTTCCATATTTAGTGCTTTCTTCAGGAGCTCTTACAAGGTAGGCCTAGTAGTGACAAAAATCCCTCAGCACTTGCTTGTCTTGAAAGGATTTTATTTCTCCTTCATTTATGAAGTTTAGTTTGGTTGGATATGAAATTCTGGGTTGAAAATCCTTTTCTTTAAGAATGTTGAATATTGGTCCCCACTCTCTTCTGGTTTATAGACTTTCTGCTGAGACGTCTGCTGTTAATCTGATGGGCTCCCCTTTGTAGGTGACCTGGCCTTTCTCTGGCTACCCTTAATATTTTTTCCTTCATTTCAACCTTGGAGAATCTGATGCTTATGTGTCTTGGGGTTGATACGCTCAATAAGTATCTTAGTGGTGTTCTCTATATTTCCTGAATTTGCATGTTGGTCTATCTTTCCAGATTGTGGAAGTTCTGGATAATATCTGTATTGGGGTTGATACGCTCGATAAGTATCTTAGTGGTGTTCTCTGTATTTCCTGAATTTGCATGTTGGTCTATCTTTCCAGATTGGGGAAGTTCTGGATAATATCTGTAGTGTGTTTTCTGGTTTGTTTCTATTCTCCCAGTCTCCTTCAGGTACTCCAATCAATCACAGGTTCAGTCTTTTTACATAGTCCCATATTTCTTGGAGGCTTTGTTCATTCCTCTTCATACTTTTTTCTCTAATCTTGTCTGAATGCCTTATTTCAGCAAGGTGGTCTTCAAACTCTGATATCCTTTCTTCCACTTGGTCAATTCGGCTATTGATACTTGCATATGCTTCACAAAGTTCATGTGTTGTATTTTCCAGCTCCATCAGGTCATTTATGTTCCTCTCTAAATTGCTTATTCTAGTTAGCAGCTCCTCTAACCTTTTATCAAGGTTCTTAGCTTCTTTACATTGGGTTAGAACATGCTCCTTTAGCTCAGCGGAGTTTTTTACTACCCATCTTCTGAAGCCTAATTCTGTCAATTTGTCCATCTCATCCTCCATCTAGTTCTGCGCCCTTGCTGGAGAGGCATTCTGATCATTTGGAGAAGAGGTACTCTGGCCTTTTAGGTTTTCAGCATTTTTTTTGTTGATTCTTTCCCATCTTCATGAGTTTGTCTAGTTTTGATCTTTGAGGCTGCTGACCCTTGGATGGGGTTTTTGTGGGAACTTTTTGTTTTTGCTGACGCTGTTGTTGCTTTCTGTTTGTTTTTCTTTCAATGGTCAGTTCCCTCTTCCATAGGGCTGCTGCAGCTTGCTGGGGGTTCACTTCAGGCTATATTCATCTGGTTTGCTCCCATGCCTGGAGATGTCAGTCAAGGAGGATGGAGAACAGCAAAGATAGGTGCCTGCTCATTCTCTGGGATCTCTGACCTCGAGGGGCACCAACCTGATGCCAATAGGGTCACTCCTGTATAGGGTGTCCGAAAACCCCTGTTGGAGGGTCTCACCCAGTTGGGTGGCACAGGGACCGGGACCCGTTTAATGAAGCACTTTGACTGTCCCTTGGTGGAGGGGTTGGCCTTCACTGGGGGTCATCCCATTCGTCTGGGCTGCCCGGATTCCTCAGAACTACCCAGAGGAAAGGCTACGTCTGCTGATGTACAGAGACTGTAGCCACCCCTCCCATTAAGGGCTGAGGCCTAGGGAGATCAGGTTTCTGTCCCTGAGCCCCTGGCTGGAGTTGTTGGAGTTCCTGAAGGTAGGCTCCACCCAGTGTGGAAGGATGGGTCAGGGCCAGGCCTGAAGGGATGCTCTGGCCTGAGTCTGCCACAGCCAGTGTGTTGGGCTGTGGGGGATACCTCCAGGGACCAAGCTGCCCAGCCTCCCCGGCTCCAGCCGGAAAAAAGCACCGCCTAGAGCTACAGAGATGGCTGCCGCCCTTTCCTGCCCAGGGAACTCAGCGTGTTAGGCAGTTATTAGTCCCAGTGCTGGCTGCTGCCCCTCCCCCAACGAGTTCAAAGGGCTTAGACAGCAGGCAGCCACAGCTGTGGTGCTCCTAGTCCCTCCCCGTGGGAACTCTGCAGCCTTAAGCAGATTCTAGCTGGGAGGCTGTTGAGAATCTGCACGGCTCCAGGGTCGGGATCCTAGGCCCCAGTGGCGTGGGTTTGCCAGTGGGATCTTCCCATCCATGGGTTGCACAGTTCTGTGGAAAAAGCACGGTTTCCCTCGTCTAGGTAACACTCTTACTCAGCAGCTCCCTTGGCTGGGGAATGGGGGCTCCCCTGCCCCCTGTGGTTGGTTCTCAGGTGGGCCACCCCACCACATTAAGCTCTTCCTTCCTCTCCGTGGATCACACCAGCCGCCTAGTCAGTTCTGACGAGAGAACCTGCATACCTTGGTTGCCAGTGCAGGATTCACACGCTATTATGGTTCTTCAGTGGCAGGCTCTGATCGCTGCTGCTTCTAATTGGCCATCTTGGCCCCGCCCTGATATTTTTTATTTTCTACAATGAACACATATTGTTTGGAAAATGTATTTTACAGCATTCTAAGTAATCAAACAACTATCATCCTATTTAAAGGGACTAAATTAATGTCATATTTTTTACATCCCCAAATCCAAACCATCAAGAATTTTAAGAAACTCCAGTTTGTTCCGATCATGGTCAATACACTAATATTTTACTTAATATAAGTCAGTAATTTTATGGAATTTGTCAATATAATCTGGAAATAAAGTAAATGTTGAAACAGGCAATGATAATTTATTAATTTAGTAGTTATTATGGATGTATCATAATACATCAAAACCTAAACGTCTTATGTAACTAGGAATTTATCTTGCTTAGATTCGCTTTTAAAGCAACTTTGTTTGTAAATGTAGGACAATTCTTCAGTTACAGTACATTATAGAAGTGTTCTTAACCTGCACTGTTAATAAACTTGAAATTTACATATACTCTCTCTATATATACACATGTGTGTATATATACATTTTATATAAATATATACATATATTTTATATGTATAAATATATACATATATTTTATCTATTATATATCTATAATATATATACATACATACATAATATATATCTATAATATATACATATATTATAGATATAGATAGTAAACTGGTGTGATTTCACATAAGTGCATTGGAATACTTAGGAAACTGATGATCTATAAAATTTAGAATTCACCTGGCATATTTCTAAGAACTTATATTTGCACAGTATTATATTTTAATGTTCTTGGCAAGAGCCATGGCATTACAGTGAAATTATTCCAAAAGCAGCTAAACTAAAAACCGCGAATAATACAGCACAATCTTGACAGAAGAGAATGGAAAGCAACATAATGAGTCAACAGAATTTTAGTACCTGCTCTGTGCCCAGCTGAGGCCTGTTTCAAGTGGTGAAAAAAGTGCCAGACACGGCCCCTGTCATAAAGAAGCATTGAAGAGATGCAACAAACCTCACTAAAAGTTTTGAAAACAGGCATGAAATTGCGTTGTGTTGATTATAAGAACAATAGATATCCAGAGAAAAGGAAAAAGGGGGAAAAAATATCTAAATAACACACATTAAAGGCTTCCTGAAGGAGGAAGAATTTAAGAAGGTCCAAGAAGGATGAGTGTGGTCTAGTTAGGAGGTATGGAGACATGTTATTTTGGAAGATGAAATTCACTGAATAAAGACAATAAGGCCATTAATTTAAATTTAAGGGAGAAATGATAAGCACAAGGAGAAGAATGAGACGATTTGATGAGCAGAAACAATGAAATGCAATAAAGCGAAGGTCAGAATATGGGAACTATAAACATGTCTTCACTCTGTCAGGCACAACCAAATGCCACTGAGTCATCCAGTCTCCAGGGAAGCCACCTTGGAGTCTTTTAGAGGACTTTATCAGCAATTCAGAATATCAAATATCAGTCTTAGTATGGGGTAAACACATGCTGAAGGCTTGGAATCTTGTGTTTAACACAAGTCTTTATGTCAAGATACTGCTCCAAATGTCCGTTTCATCTTAAATTTAGGTGTTCTGGGTTTCTAGTTTGTTCTTCAACTCTCCTAATCTTTTTTTGGACTCCAGTTTATGGACCTTGGGCTCATAAAGCAGCACATCCCTTTGGCTGCATCTTTGCTATGAGGACTGAATCTGATCTTTCTCATAGTTATATTCTACAAAAGCTAGATAATTTATCATTTGATAATCTATGGCTAGATGTGATCCATAACTGCTATATTTATTTCAACTATTTGTAGGAAGTTTGGTGTTTGGAGCTTATGCAAATTTACTGAATTAAAACTGTGTAATTTATGAGAGGAGTCTCAAATCTAATCTCTTCTATTTGGGAGTTTGAAAAGAATAAAGGGGAAATCATTGGGATGAATATGGATTTGTTTTGTACAACGGAAACTCATGTGTGGAAATGATCTATAGGGCATTCAGTTCAGCTTCCTGCCAATGCAGAATTGCTCCCTACCATAAAACCTCAGAGGCTGAGTTCAGATTATCTTAAAATATGACTCGGCTGCTACCAAACATCAAGGAGAGCTTGTAGGAGTCCTGGGCAATATGCTTCGATATGAACTGGTGACCTCCTTCTGTAAACTGTACTACCTTCCACATCTAACATATTTTCTACTTGTGATTGGTCTTACGAAAGTAAAATCTTGGTAATAAGACAAGGTAAAACTGCTTTGGTATGGCTTATTGAATCTGTCTTTTGGGATGGAGGCTGTCCCTGGAACAATATATTAAAAGGACTAGGCCCACTCTTATCCATCCTAGCCCTTGTATAAAATTCATCACATGCCCTACACTCTGGCTGCCACATCAAAGCAAGCTACAGACAGTTAAGCTTGTTTTAGGCAATTTCCCTAACCTTTTCTCTGACTTCAATAAAGGTGACCCCAGCTAATGCAGCACCCTATTATGTAATCCCCATGTGAAAGCTGAATGAATGAATGGACTTAAATCTAGTCTTGAATCCAAATCTTATAGTGTCAATATATAGCAAGCCTAAAGTATTCAACTTTCAATAGATTCCTGTAAGCTTCAAAACAACCAAATCAATATGGCCTGCAAGAACTGGTTAAAATCTGGCTCTGGCTGTTGCTACTTGCTCAGCCTCATCACATGCCACTTATGAACACTTGTGCTCCAGCCTATAAAGTCTTCTTTTTTTTTTTTTTTTTGCCTTCTCCATTGTATCGTGATTCTCCAGCCTCAGATTCCTTGCAAATGCTGTTTACTTTGCTGTTTACTCTTCCCTCTCCACTCCATCCCAGTCTCACTCCCTTCCCATCATTTTGCTGGCCAACTGCAACTCATCTTTCAACTCTCAACTCAAATGTTGCTTCCTCAAGAACAGCTTCCTGATACCTTCAAATAGATCAGTTCTACCTAATATATGCCTTTATGCTTTCTTGCAATTTGTATTCAGAACAAGTATTGCTAATAATAATTATGAATGCCCCTAGTACCTAGTGGGCCATCAATAATCATTTTATAAGTCTGAATGAGGGTAAGCGTTGTAGCTAATGCCTGTAATCCCAGCACTTTGGGAGGCCAAGGTGAGTGGATTGCTTTTCAGCCCAGGAGTTTGAGATCATCCTGGGCAACATGGTGAGACCTTGTCTCTACAAAAAATATTAAAATTAGCTGGGCGTGGTGGCACAGGCCTGTAGTCCCAGCTCCTCAGGAAGCTGAGGTCACTTGCACCCAGTGGGAGGTCGAGGCTGCAGTGAGCCATGATTGTGCCACTAATTATGCACTCCAGCCTGGGCAACAGAGCTGAGATTTTGTCTCAAAAACTAAAAATAAAAATCAATTAATTTTAAAAAGATTTAAGGACTGAATGAAAAGCACACTGAGCATGTGTCTGTGCAAGATCTGCAGTTTCTATGTTTAACACAGGTAGAGCTCTCACATCAGCATGGAAAAATGCTATCTTGCTTTTTGCTTTTGCATCATTGGAATTCCTGGGGGTTCTAGCTTGGAACAATCAAATGACTTAGCAGAAAACAGATAGAAGTAAAGTATAGGTGTTTATTATGTACAGATCATTTGAGAAATATGAAGCTTTGGAAAAAATGAAAACTACTAGTACCCAGATCTATTGTGCCACAAGGGAGTAGTCTACACCAATCAATCTCTTCTTTCTAATCCATTGCACTCACTCAGACATAAAGGGATCATTAGAAGAACTGAAAAGAGGCAGAGACATCATAACTTTTTTTAAAATGTCAATGTGATAGTAAATATTACTAAGACAAAGACATTTATTTTGTGTCTCTTAGCTACTTGACTTGAGAATATCTAGAATAACTAGTCTACTCCAAAAAAAGACTGCATAGTCAGTATGGGATTAGTTATCCTACAGTAAAAATCAATCCCAAAATCCCAGTGGCTAAACACAGCACATCCATTTCTCACTTCCTCTACATGCCCAAGGCGAGTTGACATTGGATTCTGTTCATTGTGGTCATTCAAGGACTGCAGCTAAAGAAGGGGTTCAGAAGACAGGGAATCTTCTTAATACAGGCTTCCCTGATGAACCACAACATGGAATGAAACAGCAAAAAATTAGCCATTAGCTCAGGAAGTTACCCTTAGAAGTGAAACACATCACTTCAGCTCACGTTTTATTGATCAAAGCAAGTCTCATGGTCACGCCTAACTACAATGTTGTTGACAAAGTGTAATCCTACTATGTGCCAGTATCAAGACAAAACAGCACTAATGGCTACCGCAAGAACCATATGAATTGATAGAGCCCAGAACAAAGGTTATCATGACCTTGACCTCTCTGTGCACTAGCAGAGCTGGGATTGGTATAAAATAGAGACACTAGGGAGGAAAAGAACTTGCAGAAACCCAAAAAAACCTAACCCCATGAGTACAAAGTGGCAACTCAACAGGAAAAGGAAAGAACTAAAGAAATGTTTGCTCATCTTCATTCTCTGGACTCCATATGTGTTTATGACTAATTAAATGTACAGCTGTTTTCTTTCTAGTAATACATTGCACATACACACACAACTGAGGAGTTATACTATAACTGTGCAATTGTGCAATTGTGATTGTTTTAAAAGGTTAAAGATATTTAGGGGGAGAAAGGACAATAGTATTTTTAGCGGAGTACCTTTAAAATGTTAAAAACAGTTGGGGCAAGGTGGTTTATGCTTGCAGTCCCAGCACTTTGGGAGGACAAGGCAGGAGGATCACTTAAGCCCAGGTGTTTAAGACCAGCCTGGGCAACATAGTGAGACCACAGCTCTACCAAAAAAAAATTAAAAGAATTAGCTGAGAATGGAAGTGCACACCTGTAGTCCCAGCTATTCAAGAGGCTGAGGTGGGAAGATTCACTGAGCCTGCAATATCAAGGTTACAGTGAACCAAGATCACAGCACTGCACTCCAGCCTGAGTGACAGAGAGTTACGCTGTCTCAAAAAAAAAAAAAAAAAAATAAAACCCCTCCAATATACCCAAATTTATATACATATATATGAAGTTGTGATTTCATACCTAAAGTATCTCAAGTGATGCAAGTTTTATTCAAGAGGCTGAGGTGGGAAGATTCACTGAGCCTGCAATATCAAGGTTACAGTGAACCAAGATCACAGCACTGCACTCCAGCCTGAGTGACAGAGAGTTACGCTGTCTCAAAAAAAAAAAAAAAAAATTAAAACCCCTAGAATGTGTAAAAATTTGAAGACAAGGCAATCTAGTAGGAAAAAAATTTAGAAGAGAAAGTTGGTCTCATTAAGAATCCTACTTCCTGCAGTGGGAATGAGGCAGGATCATTTACTGAGATTTAATTCATAGCAATCCTCTCTTCCATTTTCTTTCCACCTTACCAAACAGGTAGCCAGATCCTTTGACTTTCCCGATTCAAGTATTGTGCTATGCAAACAGCAAAATACCAGCTTCATAGAGGACACCATGCCAGTGTTTAGAGGGTAAGGAGAAAAAGAAAAAGACCCATAACTTGAGAACAAAGTAAAGGGAAGTATACAAATAACAGAGGCACACCTGTGCAAAGAATGGCCCTGCTCTGTAGCACTAACCTGAGAAGTTAGCTAAAGTCAGGGCATTACTATGCGGTCACTCAGAAACACCGGACCCCAGTCAAAAGTGATAATTTCTATATCCCAAGCCTAAAACAAAAGCAGCACAGTTGCCAGACTTGGAAGGAACATTGACAACAGGCAACGCAGAGCTTATCAGTAATTTAAGAGGAGTCTCCTTGTTATTTTGGTGCAGCCTAAAATGTCTCAGAATTTTGACAATCTGGTGGAGCAAAGGGAAGATGATTTTAAAGATTAAATTTGCTGCTGGGCATAGTGGCTCGTTCCTGTCTTCCCAGCTACTCAAGAGACTGGGAAGAATGGCTGAAACCCGGGAGTTCAAGACAGTGGTGAGCTATGATTGCACCACTACACTTCAGCCTCAGTGACAAAACAAGACTTCATCTCTAATTAAATTTGCTACCAGCCCTACAGGATGGGAACTCAAAGGCAGATTTAAGTTGATTTATGGGGAAAAAAAGAAATGTCTCAATCCTTATATACCAGAGTTTACAATTAAAAAACTATACTCATTAGAAAAAGGAAAGAATATGGACTAGGTCAAGACTTATGAAGACATTAGAAAAGGAGAGCCTATTTTACTTCTCATCATTTATTTTTGTCTGCCTTGCGTATGCCATCAGGGAGATCCTGCAGATATGATGGTGTTAGCTCTGATCTTAGGGTAAATGCCTGTCTTAGTCCAGTTATTGTTGCTATAACAAAATGCCTGAGGCTGGGTACTTTACAAACAATAGAAATGTGTTTCTTACAGTTCTGGAGGCGGGGAAGTCCAAGATCAAAGCACCAGTAGGTTCATCATCTGGTGAGAGTCAGGTCTCTGCTTCCAAGATAGCGCCTTGAACACTGCATCTTTCAGAGGAGAGGAATGCTGTGTCTTCACATGGCATAAGATGGAAGGGCAAAAAATGATAAACTCCCTCCATCAAGCTGTTTACCTAATCCCACTTAGGAGGAAGGACTCCTCATGAGCTAATTTCCTCTTAAAAGTCCCTACATCTTAATACTATCACATTGGCACCTCCCTATTTTAGAGATAACACATTCAAACCACAGAAGTTTAATGCAATACCTGATGCTTGAAAGCCACCTACCCTAAAAGCTGCCAGGGACTATATTCAAATTACCAGACAACCTACAGAACCAGTGATTGCCATCTCTAGGAGAAGGAATTTTGGAAAAGCAAATAAATGTGGACTCACAAAGGGTGCCCCAGGTTGGACCTTGGAATAACATTTATGCTGCCTTTTTAACATAGAATTTATTTTGCCTAGTGGGTTATCTATCTCTCAAATTCTTAGTAACTACCAAATACTGAATATTATTGCAAAAACATCAGGGTTCAGTGTTGCTTTATGTACTTTCTGTGATCACACCACTCCTTCTAGGTCCCCGCCAACTGAGAGAATATGACATAGTGCAACTACTTTGAACTGGCTGAAGATTTGCAGATGTGAATCAAATAATACGGGGTGGGGTAGGGGACACATAAAATTTAGAAATGAAGGAATGCCTGACTTCTGATTTGTCAATCTGTGAAGGTTTTCCTTAGAAGTTTTAGAGTGCTTTCATCACTAATTAATAAATAATGATGTGTCAGACAGCACATTTAATACTGAGAAAACTAACAGATACACTTTTCAAAAGCTATTAACACTGACTTCATCTCATTTAAGTGCCATTATTTCAGTGTTTTTTTCAATGAAAACTGACACTTGGTATATTAGACCAATTATGAGACAGAAAATCGTGTGCAAAATAGTTACAGTCAAGCCCTTACTATCAAGTTCCTATCTTCCTTTTCCAACTTCTTTCTTCCCAAAACAAGTCATTTTCTCTAGCCACTATTCTTTGAGCATCTCCCAAAGCCTCACTTCCTCCCTCAGGTCATTACTTACAAAATTCCTCCTGCAATTGTGCCTCTTCTCTTTCAATTGTTTTGTGGACCAAAACCAAGATTTAGTCATCCTTGTATCTCCTACAGGTCCTAGCACGGCGCCTGCACATAAAAAGCTCTACAACAAATGCTTGTTGAAGTGAATCGAATTTTTATTGTTGACTTCAGTCATTAGTATAGCAATTCTCACATCACAGGGTGCATAAGGACATACCAATCTGTACTGCTATCCCCTTCTTAATCTGACAAGAGAAACCACCTCGTTGAGAGAAGAAAATAAAAGGAGGAGAAGCAAGTGGGCAAGATGAAAAAATAAAAACTGTACTATTGAAGTCAATTCCGTGGAAGAACAATTTCTTTACTATCTTAAATAAGTGTGTTGGCCAAATGTACAACATTAAAGAAACATTCCTGTTTAGTTAATAGTGCATGATAGACCTCATCAGAATTAGTCTCCACTCTTTGGAGGATTCTCTTGGGTTTTTGTAGGCTGAAAAGCTTCAGTTTTAGGAAAGTTTGGACTGCTTTCTATTGAAATCGCTTGTTTTTTGGATTTCATCCCTCCCCAGGGCATATTAGAAGAGTGAATCAATCCTACTCAAAGTGAAAGGACTTGGGTAATTAGGTGAACCATTCAACTTATTTAGAGGCGATCCTTAGATGTGTGAAATAATTTCAATAAAGCTCATTTTCATGCCAAGATTGATATGGGCATTAAACTCTTATGTCAGCAGATATAAGTGCAATTCAAGTATTTCATATATAGTCACCTCAGTCTTTGTGATTTTAAAATATTTAAATGCTTTGTGTTTAAATAATAATGAAGATGGTAATGTTTATGAAATACCTACTGTGTGCCAGCCCCCATGATAAGCACTTACCACAGAGTGATTCAGCTTAATACTCATTAGTAATAACAGAATTGACATTTTCTTTTAACAGATGAGAAAACTAAACCACAAAGAGATCAAACAACTTGGCTAGGGCCACACAGTGTTGTGGCAAAGACAAAATCAGACCAAAGACGAATTCCACAGTCCTCACTCTTAATTACTGTATCATATTATGGCCCAAGTTCACACTGTGTCCCACTAATTAGGTGGAACCTGTGATGGCAGCAGTTTGAAAAAAGTTGGTCAATTTACTATTTAAAATTCTCATCAACAGGATTTTTAAAAGAGATAAGAAAGTAAACGGGCAGTTGTAGTTTTCCTTCAGATGGAAAATTTGAGAATAGATACATGTCACTCTGCCAGACCCCACTGAAGCAGCTAGGTGGGGAGGAGGCTTCTCCCAGATTGCTGTAACCAGACACGTCTAGCTGAGACTGGATGAACGGTTGGGTGAGGAGGAATCTGTAACTCACAGAAACCTTACTGTCAACTACCCAGTACCCATGTGGTTGTGTGAACAAATATCTACTTGCCTGGCATCATACTGAAAAGGCTTTGTTCTGCTTACCAGCTTTGTACTGATTTGTTCCAAGGCCACAAAGAAAGAAAATAAAACAGAGGGTTGATGATCACTCAGCTATGCTGTGCTAGGTAAACTTTTCAACATGCTTAGCAGTGATTTGAAAACATAAACAATTCTCTTACCATATTTTCAATTGCCCCAAAATGGGATGAGAGAGCTAATATTATTAAGACAATAAGTGGAGATATGAAATTATTTCAATAAACCAGAACATTAGAGGAAACCCAAGTAAAATTTAACTGAGATAAATATAAAGTCATGGATTGTAGTTCAAAATTCATAGAACTTGAGCACAGAGTGAGAGGGAGTTGGATGAACTTTCTGCATCAAAAGGCATTGCACAGGTTGTAGATTGCAATCCATAAGATGCCAGAATTTTCCAACAGTCTTAATCAGCATTACTACCAGGCTAGGGTCTTTATCAAGAAAAGTGATGGTGATGGAAGATTGTGTTCAGTTTAGAAGCCACTATTTAATAACAAGTCTATCCAGAGAAAGAGAGTTACCAGAATAATGAGAGCTTTGGAAACCTGTGCATGTAACGAATGGATAGACGAACAGAGGAAATTTAGCCTGAAGAGGAAGGCACTACAGGTGAATTTGATAGAGCTCTTCATGATGTAATGGAAAGTGTGCTGAGCCTGGAGACCAGAGCAGAGTTCAGTCTAACCGTCCTACTTTGAAAACTAGGGCAACCACTTAACCAGCCAAACTCTCAGAACCTTAAGTCTACATGATTTGTTTATCCCTAAGTTATCTAGACTCAATAAGCTGGGTACTGAGAACATAGAAATAAAGAGCAAAACTTTGGACCTTGAAGAGCTTATAGTCTTGTGCCTAATACAGACAAGTTTCAGACCATTAACGTACAGAGTAATGATGTCCTGGGAATGATGTTCTGGGAGCTCAGAGGATGGGCAACTCATCTTAAAACAGGGCATTTTGACCAGCTTTTTTGATACAATCTTTTTATGTGGTATATTAGTTTGCTAGGGTTGCTGTAACAAAGTACCACAAACTAGATGGCTTAAACAAGAGACATTTACTGTCTTACAGTTCTGGAGGCTAGAAGTCTGAGATCAAGGTGTCAGCAGGGTTGGTTCCTCCCAAGGCCTGTAAGGGAGAATCTGTTCCAAGCTGCTCTCCTGGCTTCTGGTGGTTTGCTGGCAATCTTTTGGGTTCCTTGGCTTCGTGATGCATCACCATGATTTGTGTCTTCATCTGCACATGGTTTTCTCCCTGCATCTCTTCACACAGTCTTTCCTCTGTGTACGTCTGTCTCTGTGGCCAAATTTTCTTTTTTATTATATATAAGAACAAAGCCACGTTGGATTAGGGCCCATCCTAGGGGGTCATCTGCAAAGACCCCATTTCCAAATAAAGTCACATTCACAGGTCCTGGGGGTTAAGATTTTAATACCTTTTGAGGGGACAAAATTCAATCCACAATATATGGCTTATTTGAAATAATCAGGTCCAGATGTCTTTTTTTTTTCTTTTTGTTACTATCTAAGCAGCAAGTGCAACAAAATTTCTACTCCCATGCCAGCAGGAGCCTCTGACCCTCCACCCTGAGCCTAATACCCACCCCGTCATGGATCCTTCTTCCACCTCTGACTCCACTGCAGAACTCACTCTCCCCTCACCTCATTCCTGAACCACATCCCCTGTCTCTCTCCACCCACAGAGGAGTGGTCAGCAATGCTGTAAAGGTCAGCAACAGAATAAGAATAAATGTTTTAATAATTCCTTAAGATTTTTTTTCTGGGTTGAAAATGTAATGGTTCATTATTTTATCCATCAAAGTGAACTCAGATCAAATGATGATGCATAAAAATGTTTCTGGAATCAAAATGTCCTCAGGGTAAAAATTACCAAAATAGCCAAATCAAAGCATCATATAACAAATTATGTGATCCAGAAGAGTCTTGGATAGCACGCTTGTGAAGGCCATGCCAGAGCTGAGTGTAGAAGGACAAATGGAAAATTAATCAGGCAAGGAAAGGAACATTCTTGGCTGAGGGAAAAGCAAATGTAAAGTCACGATGCCAGGAAAGTAGGAGGCATCAGAGACCCTGAAGCAGTGTGGCATGATCAGGGCACAGGAGAAGGAGTGGCAGGCACAGGCCTAGCTCTCAAAGGCCTAGTATACGCCATTGGATGTCTACTCACTTTATTATTATCTCATTTATCACTGCAAGAGAGAGTGAGCCGAGAATTGGAAGTAAAAAATGGCATGCCCAGATGTTTATGTGCAGTTTCAAAAATCACTTTGGCAACCATAAGGAGGATTGATTAAAAGGCCAAAGACTGGAGCTGAAGACCAGTGAGAAGTCTTTGTAATAACGAAGGTAAACAACGATGAAAGCTATGCTAACATGGCAAGCATGGGAAGTAGGGCAACCCTTCCTAGCTGTTTGTGGAAATATTTAGCGGGTAGAATCCACAGAATTTAAATGAGAGTCTTGAGGAAGCTAAAAGAATGGTTTCCAACTCTAGCTGCACATCAGAGGCACCTTGGGAGCTTTTTTAAATGCAGACTTTTCTGGCCCTGTCTCTGACTTAGCGAATCAGAATGTTTGCTGTTTAAGCCTTGAGATTTTGAAGATCTTCTCCAGCCAGTCTCTGTGACTAAACGTTTAAGGGCTGACACCCAGGAGAAAGAGGAAACACTCTGTTGATTCAGGATCAGGTTTTAGTCCCATATAAGAAAAAACATATTATAATTACACTGTTTAAAGATAAACCATTCCCTCAGAACGTTGTTGCTGAATGTATTTGAGAAGGGACCAGCAAACCAGGTAAAGGGAGGCTGTAGAAGGGCTCTTTACTTGTCAGAAGAATGAGAGAGCCTTGAAGGCACTCCAGAGACAGCGCTCCCCATGCACAGTGAGCGGGAAGCAAAGCCAGCCAGAGCAGCAGCCAGGCACTCAAAAGAAATCTGCCTGCCCAGGCCCTGTGTGTGCACCCCTTTTGCTCCAGCTGTGGCTTCAGACACTGTCTTACTCTGACCTGTTTTAGATTCCAGGTTCTGGCCTTTGGATCTGTGTCTGTTTCCATGACAACCCCATTCTATTGGAGCCATGCTTGCTGTCTGGCTGCTGCATTTAGATTAGTTCGGGTACCCCACCCTATGGTTTCAATTTGTCGTGACTCTTGAGACGAGTGTGAGTCTAGCCCACCTCACACCTGACTTCCAGCCCCATTTAACCTTTCCCAGCTTCCTCCTTGGGTACCCCACCCTATGGTTTCAACCTGTCGTGGCTCCTGAGATGACTTTGAGTCTAGCCCACCTCACACCTGCCTTCCAGCCCCATTTAACCTTTCCCAGCTTCCTCCCTGCTCATGCCCACGTTCAGACTCTGCCTCTGGCTCAGAATGTAAACTACCAGTTCTACCATTGGTCTGGTGGACAAAGTTTCTGTGAGATTATGAAGATCTAGTAGCTTCCCAGTACTAGGACAACATTGAATTATTGAAATTATTGAAAGTACAAGCTTTGAACCCAGACTTGAATTCCAATCTAGACTGTGTTACAGTAAGCAAGTTACCTAACCTCTACCAGCCTCAGTTTCTAAACCTACAGAAAGATGATAAATGCACCTAACCTAAGTTGTAAAGATACAAGCAGCATAGCCAGTTTCACCAACTGAGCATAAACACACGACATAGTCTCTTCTGATTTTTGGTTAACAACTCAAGCATCCAGGTATCTTTATTAACAGGATGTTCCGTATCTCCCTCTTGAAGCCTAATGCCAATTAGTCCAAGAATTCTGAAGATTCATTCCATCTGAAAAGGTCAAATCTAGGTAAGTCGGAGAGAGAACTGGAGCTACCGGTCAGTTCACAGACCCAGTTTCTGCACACAGCAGCATGGAGGCTATTCCTCTTCTCTCTGACGAATGCTTGCTCACTGCACCAGTAATGCCTTTGCTGGCTCCAATGTGTGCCCAGGGTGTCTGAGGAACACAGGGTGCCTCACTCTTGGGTTCCCAGGTAACAGCCATTGCTCTGCTGCAGCCGGCCCCTCCTCAGACTCTTAGGTTGGAGTCCTGTGCACTAACTCAGCAACCAGGTTCTGCCCAGAGCTCCCTTTCAAGGCCTTAGGGCTTATGTTAGTTTCCTAGAGTTGTCATAACAAATTACCACAAACTGATTGGCTTAAAACACAGAAATATTTTCTCTCACAGTCCAGGAAAGCAGAAGTCTAAAGTGAAGGTGTCAGCAGAGCTGGTTTCTTTTGGAGGCTGCAAGGGAAAATCTCTCATGCTTCCCAGCGTCTGGTGGCTCCCAGCAATCTTTGGCATTCCTTGGCTTGTAGCTCCATCACTCCAATCTCGATTTTCTTTTTCACCTGTTTTCTTCATTCTGTGTAATGCTAGGAGTCCTCCCTTCTTCTTATAAGGACACCCGTCATTGGATTTAAGGCCCATCCATTAAATGACTATAACTTCATCTTAACTAATTACACCTGCCCACCTTATTTTCTAACAAGGTTACATTCTGAAGTTTCAAATAAACATGAATGTGGGGGCCTTTTCTTGATAACAAGACTTAACAACACATTTTCATAATTTCAGATCTCTGAAAGGAGAGCTTCACACCCCTTTCCTCAAGAAAATCTACTGAGCTCCCTATGCAAATTTTCCTTTTATCCTCTCCTTCAGAGCAAGAGAAAACAGATATTCACATATTTTCAAATGTCTTAATTCATAAGAAAAATAAACTCGTGGAGTTTTGCTAGCCCTACTCCCAGAATTTAGAAGGAACTGGGATAATTTTATCTAATTTTGTGTGTGAAGTATATACAAAGTCTGGCACATAGAAAGCCCTCAATTATTGGTAATTACAGTCATGAGTCACTTAACAACAGGGATATGTTCTAAGAAATGCATTGTTAGGTGATTTTACGGCTGTGAGAACATCATAGAGTGTACTTACACAAAGCTAGATGGTATAGCCTATTGCTCCTCGGCTACAGGCCATACAGCACATTACTACTCTGGATACTGTAGGCAATTGTAACACAATGGTAAGTGTATCTAAACATAAAAAGGTGCAGCAAAAATAGTGTCAAAGATGAAAATGGCACTCCTGTATAGGGCACTCACCATGAATGGTGCTCAAAGGACTGGAAGTAGCTCTGGGATGAGTCAATGAGTGAGTGATGAGTGACTGTGAAAGCCTAGGACGTAACCGTACATTACTGCAGACTTTTAAAACACTATAAACTTAGGCTACACAAAAATTATTTTAAAATTCAGTAATTGAGCTATAATATTATGATGGCTATGATGTCTCTAGGTGATAGAAATTTTTCACCTCCATTATTATCTTATGGGACCACCATCCTATATGCAGTACATCACTGACTGAAATGCCATTATGCAGTACATGGCTGTATTCATTATTCTAGAAGATAATCAAAAGTACCCTGAGGATACAAAGCATCAGGATAAAATTTAATTTGCTGGAGGCAAAATATCTGCCTTACTTAGTTTGTAGCACAATTTAAGTGGAACTCTCAACTCAGTCTGGTAGGCTCTGTATCCCTAATATAAGATCTAGGTAAATCACAAGCATTCCTACACACGAATAACAGACAAACAAAGAGCCAAATCATGAGTGAACTCCCATTCACAATTGCTTCAAATAAAATACCTAGGAATCCAACTTACAAGGGATGTGAAGGAACTCTTCAAGGAGAGCTACAAACCACTGCTCAACGAAACAAAAAAGGACACAAACAGATGGAAGAACATTCCATGCTCATGGATAGGAAGAATCAATATCATGAAAATGGCCACACTGCCCAAGGTAATTTATGGATTCAATGCCATCCCCATCAAGCTACCAATGACTTTCCTCACAGAATTGGGAAAAACTACTTTAAAGTTCATATGGAACCAAGAAAGAACCTGCATAGCCAATACAATCCTAAGCCAAAAGAACAAAGCTGGAGGCATCACGTGACCTGACTTCAAACTATACTAAAAGGCTACAGTAACCAAAAGAGCATGGTACTGGTATCAAAACAGAGATACAGACCAATGGAACACAACAGAACCCTCAGAAATAATACCACACATCTACAACCATCTGATCTTTGACAAACCTGACAAAAACAAGAAATGGGGAAAGGATTCCCTATTTCATAAATGGTGCTGGGAAAACTGGCTAACCATATGCAGAAAGCTGAACCTGGATCCCTTCCTTACACCTTATACAAAAATTAATTCAAGATGCATTAAAGACTTAAATGTTAGACCTAAAACCATAAAAACCCTAGAAGAAAACCAAGGCAATACCATTCAGGCCATAGGCATGGGCAAGGACTTCATGACTAAAACACCAAAAGCAATGGCAACAAAAGCCAAAATAGACAAATGGAATCTAATTAAACTAAAGAGCTTCTGCACAGCAAAAGAAACTACCATCAGAGTGAACAGACAACCTACAGAATGGGAGAAAATTTTTACAATCTACCCATCTGACAAAGGGTTAATATCCATAATCTACAAAGAACTTAAACAAATTTACAAGAAAAAAATCAACCCCATCAAAAAGTGGGCAAAGGATATAAACAGACACTTCTCAAAAGAAGACATTCATACAGCCAACAGACACATGAAAAAATGCTCATCATCACTGGCCATCAGAGAAATGCAAACCAAAACCACAATGAGATACCATCTCACACCAGTTAGAATGGCAATCATTAAAAAATCAGAAAACAACAAGTCCTGGAGAGAATGTGGAGAAATAGGAACACTTACAATGTTAGTGGGACTGTAAACGAGTTCAACCATTTTGGAAGACAGTGTGGTGATTCCTCAAGGATCTAGAACTAGAAATACCATTTGACCCAGTAATCCCATTCCTGGGTATATACCCAAAGGATTATAAATCATGCTGCTGTAAAGACACATGAACACGTATGTTTATTGTGGCACTATTCATAATAGCAAAGACTTGTAAACAACCCAAATTTCCAGCAATGATAGACTGGATTAAGAAAATGTGGCACATATACACCATGGAATACTACGCAGCCATGAAAAAAGGATGAGTTCATGTCCTTTGCAGGGACATGGATGAAGCTGGAAACCATCATTTTGAGCAAACTATTGCAAGGACAGAAAACCAAACACCGCTTGTTCTCACTCATAGGTGGGAATTGAACAATGAGAACACTTGGACACAGGGTGGGGAACATCACACACTGGGGCCTGTCGTGGGATCGGGGGAGAGGGGAGGGATAGCATTAGGAGATATACCTAATGTAAATGATGAGTTAATGGGTGCAGCACACCAACATGGCACATGCATACATATGCAACAAACCTGCACGTTGTACACAGGTACCCTAGAACTTAAAGTATAATAATAATAATAATAAAAGAAAATGGATCAGTAGTTAATAATAAACCTTTCCATTAAAAAAAAAAAAAGAAAGAAAGAAATAAGTCAGATACAGAAAGACAAATACCACATGTTCTCACTCATATGTGGTAGGGGGAGTGGCCAGATGGTTGAAGGGTACAAAATATCAGGCAGAAGGAGTATGTTTTGCTTCTTTTTTTTGAGTTTCGTCTGCACACTCTGGTGAATATAGTTAATAATATTATATATTTCAAAATTGCTAAGAGTAAATTTCAGACATTCTCATAACAAAAAATGGTAAGTTTTTGGGGTGATGGACATGTAAACTAGCTTGATTTAATTTTTCCACATTGTATTTATAAACTAATATACCCTATAAGTTTATAAAATTATAAATTTTTAATTTAAAATAAAAATAAAGAAAGAAATCTAGTCCCCTGATATATGTCTTCTATTCCCAGCCATATCTTCCCTCCATTCTACTACCCTTCTTACTGTTTCAGGACCTAACATGTAGAGGCTACATGATTCGGCCCTTTGGTCTTGAGGCTTCCAGTTGGATGTAAAATAACAGTGGAAAGACACAGCAGAATTTCAAAAAGAAAAAGTGTAAGATGAGGTGATTCATTTCCCTGACTCCTTCCTTGTAAAGTATCCTATGGCTGGCTATGTCCATAACCCATGGTCATGGCTCCTCTCAGAGGCCTCCACAAGCCTCTTTCTTTTTCTTCCCCATCTTCAGGCCTAGCAGTAATTACTACTCCACTGTTTATACAGTATTAACACTGCACCCTTGTAAACAGTGCCTTTGTAAAAACTTCCTCAAACCCATTTCCATTCATTACAAGTTAACAACTTAAATTTATATGAAGTACATGAAGTGATTCTCAGTTATTTTCATCTTAAATACTTCATCAAGAATTTTAGGATATGAAGAGATCATCTAAATTCAATCTAAATGTTACTTGGTGGGAAAGCTGATCCTAAAACACAAGCCTCCTAAATCCTAATTCAATAGTCTTTCTACTTGTGTGCCTGGAAAAAGGCTTATTATTTTCCTAGGCAATACCAGGTTTCTGTGGTCAATAGATACTCGAAATCAGAGTCACCTTCAGTCATGCTATAGACTTCATCCTCCATTCTTTTCTTTCCTTCCTTTTCCTTTCCTTCTCCTTCTCCCTTTTTCTTTCCAGTGGTCTCTCTATCTCTCTGCCCTGAGAGAGGAATTAACATTTACCGAATACTCATGCAGCAAACACTATGAAATACATAAGTAACCTGTTCTAAATGATATCTCACGTAACACTCTCAAAATCTACGAGTTATCAAACCAATTTTATATATTAAGAAACTGAGACTTAAAGAACTTTAGTGTCCAAGGCAGCACAACTAATTATGCAAGGGCATGAGCTTCAATCCAACAAGTCTGACTCTAGAGTCTATGGTCTCCCCGCGGAGCCCTGACACATCCCACATCCTGTGGCCCTGTGCTGACCCCTCTTCTACCTCCCCTGGATGTTTTTGTTTTGTTTGTTGGTTGGCTGTTTTGGGTTTTTTGTTTGTTTGTTTGTTTTTTGAAACAGAGTCTTGCTCTGTCACCCAGGCTGGAGTGCAGTGGCAAGATCTCAGCTCACTGCAACCTCAAACTCTCAGGTTCAAGCAATTCTCCTGTCTCAGCCTCCCAAGTAGCTGGAACTACAGGCACACACCACCACACCTGGCTAATTTTTGTATTTTTAGTAGAGACAGGGTTTTGCCA
>NW_012112030.1:14822942-14842863 GCF_000951035.1 Colobus angolensis palliatus
AAACGAATTTAGAGAAATTAACTACCCATGACTTCTTCAGCTTTTATGTTTTTTAAAAGCCTCCTAGAATCAAAACCTAATGTGGTTTCTACAGCCGTGGATATAGTGAAATTGTAATGGATGCAATATATTGGCATCCATTCTTATTAGAGAAGAAAACAGTACCATTAACTTTTGTTGAAAATAATTGCTCAAGAGGGAAGATGAAGAGAGCTCTTCTAATACATTCATGTAACTAGAAATCCATTCATTTGTTCTCAAAGCACTGCTGGAAACTGGTAGAAATAAGCCAGTATATGACAGAATCCAGATTCTGCAAATGCAGGGCTCCAGAACAATAAGCATTGCATTCACAGTGTGAGAGGCTACAGTGAGGAGATAAGGTTTGTGGCCAGCTTTCAGGCCTTTAAGAGGAAGGAGCTGAATTCATAAGGAAGGATTACATCTCACTGCAATCACTTGTATGACTGACTCTCAATATATTTTGCAATTGTTTTACAGTGTTCTCTCTTTTGTCTTCTGTAAGCTTTGCAATGATGGGAACTATGCCTTATTCATCTTTGCATTTTCCACAGCTCAGAGTCGATGCCTTATACATAGAAGATGCTCAATAAATGTTTTAACTGAATAAGCACTCTGCCTTTTCAAGTGACTGACTGAATTTAAAGAGCCTACTCTTAAATTTATATACTGTGTTGTACATATTTCAGAAGTACATTTTTGAAGATAGGGTGAAAATAAGATTTCACAATGGAATCGGAGGCATAACGGTAGGATTTTGTAAAATAATAATGAAAATAAGTGTCAAAGTTCAGCAATTCCTAGGCTTTCATCTAAATGACTTTGACCTCTTTTATAAAGAAGAAACTGAACCTGTAGCTATTATTTTCTTTTTTTTTCCAAATACTTTTAAAATAAAATGTATTTTGGGGGCACAATGCTGTTCTTTATGCATTCAGATGACTTGCATGTTAGACACAAAAGGGATCCTTGGGACGCTGTGGGTCTATTGTATACACATGCACATTTCAAATAGATTTTCAGCACAATAGGTGTTAACAGCAGTCCTCAAAAGCACCCACTGTATGGGGTGCACTTTTTCCTGATTTTTATAGGATTTTGTTTTCTTCTTTTGACATTGTATCTACAATAATACCTCCAATGGTTGATAAATTAGAAAGGAATTCAGAACTAAAATTGTTTATGGTTGTTTTTCAGGAAAGAAAATCAATAAAGAGGCAAATTTCAAAGCACAGAGTTAATAATGTCATCTACTTAAACAACATAAGTACCTTCTAAGTCTAATATTTTTACTATCAGCTTGAATAAAAGCAGATGATAGTTTTTAAGCTTACATTTCTACGACTCAGGCATTTAAAAAGGCAGACTGCACTATTTTTTACTTTGTTGAGCCCATTGTGTCAAAAATAAGATTTTTTTTGTGGACTCCATAAAATATAGTAAAGTAGGTACAGCAAGATTAGTGAGTTATGCTGAACAAAGCATGGTTCTGATACACCCTTTTGGCTTCTTTGAAGATAGGAATCAGAACCAGTTTCCTACCAACAGTTGGCTACACTCAGTGAGATGAGGTTCAAACATTGGCTATGTGTAAGAGCTCCAATTCATAAAAAGCGATTGAAAATTTGGCCGTAGCAAATGGAAGGGCCAGCCACCCACTCCTTTGCAGCTTGTAGGTCACTGTAACCCACTATGATGACTCAGTTGGGTTCCAGATGTCGTTTTCTTCTCTCACTGTCTAAAATCATGGCACCCAACTTTTCTTTTTCTGTAACTCTAAATTGGACAGCAGGGAGGCTTTGTCTCCTTTATGTCCTAAAGTTAAACTAAATTAGGAACTAGTACACTTCAAAAACTATTGAATGAAATTTATATATTCCTGTGGTTATCATGATATGAAAGTAATCTTTTAATATTTAGGCTCAGCATGTGAAATATATCAGGTTGGCCTCTCTCTGCACTCTCTCAGTATCAAAGAGGAAAAAGCAGGAAAAGCCAGTGTGCCAGTGATCAACTAGAATTATCCCCTGCCTGACAGACAGACAATGCCACAGACTCCTGTTGTAATCCTGCCTGCTTAGGGTTGGGAGATGGAGGGAGGACAGGAAGAAGTCATGAAAACTGACTCTCCTCTCGACCTCTATTCTCCATTCAAAAAGCCCACCACACCCAGTGTTTGACTGGAAGATTAGAAATGTGTCTTTTATTGGGATTCTTTGGTGACACTTCTATGGACTCTAGACATGGCTAATGTTCAGCTCTTGAGCCAGACTGTGGGGCAGACAATTCAAAAACATGTGTCATGTGTAATATGTTCATATTTTCTGAATCAAAATTCGAACATACAAGTCTGACACATTGGTCTAGCTGTACATGGTCTAGTAGCAGCATAAAATAGACTATTTTAGTCAATTCTAAGATACACATACTGTGATGATTAATTTTATGCGTCAATCTGATGGGGCAAAGAAATGCCCAGCTAGCTAGAAAGACATCATTTCTAGGTGTGTCTGTGAGGTGTTTCCAGAAGACATTAGCATTTGCATTCTTCAAGAACACTGCCTTCACCAGTGTGCGTGGGAATCATCCAGTCCACTGAGAATGCAAACAGAACCAAAAGGAGGAAGAAAGGTGAATTTGCTCTTGCTATTTAAGCTGGGATATCCATCTTCTCTTGCCCTCAGACATCAGTGATCCTGGTTCTTGGGCCTTCAGATTCAGACCACAACTTACATCTTTGTTCTGTTTCTCAGGACTTCAAGCATGAACTGGAACTATATCACTGGCTTTCCTGAGCCTCCAGCTTGCAAGGCAAGCTTGTGGGATTTCTCAGCCTCTGTAATCATGTGAGCCAATTCCTTAAAAAAAAATCTCTCCCACTGGCTAACCATATACAGAAATGGAAAATGGACCCCTTCCTTACACCATATACAAAAATCAACTCACAATGGATTAAAGATATAAATGTGAAACCCAAAGCTATATAAACCCTAGAAGAAAACCTAGACAATACCATTCAGGACATAAGCATGGGCAAAGATTTCATGATGAAGATGGCAAAAACAATTGCAACAAAGGCAAAAATTGACAAATGGGATCTAATTAAACTTGAAGAGCCTCTGCATAGCAAAAGAAACTATCAACAGAGTAAACTGACAACGTGTAGAATGGGAGGAAATTTTTGCAAACTATGCATCTGACAAAGGTCTGATACCCAGCATCTCTAATGAACTTAAACAAATTTACAAAAAAAAAAAAAAAAACCATTAAAAAGTAGGCAAAGGACATGAACAGACACTTGTCAGAGGAAGACATACATGTGGCCAAGAAACATATGAAAAAAAGCTCAACATCACTGATCATTAGAGAAATGCACTCAAAACTACAATGAGATACCATCTCATGCCAGTCAGAATGGCTGTTATTAAAAAGTCAAAAAACAACAGGTGCTGGAGAGGTTGTGCAGAAAAGGAATGTTTTTACACTGTTGGTGGGAGTGTAAATTAGTACAACCATTGTGAAAGACAATGTGGCGATTCCTCAGTGACCTAGAGGCAGAAACACCAACCCAGCAATCCCATTACTGGGTATATACCCAAATATAAATTGTTCTGTTATAAACACACATGCACATGTATGTTAATTGCAGCACTATTCACAGTAGCAAAGACATGGAATCAACCTAAATGCCCGTCAACGATAGACTGGATAAAGAAAATGTGGTACATGTATACCATAGAATACTATGCAGTCATAAAAAAAGAATGAGACCATGTTCTTTGCAGGGACATGGATGGTGCTGGAAGTCATTATCTTTAGCAAACTAACACAGGAACAGAAAACCAAATACCACATGTTCTCACTTACAGGTGGGAGCTGAATGATGGGAACCCATGAACACATGGAGGGGAACAACACACACTGGGACCTGTCAGAGGACGGAGGGGTGGGAGGAGGGAGAGGATCAGGAAGAATGGCTAATGGATGCTGGGCTTAATACCTGGGTGATGGGATGATCTGTGCCACAAGCCACCACGGCACACATTTACCTATGTAACGAACCTTCACATCATGCACATGTACCCATGAACTGAAACGTTGGAAATTTAAAAATTAATTAACTTAATTAAATAAAATTGTCATTGCACAATATTTAAACAACAACAACAACAAAACTCTCCCTATGTATCTAATAGGAAGAAGTGGGAAAATCCAGTATGCCAGTGTTCAGCAGATTGGTTGTGTCTCTCTGGAGAGCCTTGGCTAACACACATAATTATTGTAATATCACCAAAATAAAGATATGTCTTATGATCAATAGCATGTGTGTTTAACTGGTGGCATTTTTTTCTTTATTAGTAGTACAAAAAATAATGGTGTATCTCACAATCGATGTCATCTTAGATTCAATAAAATATTTTTGACCCCAGAAATATCTCAGAAAATCCAGGAGAAGTGATTTGTTTTCCTGCCACATTCAGTATATGTTGCCTTTATTCCCAAACCCTGCCATTTCTCTAATAACAAACTGGATTTCAGAGGAAAGGTGAGATGGTCAGTTTTATGTGTCAAACTGGCTAGGCTTTAGTCCCCACTTATTCAATCAAACACTAATCTAGAAATCACTGTGAAGTTATTTTGTAGATATGGTTCAATCCGTAATCAGTTGATTTTAAGTAAAGGAGATTCTCCTCCATAATCTGGGTGGGCCTGACTAATCCGTTGAAAGGCTTTAAGAGCAGAATTGAGGTTTCCCTGAGGAAGAAAAAATTCTGTAGCATAAGCTCTTGCCACAGATTTTCCAGCCAGCCCTTCCTGACAGTCTGCCCTAAAGACTTTGGACTTGCCTAGCCAGCCCCCACCGTCACATAAGCCAATGTTGCGGCAATAAAACTCTTTGCATACATCTTACAGTTCTATTTCTCTGCTGGAACTCTGAGTGATACACAGAGTCAATGGTATTCATTTTTCATTCTAACGTTTTATCTTTTAATTATATTTATTTGAAAAAGTGATATATTCCCACGTTCTTTATATTTATATAGCAATACAATGAAAAGATTTATTTCTACTCTTCCCCATTCTCACAACTTCTAATTCACCACCACCCATCATAGATAACCACTAGAATTACTTCCTTGTGAGTAATTCCAAAGTTTCTTTGTGCATTAGCAAATCAGTACAGATATATATTCTTTCCCCCCCAATTTATAAAACAGAAAAAAGGTAGCCTACTATGTACAGTGATCTACACTCTGCTTTTTTTCCTGGCTCTTAAGAGTTTTTCATTTCAGTATACAAAGAGCTTCTTCACGCTTTTTTCTCAGCTCTATTTCATATCCATACCATGATTTATTTAACCAGTTACCTATTGGTGGACATTTGGCTTATTTCAACACTTTTGCTATTACCCACAAGTGGAATCCTTTAAAAACATTTAGATAGATTGATAGATAGATAGATAGATAGATAGATAGATAGATAGATAGATAGATAGATTGTAGATAGGTAGATAGATATAGACAGATGATAGAGATAGATAGATGATAGATTAGATAGATAAGATAGAGACAGATAGATAGATAGATAGATAGATAGATAGATAGATAGATAGATATAGATAGATAGGAAGAAACATGTTATACATGATGATTCATGGATAAAAATCATTATGTACTTTGAGCAAGAGTATGCATAGAAGAACACACAGGCAGAATGACTCAAAGGGGCACAAAGCATATGCATTTGTGATTGTGAAAGATCTTCCTAAATTTTCCAATATCAGCAGAATAAAGTTATTTGTTTGGAGATTGCTTGTTTTCTCACAGCCTCCTCAACGCAAATGTGTTAATGAACTTTGGAATATGTATCAATTCAGTAAATTACAAAACGGTTTCAGTGGATGTATAATTTTGATCTCACTGAACACAAATGGCATAGACCCTCTTTTTAATATGTTTATGTCATTTTTATTTCCTTTATTTTATAATCCCTATTCACATCTTTTAACTATTTTTCTATTGAGTTGGTCTTTTTATGTCATACAGGAGTTCTTACATATCTGAGAAATTAGTCATTTATCTGTGAAATGGAATACTAATATTTTCCCCAATTTTTTATTTGTCTTCTAACTCTCTAAATAGTGCCCCCACAATGGAAAATGTCTTTATTTTTATATATTTGGATTTATCAGTCTTTCCTTTTATGCCTTCAGATTTTGCATCATAGTTAGAAAGCCCTTCTCCATACCAAAGTTCTAACGGCATTCATCATCCTTCATTACTTTTCAGATTGCTGACCAATTGTTCCAACATCGTTTATAATAAGGCTACTTTTTCCACACTTATTTGAGATTCCTTTATTATATACTAAATTTCTATATATCTGGCTCCAGTGTGTTCCATGGCTTTATAGGTCTGTGAACCAGTACCACATATTTTACTTATTAAAGGTTTATATTTTCACATCTCGGGGGGTTAATTCTTCTTTGTCTTCCTTTACACCACCATTGCCCTTCTTTTTCAAGGTTTTCTTAGCATTTTATTTAGTTCTGCACAAGTACTTCAAAACCAGTGTGCCCCCTCTTCATCCCACCCTGTCCCCTGTCCCGCAGAATATTTTTATACTGGCTTGGCTTATCACAGTCCTAAAATTCTATCATTAGATAAAATGAATCAGAAAGCCATAGGCATCAGATAGTGCTCTACCACTTTGCGCTGTGAACTGAGACAGCCACTACATCTCTGGGTCTCAGTAGTGACAGAATGATAACGAAGATAAGAAGTTTCACATAGCTGTTCTCTAAGATTCTTTCCAGTTCTAAGGTTTCCTGGTTCAGTGTTAAACCTCATATTTGGGATTTTCCTTAGCACTGTGCCCATTTCTCCTAAAAATACTTCCTTTGTGATTATGTTACAAACAACTGGAACTTTTTTTCATCATATGCCATAATTTGCAGTAACAGAGAAGAGTAAAAAGAAATGACTTGCTTCTCCTACAGATCAAATTTTAAACAATAGAACTTTTGCTAAGTCACTTTCAAATCATTTACCTTTTCTAAGTGCAACACAGTATAAGCAAAGAATTTGGCATATGGAAAATGCCAACAAAAAATGAAAATTTGGGTTTGTTGTTTTTTCAGAAGGTCTACTTCTATTTTGGTTTTTGTATTTTTTGTTTTGTTTTGTTTTTCTTCTTACCGTGTCTGTAAATTGCTGGCTGACCAAATTTTGTGAGATCAAAGCCTCTGGATGCAGTTTTCTCACACATGACTGAAAGGCTGCTGGGCACATTGATTACACATCGCCGCTGAGTAACTGGGACAATACTCCACTCTAGATTGCATGTCATGGACGAGGATGAAAAAATGAACCAATAAAAACTTTAGTTGGTTGCATTGCTCAGAAAAGCACATTATTAAGAACATCTTGCCAACAGGTTGGCATAATACAATTTGTACCACCAAAATACACTGCGATTAAATGTTTGGTGGCTTCTGATCAGCCGTCTAAACATCTATGAACTAAAAAGCTGGAAAAAAAGGCCCCTCTGGCAACCTCCATTCTGTTCATCACTGCTTCGTTAACACATTTTCCTTCTCCCTGTCCCTCAGTGGTTATGTGTTAGCTGGACTCTGTGAGAACATGGAGTATAAAGCACAAAACCGAAAAGAATAGTTTATTTTCAGTGTAGTATTTTTATGCTTTCTGCAGACTAGTGCCGTACATATGCAATATGCCTCCCACACAGAAAATGAAGCATTCTTACAGTGATTGACCTACATGGAAATCTCATCTCAGCTTTAAAAATTTCTGTACAAAAATGTGAAGCTAAGATAGAAGGATCTGCATTTATTTCAGGAAGTCAGAAGTTACTTGGGCACTAATCCTAATGGGAGCTGCATACAAATCCCTGGACATCAAAATACCCTTGACTGGGTTGACTTTTAATTTAGGAATTTACTAGAGCCTGCAACTATACTGCTGGAGTGTGTGATAGTGTCAGATCCTATAAATGAAGCATGGAGGACTTGGTTAGCCGCCTGGGTTGAATGCCAGAGAATGCCCTGGGGATGTGGTAATTCAGTACTCGAGGTAGCCTTGGTTGCTACAAGCCGATACTAAATCAGTGCCCCATAATGGTGTTAGAAGCACTGCAGTGCAGTCTCAGACTTTTGCTATCAGCTCCCTCACACTTATTTACAAAGCTCTTTTCTCTGGCATATGCAGGGTGACTGCAAGGACAATAAGTTATAGCTGTCACATCCAATTTCCCTGCAAGCAGGGACTGCCTGGTACCTCGCCATCAGCCAAGTTTTCCTTGTTGGAAACCTTTCCTTGTTTTCCCCTTCCTGGTTAGTAAAGAAGGCTAAAAAGAAAATGGATGACCTGGGAGAGGAGACAGTAGAGCTAATTCTTCCAACACTTCAGTTCCAATGGACATAGGGCATGAATAACCAGAGGAATGAATAATAGACTATGGCCAACTCTTATTGCTCTTCACATCTCCCCAGGATTCTTCAGAGGGGTGAGAATGCTTAGGAGTGCCACCTTGCCAATGTCTGGCATCCCACTGCTCTGCCGCTAAAAGTGGGGGGCTGGGGAATTATTTCAGCCAGGAAATCTAATCAATGATTGTCAATAAGTGGAGGTGATAAGATGATCAGGAACTAAAAGAATATCACCACCATCAGCATCAGTATCATTTTCATCACTTTCATTTGCTGCATATCACATGTGGAGCATTTCCAGTATTCTATGCACTAAGCAGCCTCACAACAAATCCATACCTGAGAGGCGTTTTTTCCACTTTGACAGAAGAACTGAGGCTGCAAGAGTTGAAGTTGCTTGCCTGAGGTTGCTCAGTCACAGAGCAGGAGAGCCTGCACCCTTCTGACACCAGAGCACAGGAAATGGGGTAGTAAAATTAGACACTTCTCAGCTGTGGCCAAGTTCCCCAAAGATCAAGAACCACGTAAGGGCCAAGTACCACCCAAAACCTAAAGTGGGGTTCCTGAACACCAAGGCAGAGCATATCAAGATAGCATCAAACCAGTTCTGTCTGAGTTAGCCATCTCACACTCAAGAGTTTAGAGCAAATGCTTTCTTTAGAGACAACTGTCCGGCTTTCATGGCATCGTTCCTCTCCCTTCCTTGGGAGTGAGGAGCAGGGTGAATCCCTGCTACCTTAAATTTCATGGGGACACTAGAAAAATGTGGCATGTGTCCCTCCTTTTTTTGTTTTGTTTTAATAAAGCATGTTCACATTTGCCTTAATATTTTATTTGTATAAATTTAAGGGGTACAAGTGCAGTTCTGTTATGTAGATATATTGCATAGTAGTGAAGTCTGGGCTTTTAGTGGAACTGTCACCCAAATAATGAATATTGTGCCCAGTGTGTAATTCCTCATCCCTTACCCTCCTCCCACACCCTTCCCTTTTGGAGTCTCTGTTGTCTATCATTCCACAAGGTGTGTCCTCGTGTACACATTATTTAGCCCCCACTCGTAAGTGAGAACATGCAGTATTTGTCTTTCCGTTTTTGAGTTATTTCACTTAAGATAATGGCCTTCACTTCCATCTATGTTGCTGCAAAAAAAATGTGATTCCATTCCTTCTAATGGCTGATATATGTCTATATCTATACATATAGATATAGATATCTCACATTTCCTTTACCTGAGCCAATCGTCTGTTGATGGACACTTACATTGATTCCATATCTTTGCTATTGTGAATTGTGCTGCTGTAAACATGTGAGTACAGGTATCTTCTTGATATATTTTTTTTCTTTTCCTTTGGGTAGATATCCAGTAGTTCAACTTTGAAAAATAAAAACTGCAATTCATTCCTATCAGGAAAGACTAAAAGAAAAAAAATAGCAGTTTGGAGAGAAGGCACTGCATTGGGAGTAAACAGCTCCACTATTGATGTAGAAAGGGGGTCGTTTTTTCAGGATACTCTACGTGGACTCTGCTGTTGCAGGGAGCAGACCTGTGGTCATTTTTAAAGGATTTGCCTCTGGACGCCTGGAAGGACAAAGGCTTCAACAGTAGAAAGGGCCTGTGCATTGCAGCACACCAGAATCCAATGGCGGAGGAGCCCACTGTTTCCAGTCACACTCACATCCCAGGAGCTGCAGAAAGTGAGCCACAGCAGGAAGAGAGAAAGAGCCAGCAATTCCAAAGGAACAAAATCCAAAGGGAAACAACCCCAGGTTGCAGCTGCACAAGCTACACCAAATTGATCCTTTCCTCCTGATCTGTTTACTGACTGGGCCAGCCCTGGAGAGGTCAAGGACAGCTGCTTTCCACGGGGAAGGACGTGCATCACCAGGAGCAAGAAGCTGACCACTGCCACCCCTCCCGCTGCAGGCTTCCAAGCCTAAAGCAGAATTGAGCTCTGAAGGATCAAGTTGAAATACACTGGGAGATTTCACCCAGCACTGGACTAGACAGGAATTATGTGATTAGACCAAACTGAGATTTTTTTCTATGGGTACATAGTAGGTGTATATATTTATGGGGTACATAAGATATTTTGATACAGACATATAATGTGTAATGATCACATCAGGTAAATGAGGTACCCATCACCTCATCTATTTATTCATTTCCTGTGGATAACTTATATGTTCCAATTATACTCTTTTAGTTATTTTTAAATGTACAATAAGTTATTGTTGACTGTAGTCACTCTGTTATGCTATCAAATACTAGATCTATTCATTCTATCTAACCACATTTTTGTACCTGTGAACACCCACCTCCACTCCACCTCCACATCCGCCTCCCCCACGACCCTCAAACGGGGATTTTAATGCTAAAACAAGGAGATTCTTGATTTATTTAAAAGTAGCTAAAAACTCTGAAACCTGCTTGAAACACCACGCAGGAACCAGAAACAGGGAATAGTCCCTGAGCCTGTATAACACATATTTCTAAAATGAATAGTTACTTTATGCTTGTCCTGTCTGAAGCAAGTCCATGTAGTATATAGCATACGTTAAGAGTTCTGCAATGTCACATATGCTGTGAACTATTTATCCTACAATTCCCTCCCCTAACCTTGCCCATAGCTACCTGGCGATCCCACCCCACCCTGCCTCCACGAGCCAGGAATGAGGAACTCTCAGTTATGCACACCCAATGAATATGTCATCTGGTATATTGTGCTCAGGATCACAAAACTCATGCATTTCTTGATCCTGCCCTAGTCACATATTTTTACTTCCTACATTTTAAGCCAATTTTTTGGTGCCTCAGTCGCAAGTCCTGTGACTACTTCAGAAGATGCCAGAAGAATTCATTAGGGCTGAGTGCTTTGAGATCCCCCAAGCAATTACTTCCGAAGTACTACTCATACAGGCAATCGGCGCCTGCAGTGGGAAGCAATTTGTCCATCAGAAGCACTCACGCAGATGGCGTCTCCGTTAGCAGCAGGAGAGCAAGCTGAGAACGTAGCGGGATGGTAAAGTCAACGCACCTCGATATGAAGTTACATGTGTATTTCATGGGGACTTCAGTTTTTATTTTACATTTTTTACACACTATAAGCTTATCGGTTCAACTTTTTTAATGCTTTTTAATTTCTAAAAATTGTCACTATAGGAGTATAACTTGCCTTCTAATTTGAAGATAAAACTTAAGAAATTTCTTTTTTTGTTTGTTTTTGTAAAGACAACATGCCCCTATGTTGCCCGGGCTGGTCTCAAACTCCTGACCTTAAGTGATTCTTCCACCTCAGCCTCCCAGAGTGCTTAGATTACAGGTGTGTCCCACTGGGCACAGCCTGAAGATAAAACTTCTAATGACCTAAAAAAATAATAATATTTAATATACAGTTATACTTACTATATAGTGTTAAGTGAGAAGAAAAAGTACAAAACTGTACATGGGACCTGTATATGTAATACAATCTAGCCATACCCCAGTTTGGGGTTCTCAAACGTGTTGAATTCAGGTATCTCCAGAGTGCATGTGACCTACAAGCCCAGGAGGCACCCAGGGTCCTCTGCTGAGTTTCTGCATCCTGGAGCAGACACAATCAATGCCCTACCGTGTCTCATCAAGTCTTACAACTGCAGGGTACACTGCTTGACTACCAAGTACCTTAGGACTTTCTCTGGCATCTCTGCGCTTACAGCAGGCTAGGACTGCACAGCAGGTAAAACCTGCCATTCCTATCAGTCTTCAAACAATGCCTTACCAGCATTGTCGTATAAATATTCCAACTGTCTTGCTCCTTCAGTAAGATAACTCTGAGACAGATATTCTGTACCTACTCCTTGTATCCCCCCTAGAATTAAATTTCAGTTACCCACAAAGCTGTCTTGATAACTCAACCTTGATTGGAGTTGCCTGAAATCCTAACAACTAGTCGCACCAAGTCTTTGTCTTGGGGGGCTTCTGTGGAAACCCCTAGTGAGACAGTTGGCAGCAGAAACGGTTCTAAGAAGTAGATCTTCTAATGGATTCTGGAATTAGAAATGATGGAGAGTGATAGCTTGTGGTTAGCTGTGGCATCATAATTACAAAGACCCTCAACTATTATATATTAGAGTCGGACTAAGGTGAAAAGGGACATACTAGTTTATGCAATACCAGTAGAGGTTGGGAGAGATTACAAGGACTGTGAAATCTTTGATTAGTTGGTGTCATTAAATACCATTGATGCACTAAAAGAAAAACACTGAGGCTCAGGTCATCCAATCAGAAGACAATGTGAAAACTGAAAGGAAAGCCTCTATAATAACATTTAGAGACTCAAACCCTGCAGCTAAAAGTTCAACTGCTGAATATTAAGCCCAGATCCTGAAAGTGAGATTAGCAATTATAATAAAATTCCGAATTCAGAATCCCTGTAAGTCTAGGCAAGTCCTCTGATAGAAAAGGAATGGGATTCAGAAAACTGGGATGTGGACACGTGGTTAGATGCACTTGAAACATAAGTCCCCAGGTTCCCCTAAATCCTCTAGGCTGGCAGAAGTCATCCAACTTCCCTGCCTTCTCTTGTCTACAGACCATGCAAAATCCTCACCTGTAACAGATGCTTCACCCAGAGCAGATAATTCTTGCCTCAAGAATTGCCCCCACTTCTCCTGATTGCTTCCAGGCCAATAATTAGGGCAAAGTCTTAGCATGATCAGACAAGTGTTCCTGCTATCAGGGGAAAATAATTATCTATCAACACCTGCTGGCTATGCAGGACTTGTCTACTAAATAATGGAAAAAAACTAGTAGAACATGCCTGGGAACAAATCTTGAGAGTACTGAACCAAAGGAGGTAGAATATAATGTTGAATAAATAAATTTTTTTCCAGGATGCTCAATTTGACTCAGAATTGAGCATCCTGGAAAAGACACCTGGAATTGGTCCTAACTCTTGCTAGAATAATTCCTTGAAGCTAGGGAAAAAAAATAGTCCTACAGTAAATGACATGTGATACCAGAACTACCTTGGCAGAAGATTGAGGAAAGAGTCAAGGCTCAGAAGGTGAACACGATAGAATGTACGCATTATGTAACATTGGAGAACCAACCAGCTGTGGTTCACCTTTATGTCCCTCAGGAGGTTAGACAGTCCCTTCACTAAACAAATAATGAGTGAGCCAGTGACAGGTCCATGGGCATTATTGAAAAGTTCAGTGCTGGCTGTTCTCTGTATGCTAGAATTGATGGTAATAATGATGCTATGCACCTGGGCTCCCTGGTATTAATGGGCATGATAGGATCTGGAATTGCAACAGCCAGATGGCAATATTTAATCATCAGAGGCAAGGTAGATGTAATAACTGTAACAACAACAAGGCTAAAATGGCATCAGAGAATCCCAGCTCAAAAAGATCTGTGGCAATGGCTAAAAGATCAAGGTGTTCCTTTGAGTGAGATAGTTTCTAGACCTGAGCTGATTCTCAGACCCAAAGTCCACTGATGGAAGAAGATTCTCAACCCCCTTGAGGAAGGACACTGTGACACTATCGCAAGTGTAAAGACTAACAATTTTCCCAGTTCTTCTCCAAGGAGACCTATGGATATTTGCTAGAATAAAGACAATGCCCAGACTATGTAAGTACTATTGGCTGCAGGGTCTTTGCTGATCCTATTAGGAGATACAAAGCACCATCATAGCCCCACTATTAGAAGGAGAGTCTACAGAGGCAAGGTAGCAAATGGAGGTCGGGACCAAGACCCTCCTACAGGCCATGAACCCTCTTGTAGTCATTTCCTGAATCTTTGAGTGCATAATTAGGATAAATGTATTTAGCATTTATCCTTTGTTCTCTAATCCATGAAATAAGAGCCATAATGGTAAGAAAGGGCAACCTGTATGCTTCTAATCTACCCCTTCCCCATACAACACTGTAAATCAAAGTAACACTACTTCCTGGGAGCAATGGGAGTTTGGTGTCACCCTCAATATCTTAAGGAATGCAAGATGGTTGGTTGGTCCCCAGTAAATTCCTCTTTACTTTACCAGTCTAGTCCCTACAAAACCCATATGGGTCATAGGAAATGATAGTGGATTTCAGTAAACTTAACTAAATGGTAGCATTAGTCATCGCAGCTGTGTGGGATGTGGTATCTTTAATTAAGGTACCATATTAAGAAATTAACAGTCTCCAGAATATAGTATGCAGCTATTCATTTGCAAAAGTTCTTCTCATTTTCCCCACCAGAAGCAGCTTATGTTCACTTGGGTTAGACAGCAGTACATATTCATGGCCTTGCCCCAGGACTTTGTTAATGCCCCTGCTCCCTGTACTAATAAAGATCAAAAGGACATTGATCATCTGAGCATTTTATAGAACATCACGCTAATCCACTGTATTGCTGATATTATGTTAAATGAACCTGGGGAAAAGGAAGTGGTCCTGATAGGACAGGGGCATTAGAAGGCAGATTCAGTGGCCTGGTACACTGGCAAATATTTCAGGGGGTTAGAAGTCTGGGGCATTGTATTAGTTTGTTTTCATGCTGCTGATAAAGACATACCTGAGACTGGGAAGAAAAAGAGGTTTAATTGGACTTACAGTTCCACATGGCTGGGGAGGCCTCAGAATCACGGCAGGAGATAAAAGGCACTTCTTACATGGTGGCAGCAAGAGAAAAACAAGGCAGATGCGAAAGTGGAAAACCTGATAAACCCATTAGATCTCATGAGACTTATTTACTAGCATGAGAACAGTATGGGGGACACTGCCAGCATGATTCAAATTATCTCCCACCAGGTGCCTCCCACAACACATAGGAATTATGGGAGTACAATTCAAGATGAGATTTGGGTGGGGACAGAGCCAAACCATATCAAGCATGCTGAGACATTTCCCTACACACACACCCATGATGAAAGACAATTGCCGCACTTTCACTACCATTATTAGGGAAGAGCCACAACATTTGGTAAGTTCCTTTGGATTTTGGAGACAATGCAAACTATACTTGGGAATATGACTCCAATGTGTTTGTCAGATGACTTGAAAAACTGGCATTCTCAGCTGAAGCCCAGGACAAAAGACAGCTCTGCAACAGGTTCAGACTCGTACTAGCAGCCTTGCCATATGGAACATATTACCTGGCAGATCCCATAGAGCTGTATTTCATGGTAGGTTCTCTGGAAAGCTCTTTAAAGATTCACAATGCTAACATCTTGGATTCTAGAGCTAGGCAGAAGAACTTCACAGCAGAGAACTATTCGCTCTTCAAAAAGTAGCTTCTAGCATGTTTCTGGGCTTTCATAGAGACTCGGTACCTAACCATGGGTATCAAATAGCTCATAACCCAAGATGCCTATCATGAGCTATGTATTGTCTAACTCTCCAAATCACAAGTTCTGCTGGGCATATTAGCAGCCTATCATGCAAAGGAAATGGTACATTCCAGATTGGGCAATGCTAATCCGGAAGTCATAATCAAGTTATATGAAGAGGTAGGTCAGACCTCTGTCATGAATCTTTGTTGCACAGATACCTATGATTGCTTCATGGAGGGTTCCCCAAGAGCAGATGGCAGAGAAAGAAAATTCTGGGCTTGGTTCATGAATGAAACAGCTGTTAATCTGAGCAGAAAATGGATAGCTGCTGTACTATAACCCTACTCAGGGGTAATCTTAAAAGAAAATGTTAATGCAAAATCTCCCCAGGGATAACAGTATACCCAGTTATCACCTAGCTATGGGAAGAGAGTGACCTAAGGTTGGATAAATGTGGATTATCAGGGCATTAGCCAGTGGCTCAACTGATTAGCTAAAGAAGCAAGATTGGAGGCATAGAGGTCTGGGGAAGGAGGATGAGGGTACACTTGCAAGAGTAGGCAAAAAATGTGCAGATCTGGTGTGCAAAGAATGCCCATAGGAAAGCATTCATCTTAAAAGAGGCTCTCAACAACCAGGTGTATACAATAACTTATCCAGTAGAGATCAGCCAGAATCTGTCACCAAGACACCTCAATGCATATAGAATGGGCCCCTGAAGACAGGGAACATGTAGCAGGAATGGAGGCTGTACATGCACCCAAGCAGCCTGGGCTGTATCTCAAGGAGGCTAATCTGCCTACTATCATTGATGAATGGTCAACCTACACACAGCAGAAACTAATGCTAAAACTTCTACATAGTACCATCTTTTGAGGAGATTAACTATATTAGGGTTCTCCAGAGGGACAGAACCAATAAGATAAGTGTATATTTAAAAGGGAGTTTACTGGGGAGAATTGGCTCACTCGATTACAAGGCAAATTCCCACAATAGGCTGTTTGGAAGCTGAGGAATGAGAGTAGTGGCTCAGTCCAAGTCCAAAAGCCTCAAAGCCGGAAAACTAACAGTGCAGCCCCCAGTCTGAGGCCAAAGGCCCAAGAGCCCCCAGAAGGCCTCTGGTACAAGTCTCAGTGTCCAAAGACTGAAGGACCTGGAGTCTGATGTCCAAGAGCAGGAAGAGAGGAAGCTTGGCAGCTTCCACCTAGATTTCGGAGGATGTTTTAGAAAGCCTGCAGGCAGAAGCCTGCTGCAGGGGCAGAGCCCCCACAGAGAGAGTCTACTAAGGCAGTACTGGGGGGAGGTGCAGGATTGGAGGCCCTGTACAAAGTTCCCACTGGGGCACTGCCTAGTGGAGCTGTGAGAAGAGGGCCACCATCCTCCAGACCCCACTCCTGGTACAAATTTTCGGTGTTAGCTATTTGTGTTGCCATAAAGAAGTAACTGAGCCTGGGTAATTTATAAAGAAAATAGGTTTAATTGGTTCATGGTTCTGCAGGCTATATGGGAAACATGGCACCAGCGTCTGCTCCCACTTTTGCCATGTGATACACTGGTTCACCTTTGCCTTGTTCCATGCTTGGAAGCTTCCAGAGGCCTCACCAGAAGCAGATGCCAGTGCCGTGCTTCCTGTACAGCCTAAAGCACCATGACTCAAGTAAACCTATTTTCTTTGTCAATTAGTCAGCCTCAGGTACTTCTCTGTGGCAATGCAAATGGACTAACACACCAACCAATTGCTTGATAACAACAGATTTCTCCTATTTTGGAGGAGCAAGCAATTTGTCTTCTGAGTTTGATAAATATCCCAGGAATAGATTTGCCTTCCCAGCTTATAGTGCCTCAGGCAACATCTCTCGAGGAGCTCTCAAAGTCTCTATGTATTATAATAAGATCCTGTATAAACACTTCTTAGGCACTTTACGGTGAAAGATGTGTGATAATGAGTGCATGGCCATGGGATCCAATGGTGACACCATCTACTGCATGCCAGAAGCTCATAGTATGTTTGAATAACATCTTAAAGACAGAGCTCAGGTGTTAGCTAGGAGATGTTGCCCTGTGAGGTTGGGGTGCAATATGTACCTGAAACCAATAACTATAATTGCTTCTCAATAGCTAGAACTGAGGTCGCTCTTGGCACCAAGGAATGAGAGTATAAGTGGCCCCCTCTCCATTAATCCCAGTAAATTATTTGAAGAGTTTATGTTTCATGTTTCTGCAAATTTAGGACCAGCTGCACTAGAGATCCTAGTACCTAGGTCAGTGGAAATACTGTAAGAGACAGAGAAGGAGTCCACTAAGGGTAAAGTTAGAACTCACTCCCAGTTATTCATATTAGCTCCCAGTTATATTTATACTAGCATGAAGGCTAATGTGCCAGCAGGCAAAAAAAGTTATTATTTCAGCAACAGTAACTGACCCAATAGGGAGATAGAATTTCTTATGTGTAATAGAGGTAGGGGAAATTATGTCTGGAACTCAGGGAATTTGTAGGGTGTCTGTTGCAAACAATGTATATGTATTTATGCACACCTACATATGTGTGTGGATTTTTTCAGAATTTGTGACTGGCCACCACTTTGAAGTATCAATGGTAGCAAAGAATAAACTTGCCATGGGGTATGAGTGGATCTGAGCAGTGCAAGGGGCAGACTGTAGCAGATGTTGCCAGTGCCCCACTCATACATTCACACTTAACCATTGTAGCACACAAAGCTGATTTCCAATTGTGCGATGGCTCACTCTGGTGGTCAGAGCCTCTGCCCACCCACATGGCAGGTCAGAAGGGGCTGAGAACTGATGCCCTCTAGATGCAGCATTCAACCAATGACTGAAGGGAATGGGGGTATAAATCGCACAGCTCCTTTGTCGGCAGGGATAACTCTGAGGCACGTGTTCTGCACAGTCCCAGCGTTTCTCAGTGGGTTCCAGTAATGCATAGGAACTTGTCTGACCGTGATCCCTTTATTAGCTGTCATCTCTCCTCTGCTTCACCTTCCTATCCCCTTACCAGGGTATCCTAGGAGTATCCCCAAATAAATGACTTACACTCTATTCTTCATCTCAGGGTTTATTTCTAGGAGAAATCAAACTAAGAAAGATTCCCAGAACATTGTTGGCAGGATTTCCACATGGAACATGCAAACAGGGACCAAGTAAACTGTTATGGTGTGGACCAGATCACTTTTGGGGGGCGGTCAATAAGTAATATGCCAAATGCAAACAGAATGCAGACCTCTCTCTGGTCCCACTGGAAAAAGCAAGAGACTACAACCTTGCTGTGGGCTATGGGAAGCTAGGGGAGGCTGAGCTATCAATGAGCAGACACTCAGTTCTTATTACATGACATGCCCTGTAATAGATACAGATTGGACGACCTAATCCGGAAGTCATAATCAAGTTATATGAAGAGGTAGGTGAGACCTCTGCCACGAATCTTCATTGCCACCAGTAATCTCTTTGTCCAGTCCACTCATCTGGTACTTCCCAGGAATCAAGCCCTCTCCTTTCTTGGACAAACTTTTCTCAATCAGCTCTCATCTTACCAGATACTCTCCTATGACTCTTCCTCACTCCTCCTCCATTACTCCACACCACATCCTCCCCGGCCCATCCTTCTCTTGCCTGGCTTCCTCCCATGGCACTCCATGCCTCCCAAAAAATTACCCCTCTCTTAATCTTTTACTCTTTTGTAATAAACTGTGAAGTCCCGTAAGTCCATAATCCATAATTTCTTTAAATAACTTTCCTTTTCTTGAGTACAAGGAAAGTTTCATCCTCAACCCCTTCCAGAAGATAAGAAGAAATATTTGTGTACTATCCTTCACTAGTAGCAAAGCAAAAGAAAAAACAGAGACATGCTAGGCTGGGCGTGGTGGCTCACGCCTGTAATCCCAGCATTTTGGGAGGCTGAGCCTGGTGGATCACAAGGTCAGGAGATCGAGACCATCCTGGCTAACACTGTGAAACTCCGTCTCCACCAAAATACAAAAATTAGCTGGGCATGGCGGTGCTCGCCTGTAGTCCCAGCTACTCGTGAGGCTGAGGTAGGGGAATCGCTTGAACCCGGGAGGCGGAGGTTGCAGTGAGCCGTGATTGTGCCACTGCACTCCAGCCTGGTGACAGAGTAAGACTCCATCCCAAAAAA
>NW_012112030.1:14842913-14871446 GCF_000951035.1 Colobus angolensis palliatus
AAAAAAAAAAAAAAAAAAAAAGGAAAGAAAATACAAATCAAGAGAGCCACTCTAAATGGTCACATTTTGTTACATGTGTGAAAACAAAACACACAAAACCATTAATAGGTCTTATTTCTTGTTGGTAAAATTATGGAGGTGTTGATCGTCTTTATTCTTTTCTATGTTTTCCCAAACTTCTAAAAGATACCACACATGTTAACTTAAGAAAACACAAGCGTGTACCTCATTTTAGAATCCATAGATTACAAAGCGGTCGTCGGACTCTAAATCTGTTTTTTCTAATGTTTTGCCTGTATATAAGGGCAAAGAACTCATAGGCCTTACTCACTTGATTTTTCATTTATTTTCCAATGATAGTCTTTCAGATTTAAGACATGTCACACAAGTAAAAATGAGTCAAACTCTGTGAATTAGAATACCACTTACTCATTTACACCAATAATAAAACTCCGAATCACTTCTTTCCTGTGTATACACCTACAAACAGAAAGAGCTAATGTAATGAATATTGAATCTATTCATAATAAAAAAAAAAAAAAACTTTACTAACCTGGCAGCTATAAAAACAATTCCAGCATCAGTTAAGTTTAAAAGAAACTGTATGACAGCTGATTCTGTCCAAGAATGAAAGACCCTATAGTAGGCCACCATTAAGCCCTGGAAATTTGTTCTTTTATGAAATTCCTCATAAAATAGCTAAAGATCATCTGGTCTGAGACGGGTAATAAAAGGATAGCTACTATCCTTCAAGACAGCCAAGGGAATCTCTCCAGGCTGCTGCTTCCACTCCTCAAAAGCATAGTGGAAAAGAACTCTGAGGCACAAGATGAGCTTCTGTTATATCTCATCCACTTAAATCCTAGGTATAAGAAAAGAACTAGAAGAGGACAAGTAAAATTTGAAAACTTTTCACTATATTCTGGATTAGATTCTTTTCTTAGAGCTGTCTGGAGCCATTTAACAAACAAAGTACGCAGGGAGATAAAAATTCACAATAATATGTTCAGTACTACAAAATTAAATTTAGTGCAAGTTAATTTGCCACAGCTCACAGTCCCTAAGAAAGACTATTTGAACCACAACAACAATAAGCCATTTCTGGAATAAACCAGTCATCACATATCAAGTATTAGGTTAACTCACATGAAATTGCCTATGTTTGATCATTTTTTACAAAACAAATTCTTGTGGTTCAACCTAATATTTTCTCTCATAGTTGCACAACTTCAAAACACTTAGAAATGTCATCTTTGGTCATAATGCTGATCTGAAAAAAGCTGTGTGCAGAAAAATGGTCACAATACTTTATGATCTCATCTCCCTAAGCACATGAAGCTGGCAGAGGAAGAAGGACTCAGCACAAGTTGACACTCCATTTTCAATTAAAGTTCAGTTCCACATGGTCAAAGACCTAAGCTCTTATCTGAGTAATTCGCATAATATAGATAATTACTCAGAAAAATTGAGTTTAAAATGCTTTATTTTCCCCAAAAACTACTTGAATTCACTATTCCTACTGTTCTCAAGCTGATGTCCTTGGTCCAGAGCATCATATCTGGACAGGAATGGGAGGAGAAATTATTTTCTTTGAGAAATTTTCCAATGGTGTTGCCTTCACAATGATTTTTCCAGTAATATGTTAGCATAATCGTTGTTGAAATGATGATGCAAAGATGTTTAAAAGAGAAAAGGTACTGGGTAAGTCAGATCATTGGAACACATACATTTTGCTTGCCCTCCTATCAACCGGTGACAAACAATCCCAAGACCGACTACCATCTGCCCAGCTACTCCCAGAATTTCTCCTTCTGGTATCAGAATGCAATTTCCCCCCTGCCTTACCCTTTTAAAGGAAAACTGTAACGTGGATCCTTAAACTCAGAAAACCCCTTAGGAGTATTTTAAGGAGGTTATCTTTTATTTCTCCTTTTTTTAAATACTCTCTTCTCTTGGAAAACTTGAGTCCTACCTCTCTGGATCTTTTCAAATTTTCAGACGAGCTTCTCTTTATCTCTTCAGCCTCTTAGTTTGGGGATTCCTCAGAGCTTGGTCTTGGGCCTGCCTCTCTTTCTCATCTTTCTCCAGGTATGTAATACCACCATACATAGCATATATGTGGTGACAATTTACAAATTTACATCTCTAGCCAAGATCTCTTTTCTCAGATCCGAATCCACACATCCAACTCACTACTTGACATTTCTACTTGGATCTGTCTTCCTCACAAGTAAAAATTAGAAGCTGAACTCTTAATTTTTCTCCCCAAAACTCATTCTTATTCTATATTCTTCATCTCAGTAAATGGCACCTCAATCTCACCAGCTGCCAAAATCAGAAATCTAGAAGTCATCTACCACCATTTCCCTTCCTAAACCCACCACAACCATTACTGTCTTGTCATTTCAGCATACAATATACATCTCAAATTCATTCACCTCTTTCAGTATCCATTACCATTTCTAGCCATGCCACCATCATCTCTCACCTGTACTACTGCAATAGTAACACCTACCAATTTGTTCTTCACAAAGTTGAAGACAGAAAATATTTCGAAGTACAAACCAGATAAAGTAAACGCCAAAAGTAAAACCTTTCGAAAGCTCTTAGGATATAATCCAAGACCCTGCATGATTTGAATCTGGTCTCCACCTATCTCTCCAGCCACTCCTCTGCTGTTCTTGGTCCAATTCTACCACACTGGGCATCTGAGCTGCTATTATTGCATTACCTCCAATACCTCCACTGCAATTCTGCCTAGCTAAACCCTTAGGTTTCTGCTTAAACATCACTTCCCTAAATGATGATTTTTCCTGATCCTCCAAACTCAATTGGGCTCCCCCTATTATTCTTCCTTGTAGTAACCTACAATTTTCCTTTAAAGGGCTTATCACAATTTAATTTATACTTGGATGTCTTCAGTGCCTTTCTGTCCACTAATCTGTAAACACCATGAGGGCAGACATCTATTTTGTCCATGAATATAGCCAGAGTCTAGCAGCATGCATAAAACATAACTACTGTTTGATAAATATATGGGGAATCTGAATCAGCTCTTGACATCAATAATATATTTTCAGGCACAATACCCACGTTAGAAAATAAAGACATCAAATTTCTTGTATTTTGCTGGAATCATGTCAATTCAGCTTGATATTGTAGTTCACCTCATGCTGATCAGAAGCTTTGCTTGGCCTTTCATAATGAGCTTTTAAAGGGAAAATATATGTATTTATCATCATAATTTATCATAAATGCAATTTGAGAAATAAAAATATTTCAAAAGTCTACTAGGAACAGTGACAAGTGGGGGTCCTGGCAACTGAAACTGAGCATTGACTTGCAGTTTAAGATGGTAGATTGAACACGTAAACATTCACAGCCCCTCCCTCCAAAGATCTCATTGAAATGACAGTGGTTTAAAACAAAGAAGAAAATAAATTCATAGCAGCCCCAAGAGGAAGGAGTGATCATTTAGCAGACTGAGAGTTTGAATGATTTCTAGAAAATAGAACGCAGGTGGAATTGTGCAGATGGAAAGTAGGGAGTGGGGCAGGCTGCAGTCAAGAACAAGCAGAGGAGAAGGCTGCAGGGGAGGAAGAAGCCTTCTTTCCAGCACAGCTCAAGCAAAACTCCAAGCTCAGAATCAGTGTGGGAAAGGGGTAGAAATCACATGATCAATCAGAGGACTGTCTGCAGAGCAGCTGCACACTCAGCCCACCCCCACCCACCCGCCTACACGCCCACATGGGCAAAGTGACTGGCAGTAGGAACATTTTCCCCCAGCCTAAAATCAAAGAAATGCTCTCTAAACAAACTGAACAATATGCCCAAGAGTGTCAGAGTTCCTAGCATGAATGTGCATACCACAGAATTAAGTGCTTCTTCTTTGGTAAGGAGGGAGAGGGGCCAGCTTGACTATATTTTCCCTGCTCACACACTCGCAGCTGTGTATGTGCACCCACATTCTGTGCACTCACAGTCAGCCTTACAATTTAGGGGAAATCTTCGAGGATACAACCTTATACAACATAGCAGCTACCAAGATTCATCAATCAAGTCCTTTATATTGCTTATCATATGTAAAGCACAAGTTACATGGTATTATAATGCGTGTCATGTAAATATTTCTGGAATCAGAAAATTATTGAAAGATAAATGCTTCGAAGAACCTGTTGCCTTGTAAAACACTTAGAGTCATCGTTCTCCTGAAACTTTGTTTTGCAGTTTTCAAAACATGTGGCATTTGCATTTTACTACCTGTATCTTCCCACGGTTTCTGGGACATTACTTTCTCTCCTTTCTCTTCCCCTTTTGTCTGATTCTTTTTCATTTTATTTTCTAGTTTCGCTTGTTTCTTTACACCAACTATGGAAATTCCTCTGAAGCTACGTATGGTTACATATGGTTATCCTCTCTCTTTCTCTCTCTCTTTTCATTGTTTAGCACTTTGTTTCATTTTTTCATTTTCCTGAGCTCCTCTCTAGAGCCCCATCACCTGCCATCTGTCTCACCATCTCACTGTGATACCTTCCTCTTACAGTCACTTACATGAGACTTTCAATCACTTTTAATAAACTTCTGTCCTTCATTTTCTATATCCAGCTGCCAATCTCTCAGGCCTGTCAATATATCTTGGAAGTACCATATTATTTAAACTTGGCCTCATTCCACAAAAATATTTGAGTGGCATATAGAAAGCACATATAATAAAAAAGTTCACTATGGATTTAAAAATCAGAGCTACAGAAAATATGTTAGAATGCAAACACAATATCGGGAAGGAATAAAACACAGATATGTAGACTATAAAATCATATACAGTGGTTCTACTTCAGTAAAAATTTGGTTTTGAACAGTCCGAGAGAGCAAATAAAATGTAAGACGTAGATTCCATAGTTGTTAATGTTCAAAATATGGGCATTGCTTTTGTAAGATGATGGGACATTGAGGAGGCTCAATAAGTGATAATCCTCTTTCCTACCCAGGGTTTATTGCAACTGAAAAATAAGACAAAAGGAGTAAAGGAATAAGCCAATGAAACTAAAACAACATAATCCCTGATAAAGCTGATGTTAGAATGTGATTTATGTATGCACTCAGGTGGGCGTAAACACAGAACGCAGAATTAGACAGACTCTCAGTCTTCCCTGACCAGGGGCTTCCAATGGAAGCAGGGCCCGATCCTTTACCACTAAGCTTCCAGAATGGCAGAGGGCAGTTGGGTGCATACTCTGTTTGTGGGGAGAATTACGTCCAAAAAGAAGAGGAGAGACAGGGAATGAGCTATCCTTGCCCAGTCCTTCTTCCAAAATCACCAATCTGATTGACTCACTCCTACCCAAGGGAGAAATATGAGTGAGAAGCAAAAAGATATGAATGATGCACTGCAGGACTTTCTCCATATCCAATCAAAAACATGGGAGAGAAGCTCCTTGTCCCCAATATAGAGGCCCCGAGAGATGTAGCAGATGAGGCATTTGACAGCATCCCCATAGTGAATGCAGTAACAAGTTGACAGACCGATTCGTGCAGATTTCTTATTGAAAGCTGTGATTGTAACACAAGAACCCAACTCGATGAAAGTGATTCTGACAGAGCCTCAACAATAAAAGTAGAAAATGGGGATTTCCAAACAGAAAGCTTCATCATGCCACACTCTGATAAGTATAACCTTCAAGCTTGTTTGTTCTTCCTATAATAACAAGAATAGACCCCTCAGCTTAGAATGAATGTGTTTCAACCAACTCATCCCACTATCAGAGACCCTCTTTGTAAGGCTATATCATCGCTCCATGAACACAACATACCCCTGTGCCATTGATTATATTTTTTGTATCTGGAATGCGCTTTTCTAAACTTTCCAGTCTTAACCAGCTTTCAAAGCAATTCTAAGATTGCCTTCTTCATGAAGCATTCTTTGATTACTCCAGACCACGTTGACTTGTCTTTTTACTTTTTTAAGAACTTAGTCTATATCAAAAATTCTGCTTCTATAATTGTGTTGGTGTTGTTCATTCTTGTTTTACATGTATTATGTCTACTTGGCAAGGCTGTAAATGCTTTAAAAGGTAGAACATTTTGAACTTGAATTTTTCTATATCAGCCACATCTACCCTAGGACTGAGTATATGGTAGGTGATTAATAAATACTTCTCAAATGACAAATCAATCAGTCAAATTGCACACACTTCAGAAAAGAGATACAAAATAGGTTTTAGCAGTCAAATGCTCCAAGGGTCCAAATTAGGTATACTATCTTTTGAAATAGTCAATTGAGGCTACAAGAAAATTGGGCCTTTTAAAGTAGGTTTATATACTTAATATTTCACCATATATTAATATGCTGTTCCTATTCCCTCATATAAAATCATACATATGCCTGAAGAACTGAGAGATTACTTGTAACAAAATGACTGCAGCAAAGTTGTGAAGTATGTGAGTTTCAGTGTTAGATTCCTATTTGAATCCCAACTCTTCCCAGTTGGGTAACCTTTCTTTTAATTTTGAAATATTTAACCTCCCAGTAAAACTGAAAGAAAAACACAATTAGCACAGTAGCTTGTCACTGATATTATGTAGAGACATAGATACAGATGTACACACACACTGGCCTTTAGGCAAACCATCTGAAAATAGGCTTTCGATCTCATGACGCTTAAACACATAACCGTGTGATCTTGAGTAAGTTAATTCAGCCTCTCTAAGTCTTGGTTTTCTCATATGTAAAAAACAGGGAAGTAAGTGATAATTAGGCATTCTTAATAGACTTACTGTGAAGGTTATATTTTTTAAAAATACTTAACATGAAGCTGTTATTCTTATTATTACTCTCATAAAGTCTGCACTTTTCCTATTATAGTGCAGTACTTATCACACTTGTAATTGTTCATTACATTGCCTTAAGCTCCACTAAGGTTGTTGACTGGTGGTAATTTACTCACCATTTTACCCACAGCAAAAAGCATGCAGTCTGTCTGACAGCCACAATTTAAAAGACAACACTTTATTCCCTATCTATAAGGGTCATTGCAATTTTCTCATCGAATGCTTGAACACTAATCATTGTAAGGATTAACAGGTAATTTGTGATTATTACAGAAAATGTTTCAAACAGACAAAAATGAAGACAGTAAAGCTTATACATCATCCTACCACCCACAAATTATCACTCATGGTTAATACTTTTGCATATCCTTTCAAACTTTATTAATATGCAAGCTTTATAAGCGTATCTACATGTATGCTTATTAACTGGGTCTTATCTTGTCCAATGCACAAATACAAATCACATAGCCCTTTCTTTGCACTTCATGTGTTATAAAACCTGCAGCTTAATTGCTTCTCTATGATTTGTAGACTATAGGCAAACTACAGGCAGAGGATGCGTGTCCTAGTTGCCTGGGAGTCCCTTGGGACATAGCACATGGTACTTATACAACTGACATTGTCTAGTGAAAATTAGATCCATTAAAAAAATTTTTTAAAGAACAGTTACAGAATGATGATTAGCATTTTGGAAAGACAACTTCTTGCAAATTGCACCATAATCCTTCTCATGAATTAAGACCTTGATATATTTTGAGAACTTGTTTTGGAAGAAAGAAAAAGCACCAAATTTGGACCCCTAGATTATGAGCTCTCCCTTTTTATACCAAAGCACCATTTTGTTGGGATTTTTATGTACTTAAAAATAAAAGGCAGGCCTCTCAGAACATGAGCTTGTGCCACCCTGAAGCATAGCACAGAATTAATGAGTATAACAGGAAAGTTAATTTCAGCCAAAAGAAGATGTTTCTAATAGAGATGGGGTCTCACTGTGTTACCCAGGCTGGTCTCAAACTTCTGGCCTCAAGCGATCCTCCCACCTCAGCCTCCCAAAGTACTAGAATTACAGGCATGAGGCACCACGCCCAGCCCAAAAGATGATTTTTTATATTTATAGCTTGTGGAGATGAGTATTTTATAGAGAGTGGTGATATTGTAAACTTTCAAATGTAAAATGTTTTAGTAGTTTTACTGAAGTTTTCAATCTGCCATTTAATATGAACTGATTTGATTCTTGGGAAAAAGTTCACTACCTGTATATGCAGCCCCACAAACCCTGGATCACTCTGAGGTTGCTGCCCCTACCCAAGGTGGGCCTCATAGCTGATCTATATTGTTGAACTTTCCCAGTTAGTTGGGTAGCCTGATGCCTTGGAAAGACACCTGGTTTTATTTCTCCATTTTATAGAAATAGTCCAAGCCTTCATATAATCCTATTTCATCCAATAATCTTCCTATTTCCTCATGTTCTTTTTTTCTTCTTATTGTTATCTATGTCATTTTATCTAATACGTACTCATCCTCATGTTAGGTAGTTTGTGAGGTAACTGGCAACCAATTCTTTCTATGTCACTTTTTGATCCTGTGTACCAATCTCTTTTCAGATAAATGAGAAACTTGGTATATACAAAAGAATATACACACATGTTATGAAGTAAAATAATATACAAATATTAAGTATCTTTTTATTTGGAAAAATCTGATTTCGTTCCAGATTTAGCAGGTAGTATTATAATTAACAGTTAATAAAATGGTGAGTTCAAGGGAGAGAGATGTCATTTATCTGAAAAGTACTCACTCAAAAAACTACTCACGTAAGGTATAGCATGCTCAGATCGCTTGTAAAGTGTGTGTGTGTGTGTGTGTGTGTGTGTGTGTGTGTGTGTGTGTGGCATATAACAGATTTCTACTTCCAACAGTATGCCTGGTTAGGAGGTTCAAGGGGACATCCCTCCACTGAATAACTAAAGTTTGGAAGTAACATACCATTCTAAATATTGCTAGTCACATAGAAATGGGAACATTTTCCAAGAACATACTCTCTTTAAAGAAAGTCACTTGGGCCAGAACAGACAGCAGACATCCAGGACGAGCAGAATTCATGGAGGGAAGCAGTGCTGTCTAGAAACTGAGCCATTAGCCAGCCTTGGACCAATATGAGTCGCAGAACAACAGCCTGGTTCTGACATGGAGAGTTTAGGTAGTCCCACATTAATGGTGCCATCCAAAGGGAAAAAAAAGGGGAAATCTACACAAAGACTGCTCAAGTGTTCGGTTTAGGCACAAAGAACAGTCATCAATGAAGATTAAGCAAGAAACTCACAAAATATATCGGCCAAACATACTTGAAAACACACCACTATTGACTGAGAAAGGGAGAGGAAACAACAGATGCAGAGGCTACAGAGACTGTAATTGCAGCTGTAGAATACAGAATGACTATCTACAAAACGATTAAAATAGATGATAAAATCAGAGATCACCCATCAAAAAGAAATTGTTTAAAATTTGAACGTTATATTTGAAATAAAACTCATACAAAGGGAACATCAAATGTTGACATTAAAATCTCAATCAATGGGCTAAACGGAAAATAAAGCCCAGCTGAAGAGAGAACTGATGAACTGGTACACGCAGGCCCACACACACATGACCTAGAATGGAGCAGAGAGGACAGGGAGATGCAAAATGTGGAGCTGGTAAGACATATGAGAACTCGAATAATGAGGACCAAGATGATTCTAATTAAAATGCCAGGAGAAACAGAGAACAACTAAAAATACTGTGCCTGATCTAGAAAATAATCTAGTGAAATTAATTATAGAAATAAAATCCTTTGAGGCCGGGTGCGGTGAAGCACGCCTATAATCCCAGCACTTGGGAGGCCGAGGCAGACGGATCACCTGAGGTCAGGAGTTTGAGACCAGTCTGGCCAAAACGGTGATATCCCAACTCTACTAAAAATACAAAAATTAGCCAGGCGTGATGGTGCACGGCTGTAATCTCAGCTACTTGAGAGGCTAAGCCAGGAGAATCGCATGAACCCAGGACGCAGAGGTTGCAGTGAGCTTAAATCACGTCACTGCACTCCAGCCTGGGCAACAGAGCGAGATTCCATCTCAAAAAATAATAATAAATTAATTAAATTTTTAAAAAATAAAAGCCTTTGAAAAATTTGTCAATTAAGATATATAGTCACATGCTTTAAAGCTTTAAACATGCAATACATCAGATGAGGAGCATTTCACATTTTTTCAGAGATCATTCTCCATGACTTGCGAAGTCAATTCTAAAAATTACCTAATGGAGGCCGGGCGCGGCGGCTCACGCCTGTAATCCCAGTACTTTGGGAGGCCGAGGCGGGCAGATCACATGGTCAAACTCCATCTCTACTAAAAATACAAAAATTAGCCAGGCCTGGTAGCATATGCCTGTAATCCCAGCTACCTGGGAGATTGAGGTAGGAAACTCTTAAACCTGGGAAGCGGAGGTTGCAGTGAGCCGAGATTGCGCCACTGCACTCCATCCTGGGTGACAGAGGGAGGCTCCGCCTAAAAAAAGAAAAAAAAAGAAAAAAGAAAAAAATTACTTAATAGAATTCTAGTATTTTTAGATTAAATAGGATTGGCAATCCCAAGAGTTGCTTTGGGTTTTCCTCCAAAATTTATTGTACAAATATGTGATGGATTTAAAGGTCTCATAGTCAAAACCTGTAATGGGCACCTATCAATAGGTGGAGAAGAGGGAAGAGTGGTTATAGATGGACAGAAAAGACAAAGGGAAGTGTAAATGACATCAAAGCCGCTTTAGCATTTTATGCAGCAGTTCCGGAAAGAAATCTGGTGAAACTTTGTGTTCTACTAAAATTTTAAATGGCCTAACTTCAAACTTGGAGCATTTCACAAATCTTTAAATTAAAATCTGACAACAGAAAAATTCTGCATGTTTTTGTCGATTCAAAAGATCCCACGTGTTTGTTATTCTTCACTAATCCTATGAATGTTTAGATCCTATAATATATAATATTAAATTTATATTTAATATGCACAGCTATCATATGTTAACTCATCTCAATGAATGTTCCCCACCACCCAATGATGTAGAAGCTATTACCTCCCAGCTATTTTTATAAATGAGACTAAAGCTGAGTGAGGTTAAGTATCTTTCCCAAAATTGCAAAGTTAGCAAAAAGAACATTGCCTGTTAACATGTTTGGGTTGTGTGTTTTTTTCAATGGTTATTGTGAAAATACCGTTCTTATGTGAACAAAGTCAATCATTCGATGAAGTCACTTGGTGAAATCAAATGAAGATTTCTAGTTTCTAGATAACTTCCTCCCCATAAATCTTTTCCCAAAGCTCCTGAAGCATTAAAATTAGCTTCCCTGCATTTTGCCACCTACGTGTTCCTCAAATCTCACTCTGATGAGGCTCTAATGAAATGAAAGAATGGAAAAGTGAGGCAGAAGCCAGGAGGAGGGGTAGCTCTCGGATTCTCTCAGAATAACAGTCATCAATAACCGACCTGCTTCTCATTAACAGACAGATATCAATCCCTATTGACTTTGCCTTTGTAGAAAATTCTGAAGTGAGATTAGGGCTCTATTGATGTGGAAGCAAATAAAATATGACTCTAAGACTCTCGGGCCAGTGACAGATACTTTGCATGTGGTCCGGCGTGCGTCAGGCAATAGATTGCTATCTGAAATTGAGCAATAAATTGTTTCAAAAGAGATGAGTTTACTTTGAATTGTCAGGCACATCACTAGCCAAAATAGCTGGTTTCAATAAATGGAATTTGATGCAGGATCATCTCCATTCATTTTCATCTATGTTTCAAAGGTTACAGTCCCACTAAATAATATATCTCACAGCAAACACCGATGTTAATGTGATCGTTTCCTTCTGGGGTGACCTGATCCGAGTACCTGACAAAAAAAACACCCACTGGGCACTAAAAATAATTCCAGCATGAGGCAGAGTTCTTCCCTTTCATCTTCCACATTGGGATATTATTACAATTTTAATGATCTGCCTAGAATTTTTCATGCACTCAGCTTCTTTTGAAGGAAGGATAGGAAACCTATTGAAACACACCAATCTCCTTGAAATGTCTATAGCTACAGAGCAGTGGGAATATATGCTTTGCTGTTGAGAAAGGAGAAAAAGAGTAAAGCAATCATAAATGTATCACTTTGATCTGTTGTAATATACTGCTTTTCCTTCAGAGAGAACAGGTGTTTGTGTTCTAATATTGTATTTTCAGTCACTACATTATTCTTTTAAGGTATTGAGGGTATCAAGAATTTCACCCCCAAAAAATTTCTGAGTGTTATTTAATCTTTAGAACTTCGTGTGCAATCCAGAGCAATCATCTGATTTCCTTATAACTGGCCAAGCTGCTGTCACTTCTTCCTAAAGAGAAATTAAACGATTTTTTTAATGATTGAAACATCATTTACAAAGTTTGGAAGTCTTACATACTTCTTTAAAATATAAGTTTTGGCAAAAAGCAGTTGGAAGTGCTAGAAGATAAGGCAGGAATAATAGAGAAGGAACTAACCTTTGAGCAGTTACTATATACAAGGTGTCATGTTGGGTGCCTTCACACGTTATCACATTGGAACTTCCCAGTAAGCCCTAACTGTCAGCTGTGTGAAAAGAAAATGTCCCAAACATCAACATCTAATAAGATTCCTTGTCTGATAATCCATCAGTTACTCAAATTCATGTCACATTTTACTTTGCTTAACATTGGGATTATGATTTTTTTTGAGTCACTTTTCCCAGGCCTTCTTATTGTCCTCTTTCCAGTGATTAGTAAAACAAATCATTTTCTTATCAATAAGATCACACGATTTATTTTTTATTTTTTTATTTTTTATTTTATATTATATTATTATACTTTAAGTTCTGGGATACATGTGCTGAACATGCAGGTTTGTTACATAGGTATACATGTGTCATGGTGGTTTGCACAGCCATCAACCCGTCATCTAGGTTTTAAGCCCTATATGCATTAGGTATTTATCCTAATGCTCTCCCTCCCCTTGTCCCCCATGCCCTGACAGACCCCAGTGTGTGATATTCCCCTCCCTGTGTCCATGTGTTCTCATTGTTCAACTCCCACTTATGAGTGAGAACATGTGGTGTTTGGTTTTCTGTTTCTGTGTTAGTTTGCTGAAAATGATGGTTTCCAGCTTCATCCATGTCCCTGCAAAGGACATAAACTCATTCTTTTTAATGGCTGCATAGTATTCCATGGTGTATATGTGCCACATTTTCTTTATCCTGTCTATCACTGGTAGGCATTTGGCTTGGTTCCAAGTCTTTATTATTGTAAATAGTGCTGCAATAAACATATGTGTGCATGTGTCTTTATTAGAATGATTTATAATCCTCTGGGTATATACCCAGCAATGGGATTACTGGGTCAAATGGTATTTCTGGTTCTAGATCCTTGAGGAATCACCATACTGTCTTCCACAATGGTTGTGGAAGCATTCCTATTTCTACACACTGTAAAAAGTCACTCCCACCAACACTGTAAAAGCATTCCTATTTCTCCACATCCTCTCCAGCACCTGTTGTTTCCCAACTTTTTAATGATCACCATTCTAACTGGTGTGAGATGATAGCTCACTGAAGATCACACAATTTCTTCACAACAATTTTTTTTTTTTTTTTTTTGAGATGAAAGCCTCAACGTTCCATCCAGCTTGGAGGACAGTAGTGTGATCTGGGGTCACTGCAGCCTCCGCCTCCCGAGCTCAAACCCTTCTCATTCCTCAGCCTCCTGAGTAGCAGGGATTACAGGATCCTGCCACCACATCTGGCTAATCTTTTTTCGGCATTTTTAGTAGAGACTGGGCTTCACCATGTTGGCCAGGCTGGTCTCAAACTCCTAACTTCAAGTGATCCACCCACCTCGGCCTCCCAAAGTGCTGGGATTACAGGCACGAGCCACTTCACCTGGCCCTGACAATACAATTTTGTAATAGAATCTACTTTCTTTTTAAAAACATTCTTTCTGCAACGTTGGGCTTCATGCTATAATTTGGATCATCCTAGGACTTTATTATATTACTAGACAAGTTTTAATACTTCTTGGATTCCGTGCCTTCTTTTCTCGTAGCTCTATTTTTATTTCTTTAGATATATTCTCAAATACATTTTTCATAAAGGATAAATGGGAGACGATTTTTTGTTTCTAGAAATGTTTTCTTGGAGTGGAATAGAATTTTAGGATCAAATCTTTCCCTTTATAACTTAGAGTAAATAAACTGTTGTGGGTTTTTTTTGTTTTTTCTTTGTTTGTTTTTTTTTTTTGAGATGGAGTCTTGCTCAGTCACCCAGCTGGAGTGCAGTGGTGCGATCTCGGCTCTCTGCAAGCTCCGCCTCTGGGTTCACACCATTCTCCTCCCTCAGCCTCCCCAGTAGCTGGGACTACAGGCACCCGCCGCCATGCCCGGCTAATTTTTTGCATTTTTAGTAGAGACAGGGTTGCACCGTGTTAGCCAGGATGGTCTCGATCTCCTGACCTCGTAATCCGTCTGCCTCGGCCTCCCAAAGTGCTGGGATTACAGGTGTGAGCCACCGCACCCGGCCTAAACTGTTATTTTTTGTATCAAGTGATGTTGATGGGAAGTCTAACACCAATATAATTTCTTTTCCTTTATAGGTAAGAAGTTTTTCCTTTGAATAACTTTTTATTCTTTGTATTCATCAACTTCTGAAATTCATCAGGGATATAGTTGGTGTAAGATGTTAAAAAATGTTGTTCAACATGGCACTTCATAGTCCCTTTCAATCTTATCATTTGTATATTTTGTCCATTCTGAGAAAAAATATTAATTTTTTTTTAATTTCCTTTTTTCTCAATTTGCACTTTTGGTACTCCTTTTAAGATGTGTGCAGAAGCTCATGTGTGGATTCTCCGTTTGTCTTATTTCACCGTTATTTCATCAGTCTTATCTATACTTACCAGGAACTTCTGCTGGTTCTCCAATAGCTCCCTTCCTATGGCATCCTATTCTTAGTTTCAGTGCCTTCTTGACTTTTTTGGGAAAGTAAGCAGATTAAAGTGGATTGAGAAGGATGCCGATAGTAAGAAGATTGAGGCTATCAATTTGGATCTTTTATTTGTGCAGTTTTTCTGTGAACAATGGTAGAAAAATAAAATGGTAGCTAGAAATTGTAACTGAGCCAAGTTAATTTGTTTTGTTTTGATTTTTTCACCCGTAACAGGAAAGATTTGTGCATTTTTGAAAGCCAGTAGAAGGAATTAAGAGTCCTTAGAGTACGTGGATTCTGTCCCTCACCACACACAGATATACCCAGAACTAGTATTTGACCATTGCACAAGAGTACAGTTGAAACAATGATAAAATATTGAGTTACTTCCTTAATCATTGGAAAAGGCCATTGTCATAACTCCGCTGAGGGCTACACAACATGCCGGCTTCCCTGAAGCTGCCCAGCAACTTCCCTGAGAACATCAGAACGTTTCCTCAGTTTAGAAGCTAAAGGGTTTTTCCTGGAACACTAGAGGGACTCCAGGGCTCCGTTCTCATGCTAAAGGAGGACTCCTTTTTGACGACTGAGTACCTATGCACATCAACTCCCCAAATTCCCACCTCCTGTACATAGACTCCCTTCAAGAACTATAGAAATCTGGCTTAAGGAGTTTGGGATTGGCCCCACCAGGAGGCCATGCTCACACTGACCAGCATGCTGACCTGCCACCCACACCCATCATGGCTTTTACATGCTGCTTCCATGCTACATATGCCCAGTCAGAGCAGGCCTGTCCCCACTCTGTGGGGAAGGGAGGCATCCCGAGCAGCAATCCTGGCAGCCTTCAAGGAAATGCCAAGTGCTTACTTGGCCCCCGTAAAGATATGGCCAACTCCCGCCAGCCAGGTATCACCCTTGGAAGATTGCAGTGGGATCCATATCTCTGTAGGACTTTGGATCTCAGAGCTCAGAGGAAATGAGGGAAGAGCAAATATACAGGTAATGTAGCTGCTGTACAAAGTGGTTGAGTGCTTGAGCTCTGGTGGCCTGGCTTCCAGAAGAAAAAATGGAAGGGGCCTGAGGGCAATTTGGGGTTTAAAAAAATATATAGCTGAGATGGATGGGGGCCCCTCTGTCCACCATCTCCATTAAATTTCATCTCCACTTAGTGGTATGAGTTCATTGAAATTGATCAAATGCCCACTTGTCACAAGGTTTAAAGGATTTTTTTTTTCAGTACAAATGACAGCATGTCTGAAGTACATAACAAAAATTTGAAAAGAAAAAGGCCAGATATACACACACTACATTTCAGTAACATAAAATTCTAAAACAGAAATAAATTATGGAGAGAAATTATATGGAAATGAGTGTCAAAACCCTAAAGAAATACAAGTAAGAGATTATTACGAAGTCCCAAGAGTGGTTGCCTCTATGTGGGGAGAGATACCAAGGGGTTTCTAATCGTGTTCTATTTTTTGCCCTAGGTAGTTGTTTCATTGATGTTTACTACATAATAGTTATTAAACTATACCTATATGTTTATGCATTTTTTGTAAGTATAATACATCAAGCAATTTTTAAAAAGAAAAAATAATGGTATTGGTTAGAAAAGCTTTTTTGATATAGAGTAATACATAAAACATCATGAGGTTTCCACCTTCTATCTATTAAAGAACAGCCATTGAAAGAAACAATCGGCCGGGCGCGGTGACTCAAGCCTGTAATCCCAGCACTTTGGGAGGCCGAGACGGGTGGATCATGAGGTCAGGAGATCGAGACCATCCTGGCTAACACGGTGAAACCCCGTCTCTACTAAAAAATACAAAAAACTAGCCGGCCTGTAGTCCCAGCTACTCGGGAGGCTGAGGCAGGAGAATGGCATAAACCCGGGAGGCAAATCTTGCAGTGAGCTGAGATCCGGCCACTGCACTCCAGCCTGGGCGACAGAGCGAGACTCCGTCTCAAAAAAAAAAGAAAGAAAGAAACAACCATGGCAGTAAGCTGCCCTGTGGCTGTGTGCTATCTATGGTAGATACAATAGACATAACCTCAAGCACATAGATAACATTAGAATGTAGTAAAACCATTAAGAAGTGATAAGGTTTGAGTATTTATTACCTCTTTTTTCAAAATAAGTTGTTTAATTACAAGTTTATATAATTTAATTTTTAATTATGGCAATGTTTTACAACCAGCTCACAAAACTCCTGAAAAGTTAACTAGTGACTGGTAAGCCAGTGCAAGCCAGCTTCAGCACCCTCTAGCTATGGCCCTTAGCAAGGGCCTTAATTAGGGTAAGATGAATATAAGCAAGTCACAATCTGGTCTGGAACACCAAGTACATATAGGGCACAAGTGACTCTTTTATGCATTTAGCAATTGCATAGCAGTTAAAAAGATACCACATCCTGGTCTAAGTACTATACAAATGTTCACGCCAACGTACATGGCTTTGCCTGAACCAGATGCATGCAATGGAACTAATTACTCAAGGTCATTAAAGGTGGATGGTGGGTGTCTCAAGTTTAACAAGAAATGGGTCAGCCAGGTACAGTAGCTCGTGTCTGTAATTCAGCGCTCTGGGAGGCCAAGATGGGAGGATCACCTGAGGCCAGACTGGAGAACACAGTAAAACCTTGTCTTTATAGAAAAAAAAAAAAGAAAGAAAAGCAAAAAATGGATGAAGATTTACATCCTGACACTTACAATGTGCTGGTAGGAATGTAAATTAGTACAACTTCTATGGAAAAAAGTAAGGAGATTCCTTAAAGAACTAAAAGTAGAACTACCATTTGATCCAGCAATCCCACTACTGGGTCTACCCAAAGGAAAAAAATCATTATATGAAAAAGACATACGCGCACTTATGTTTAGAGCAGCACAATTTCCAATTGCAAAGAAATGGAACCAACTTAAGTGCCCACCAATCAATGAGTGAATAAGGAAACTGTGGTATATATATACCATGGAATACTACTCAGCCATAAAAAAAGAATGAAATAGTGTCTTTTGCAACAACTTGAATGGAGCTGGAGGCCATTATTCTAAGTGAAGTAACTCAGGAATGGATAACCAAATACCATATATTCTCACTTATAAGTGGGAGCTAAGCTATGAGAACTCAAAGATTATATAGAGTATATATCTATATGTATATATATCTATATATATGTATAACGGACATTGGAGACTCAGAAGGGAGAGGATGAGAGAGGGGTAAAGGATAAAAAACTGCAAATTGGGTACAATGTACACCACTTGGGTGACAGGTGCACTAAATCTCAGAATTCACTACTGTAGCATTCATCCAGATAACCAGAACCCACTTGTGCCCCAAAAACTATAGAAATAAAAAGATAAAAGACTTACATCGGCCAGGCGCGGTGGTTCAAGCCTGTAATCCCAGCACTTTGGGAGGCCGAGACAGGCAGATCACAAGGTCAGCAGATCGAGACCATCCTGGCTAACACTGTGAAACTCCGTCTCTACTAAAAAAATTACAAAAAACTAGCCGGGCGAGATGGCGGGCGCCTGTAGTCCCAGTTACTCGGGAGGCTGAGGCAGGAGAATGGCGTAAACCCGGGAGGCGGAGCTTGCAGTGAGCTGAGATCCGGCCACTGCACTCCAGCCTGGGCGACAGAGCGAGACTCCGTCTCAAAAAAACAGACTTACATCCTGGTCAAGGGCAGAGAAAATTTAGCACTGTGTTCAGAAGTGGCTATGACTGGGATTCTCTCCAAAGCATGGCCCCTAGTTAAGCCCACACAAGGGTTAACTGGAGGATCCAGTGGGGCATAGGAGGAAAAAGCGCAACCTAAAAGGAATTTTTAAAAGTAAACCAAGGAGAATGGAGAAGGGGTAGTTAATTGTCTTTATGAAAGACTAAGAACACTGAGACAATTAAAATTGAGGAGTAAAGGGTAATTAAGGACAAGTAGGGCTATCTGGATTGCTTTGGAGACCAATTAATTGCCTTAAAGCCACATGAAACTCTTTAGAGTTTCATACACAACCTAAAAAACAGGCATCAAGGAAAAAAACTGCCATTTATTTTATGAATAACATAAAAACTAATGAATAAAATTTCCTTTAACTGTTGTTAAAAATATGTCTTTTGAAAGACCTGGTACTACAATATGATGTAGACACCATATGAGTTTCATGCAGACATGAATAAATGGTATAAACAGCTGGAAGTTCTATTAAATATAATGAATATAATGTAAAAACATTTTTAATTATTGTAAAATTTTAAATGATACTTATGGCTTCCTGCACCTGCCAGGCCCTAGAATTCTAGACCTAGGTGACAATGATTGACTTCTTTTTAAACAGAAAGGAATAAATACCAGGAATACAATGTAAGAAGCTACAGATTTAGAGAACTAATTGGACACAGGTGTCAAATGATAGGTTTTGGTCAAATTCTAGAAGCTATTGCCACATTTTATACTGAGCTAAGCTGACTGGGATTCACTCCCAAGCATGGCCCCTAGTAAAGCCCGCACAAGAGTTAATTAACAGATCCAGTTGGATCCTGTTCAGTATTTTACTGAAATGTCACACTAATTTAAAATGAGAAATCCATGGGAGATATTTATTTTTCTGTTCCAATCTTAAATTCACTTACAGATTTAACTAAGAGTTTCCTTAAATTTTCCGTTATTGTTATCTATATATAGTAGTCAAATGACATTTATATTAAATTATATTCATTTTATTTGTATTTGTGATTTCTCAAGGGCCCGTTTTGAGTTTAATATTATATAAGACAGAAGAGAAGACCTAGTCCATGCCCTGGAGTTTTTGTAATCTCAGCGTGATAGACAGAACTGTAATGGTCCGACTAATAAAATTCAGGGATGATTGAGTTACTACCCCGGACCCCGTTTGCTCTAGGAACTCTTCCAATTATATACAGAACCATGGGACTAAGGGAAAACTGGCAGTTTGAAAAGATGGATGCTTAATGCCTTTACCACCACCTCCCTCTAAATCTCTCCTAGGGAACTAGGGTAGGAGAAGGCGGAAACACAAAGTTATCCTACTGTTTGGGCAGTGTGAGGTGGCATTTTTGCTTTCCAGAGTAAGCCTGCCACATGTATCTATAGTAATGCACTAATGCAAGCAGGAATTGAAGCTCAGGGAGCTTTCTTTTAGTCTGTCCCAAAATTAAAGCTCTAAGTAGTAGAAAGGTTATTGTTTGGATAAGATCTAGCGTCAAGATATTACCTTGGTTGGATGCCCAAGAAGGATCTATCAAAACTCCCACAATGCCTCATGGTGATGGAGACAGCAGACACACCCAACAGTCTCCTCACCTGTTAGCACGCCTTTCTAAGTCCAAACGAAAACTGAAAGGGCTGGCACCTGTTCTCATAACATCAAAACCTATCCATAAATATTCAATCTCACTTTCCTGAAACATCAAAAAAGTCATAGCCTCCAAGAAAGTTCTTTAGCCACAAACAAATTTTTCATCAACAAAACAGTTCACAGAAGATGCCTCCCTTACGTCTTTCCAAGCTTATCGTTTTATAATCCTGTGAGCTGACCTCACCTGGCACTTCTCACCCCTTACAATTTTGCGTGGTCTCCAAGTCCTATCATGCCCTTGTCCTCTTTAAAATAATAATGAACTGAGACATGACCCCGTGAGTGACTGCTGTTCAGAAGCCCCTCCCACTCCTTTCGGAATTTCTGTCTCAGGGAATGACCTCCAGTTGCGTCCTTGTCCCTCTCCTTTCTCCTAGCATGCTGAGAAAGCAAAGAACCAGGGTAAAGACAGGGGTCTGAGTTTGGGGAAGGAAAGTATCAGCATGGCTGCTCTTGTCCCCCTTTTCTGCCCTGGCACAGCTAAGAGAGGCAAAGAGGGGACAACAGAGGTGGGTTTTCAAAGACTGCCCCAGTCACATCCCCTAGCAAGTGGCTGGAGCCTTCAAACTCTGCTTTCATTGCCCCGAATGTGTTAAACAGTCATCAACTGTCCAACCTCCCCTTTACCCCATCCCCCAGGGAAGGAAGGAAATAATACTTTCTACTTTAAACAAAATCTGAATTTAGAGTTGAAATAAGTTTGCATGTAGCCTCTCAGTGAAGTGCTATTTCCTGCTGGAGTGAACCCTCTAACCTCTGTGCTATCTTTATCACGTCAGCTTTCTAGCATTTAACTTTTTTTTTTCCCTTGGGAGGGGTGGAAAACTAATGAATAAAATTACAGGTTGCTATCTATCTCAAGAGACTGCAAATAAACCATGGTAGAAAGAAGTCCATAATTTTTGGAGCTAAAAATAATTATACTAATTGTATTGGCTGTAACACATTTTTGTGTTGCATCTCTCAGATCTGGTGGACTATTACGATATTTCTAACAGTTCTTTTCCATTGACTGATGGACTCATGAGCATGGCAGGCCTAAGGGACCTCATGAATAAAGGATTATTATTAAAAAAAAAAAAAAAACTCGTTTCTGCACCAGGACCGAAGAATGCATGCAGTGACATATGAATCAGTGCTGAAATTTTAAACTTTTAATTGACTTTTTATGGGTCTGTACACTGAATATTAAACACAAGGATTTATTTCCATTATGTTTCCAAACTAATTTTGCATTCTGTTTTGTTCAGTAACTTTATCTTTTTGTTTTTGAATTTGTTTTCAGCTATCTGACTTTATCACATTGTTTTCAACCAGTCTACCGCATCACCCAAACCTGCTGTTTCACTCTGTCATCTTGCTGCATACTGACATGGTTATGCATATACCGTACATTTTCAATTATCTGGGGAAGTACGTGATCGGGAGGGCACAGATAAGCAAAGCCCATGGATAATTGTAAAATCTCTGTGTAACCAGTAGTTTATTTTCAAGATTTTTCTCCACCATTTGCTAAGAAAATCAGTTGGATTTCCAATTTCTCCTCCTGACCATGCTAACCCATTGGCAAAATTGATAAGAATAATAAGCAAGAAATGATGAGATGATGATAGCAGGAGAATTATAACTGATATACAAACCTGCTCTCCAATGCAGTAATGAGAGTTGGCTCAATCTCAATTGCCCTTTTTCTTATTTCTTTTTCAGTCCCTGGAGGAGGAGGGAAATCCAACTTGACCCTAAATTGTGCTTTGTGTAAGGTACATGTTGGCCTGATTAGGGTCCAGGAAGAGGGTAGTAAGGTGACTTTGGTACTGCGGAGCAGTGTTACTACTTCCCTGGATGTCAGGCACTGGCAGTCACAGCCAGTCCACCTTGTTCAGCTTGGTGGGCAGCCAATACCTCGGCATACCATTTATAATGTTACATCAAATATCAATGAGAACAGCCAGTGTAGAAAAAAAGGAAAGGAATTGAACATCACAAGAAAGCTGAAAGAACCTGAGTCTGCGTATGCATGAGATCAGAGGTGAATCGGAGTGGATAAAAACCAGGAAAATATCATCATGCTTAAGGTAGCCTACGGGCTACTTTCTGGCTAGGCTTGAAAATCCTGGAGAAAGAGGAATTATAGATATGTTTGGGGTCCCATATTTTTATTTTAAAAATGTAGCTGTTGTATATGTGTGTGCTTGAATTTTTTTTAACTCCTGTGGCTCAATACGCTTCCTCTTTCCCCATGCCTAGGATCTCTCATTTTTCCCATGTTCTCAGATAATTTGTCTTTGTTTAAGTAACGGAAGTCAGCTGGAGTATTATACTTTCTCTGATAAAACATTGGGATGATCTGTCCATATCAAATCAACACAGAGTTGTAAAATACTCAAACACTAGTCTCAGAAACCCCAAAAATTGCTCAGAAAATAGACTCTAATAAGTCTGTTTTCTAAACCACAAGAGAATGAATTCATATAAGATGATACAATAAAAGAAAATGCATTCCCTTTCTCACCTTGCCAACTATTTCCCCTCTCCCTGTGGGGCAGTATATACATTTTATATTTAGTGAAAGAAAGAGTTGGTAGAGTAATGGCTGCACGCCACCCTGAAATGCTAGCTAGCAGCCTGGCAGAGTGGGAATTTACTTGTTCTGCTTTGTAGACACAGTTCATTCCCTTCAGAAGTAGTTGAAACCACATTCAGTGATCTTTAAGAATCTAGGGGAAAAGGAAAAAGACTATGAAACTGGAGACAGGGAAAACAAAAAAACAAAAAAAAAACACTTTTTCCAAATGCAAAAGGAAGCTGGATGCAGCAAAATGCAAACTGGCGAGTGTATTTGTTAGGACTGATTTAGCCATCGATAACAGAAAGCAACCCGGGCTTCTCAAACAAATAGTGGGAAATTCATTGTTAAGTAGACCTGAAACTAAATTCTAATCTAAACCTGTTCAAATCTCAGTTTTGCAGCTTCCTATCTCTATGCCTTTTGGTCAATTACCTAACTTCTCTAAGATTACAAAGTGAAGATCATGGTGGTACCTACCGTGTGGGTTTATTGTGCAGGTTAAATGAAATGATGCCTATAAAGTGCTTAGCATAGAACCTGATGTATTATAAATGGCAACTATCATAATTGTTATGAAAAGACCCATGTGGGGACTTGAATGTTGTATGCAAATGTATAAAGGACGGTCATATAGAAGAAAGATTTGTTCTGTATGGTCTTTATGGGTAGAACTTAGAAGAAAGATTTTCAGCATAGTCTATAGAAAATCGATTGAACAATCTAGGCTACACGAGATGAGAATGATTCGTCTCAAGAGATGGGACGCTTCTGCCAATCCCTAGGGCAAGATAAATATCAGCCAGGCAACTTGGTGGGATGTAAAATTTCTCCAGCATTTGGACTCCAGTAATCCAAAGATGTTTGGACTACTAGACAGCTATTAGGATCCTTTCAAACCTATGAGCTCTTATGACTCTGTTATTTCCTTCTCTGCAATTTGCAGTCGAAATGAGAAGAAAGTCAAGCTTTAGGAATGGCAAAAAGGAGAATGAAAGCAGACTATTGCTCTATACTTATTGAATGGCCACTGTTCCTCCAGAAAAAAATGTGGCCATCATTACTATAAATGACAATAGTTTTCTGTCCCCCAGAAAGTGGGCCGAGAATTTAGGAGGGGGTATAGCTCAGGGTTAGAGCATTGGACTGCAGACCAAGAACGTGGGCCGAGACAGACTATACGGGAATTTCAATACAAGACCCTTTGGCTCCTTTTTAAGGACAGTATTTGCATATAAGCCTCTAATATAACAAGAATGCATATTCATTCATTTCCTGATTTATGCAAGAAAAAGTTATTAGGCACCAATTATGTACCAGGAGCTAGGGATACAACAATTAACACAATGGGTACAACTCCTGCATCCATGGAACTCATGGTTATTCATTTTGCAGTCTGTAAAATCGTACTTGTTATTTCCAGTAATTTACTATATATAAGTGACTGCTTTATAACAGGTTTAAAAGCAACCCCTTCTGTCCCTCCTGATATTTAGTTTGCTATTATATCATGCAAAATTGGTACTCAGGCCACACTGAACAGAAAATGTGTCCAGTGAGTGGCCTCAAGCATATATTCCAAGAATATTGGTGTGTTTTTGGAGCCACTTATTATTCCATGTAACTACAGACTATTGCTAAATTCTGCTGTTTTTAGAAAAAATTCTCACTATTAACTCTAGGCTCTTTATTCATGGCACAGTTGCACAGTTCCATTTAGAATAAACTAGAAAGCTTATAGCTAACCCACTCTGTGGAACTATACCCAAAACTATGTGAAACATATATATGCCGGAACTGGAGAGCAAAACTAAATATTTATGTAATAACCCCTGCTTAGAATCAGATCCCAAATAGTGCCTCATCTTGGTGATCAAGGATACAGGATCTTAAAGCAAGCAAGAGTTTTTCAGTTCAGATTACAACAACAACAACAACAAAAGATCCTCACAAATCTGCTTATCCAAGGTCCCGGCTATTTTTATGCTAGCATGGGCTCTAGCTTTATCTTGAACTATTCAAAGCCCAGAGAAAAGCTGGAAAGTTGCAATGGGTAAACCATTATTTTTCCTGCTTCTATTAGTGAAAAAGAAAGAAAAGGAAAATACCTGGTTACCAAGAAATCTAGAGATTAAAGAATTATTTTTTAAAAATACAGTAGTCATCACCAATAGAGTGAATCATCTGTGAACCTCCCATTATTGCTGATGACTGTCACTCTATTTCAGGATTGTAGTGGAAGTAAGGCAGCTAGGACTGCATCCATAGTCACAAAACTATTTCCTCTCAGATGGCAGATCTTGGACCAGAGAAAAAACATTTATATGCCATCTTATGACTCAGTGTCAAAGACCAAAGGTGTGCTTCTTGTAGTGCATATAGTGGACAGTGGCTCTCCTATGCCAGAGGAAGAGCCTCAGAAAGCACAGGGTCGTGACACTCAGCTTGCCACCCCATCACTTGCAGCAGAGGAGTCCCTTTATCCCTTCAGCACAGTGGATAAAGTCTATCACTGCACAGTGTTTTAAACTTCCTTGGGGTACTTGTTAAACACGCACATTCTCAAGCTCCACCTAAAACCGCTGCATCAGAATCTTCAAGTGAGGGGTCTGGAAAATTAAATATTTAATAAGTGCCCCCGGTAATTCCTATCTTCAAGGAGGCTAGGGAAACAGCACAGGAGATGTCAAAGTTCTTGTTCATTGTTCTCCATTGAATCTCCTGGTCTCTAATCAATTTGGTGGCATGCCCTGTCGCTGGCTTGAGCAGTACCTTGTCATCCAGCTTCCAGAGGTACCGGAAGCCCGTCATCTTAGCCACCATATTCAACAGTGCAACTTGCATGTCACCAAATGTCTATGATACAAGCCAAATTATATAATTTAGGAGCATAAAGAAATAGTGGTTCATAAGACGTGTTTCCGTTAAGTCAGTGTTTTTGGAGTAAAAAGTCAAAACAAACGCTTTAGTTGACATAATATTTGAAAACCACTTTCAGTATACCACTCTTCTGGAAAAAAAAAAAAAATCTGCATTAAATTGCAAATCCAATAGACACATAGACATGCAAAACCCCCATCTAAGATTAAACCTAGATATTAACTTATTTTCCATGTATGGTGACAATTTTACTTTTCTAACCATATCCTACTTGCAGTTCATGATTATTTCAAAACTTTCCTGATGAACAAATACTATTTACAATATTATATAAGGTGAATTAATTTTATTTTTATCTTAAATGAAAGTTAATCAAAATAAATTTATTTTATCAGAAGGCAAAAGTTATTAAAAGTTAGTTTTGGCTGGGCATGGTGGCTCATGCCCATAATCCCAGCATTTTGGGAGGCCAAGGCGGGTGGATCACTTGAGGCCAGGAGTTCGAGACCAGCCTGGGAAACATGGTGAAACCCTGTCTCTACAAAAAAAGTACAAAAAGTAGCCAGGTGTGGTGGTGCACTCAAGAGGCTTAGGGTGGGAGAATCACTTGAGCCCGGGAGATGGAGGTTGCAGTGAGCCGAGATCATGCCACTGCTAGAGTGAAACAGAGATTGTTTAAGCAGAAACTAACTTTGTTGTTAGCTTCAATCCCCCAGAAACTGGGGGAATAGTACTTTGAAATGGCTCCAGATAAATCCCAGTGTTCCATGCATCTAGTTGTGACCATTTGATTAAGTTCTATTCAATGGGACATAAGCAAAAATAATGGATCTTGCCCTCAAAACATTTGAGCAGGACTAAGACAGGCAGCCGGCTTGCACTCACATATGAAGGCTATAGGCTGAGAAAAGTAAAGCGACCTACTGATCCAGACATTTAGGTTTATATGTGAGAAAGAAAAGCCAACAGAAATCGCTATTTTGTTTAAGTCATTATAATTTTTTAAGCCACTTTAATTTTGAGTCTTTTTGCTAGAGCAACCTGGCCTCGACCCTCACTAATACATTACTATAAAGAAACAAAAAAATTCCTTGAAAAAAAGGAAGTATTATGCCAAAATAAGGAGAAATTTGGAAATAACTAAAACTAACCACTTTTCAATCCATTTTTCAATACCTATTAACCCTAATTAGATTTCAGATTTTTACTTCCAATTTTTTTTAATCAATGGACTATTTTTAAAGTAATTGTCAATTCTTCTAACTTATTTTTAATTTTTAACTTCTGCAGGTACACAGTAGGTATATATATTTATGGGGTATATAAGATATTTTGTTACTGGCATACAATGTGTAATAATCTTATCAGGATAAATGAGATATCCATCACTTCAAGCATTATCCTTTGTGTTACAAACAATCAAATTATATTCTTTTAGTTATTTTTAAATGTACAATTAAATTATTATTGACTATAGTCACTCTGTTGTGCTATCAAATACTAGCTCTTATGAATTCTTTCTAACAATTTTTCTCACTCAACTCCCCCACTACCCTTCTCAGCCTCTGCTAACTATCATTCTACTTTCTATCTCCATGGGTTCAATTGTTTTAATTTTTAGTTCCCACCGAAAAAAAAAAAAAAAAGAAGGAAAACATGTGAAGTCTCTCTTTCTGTGCCTGGCTTATTTCAGTTAACAAAATGACCTTCAGTTCCATCCGTGTTGTTGCAAATGACAGGATCTCATCCTTTTTTAGGGCTGAATAGCACTCCATTGTGTACATGTACCACATTTCCTTCATTCCTTCATCTGTTAATGGACACTTCGGTTGCTTACAAATCTTGGCTATTATAAATTATGCGGCAATATATGTGGGAATACAGATATCTCTTTGATATAGTGATTTACTTTCTTTTGAGTATACACCTAGCGGTGGAATTGCTAGATCATATGATAGCTCTATTTTTAGATTTTTGAAGAACCTCCAAACTGTTCTCCATAGTGGTTTAACTAATTGACATTCTCATCAACAGTGTGCAAGGGGGCTGGGCGAGGTGGCTCACACCTGTAATCCCAGTATTTTGGGAGTCCAAGGCAGGCGGATGGCCTGAGGTCAGGAGTTCGAGACCAGTCTGGCCAACATGGTGAAATGCCATCTCTACTAAAAATACAAAAATTAGCGGAGTGTGGTGGCAGGCACCTGTAATCCCAGCTACTCAAGAGGCTGACGCAGGAGAATCGCCTGAACCCAGGGGACCGAGGTTGCAGTGAGTCAAGGTTGTGCCACTGCACTCCAGCCTGGGCAACAGAATAAGACTCCATCCTGGCTAATCTCCTGAAACCCGTCTCCACTAAAAATACAAAAAAAATTAGCCAGGCGTGGTGGCAGGAACCTGTAGTCCCAGCTACTCAGGAGGCTGAGTCAAGAGAATGGCGTGAACCCAGCAGGCGGGGCTTGCAGTGAGCCGAGATCACGCCACTGCACTCCAGCCTGGGCGACAGAGCGAGGCTCCGTCTCAAAAAAAAAAAAAAAATTGTGCAAGGGTTCCCTTTTCTCCACAGTCTTGCCAGCATTTGTTATTGCCTGTCTTTTAGATAAAAGCCTTTTTAACTGGAGTGAGATGATATCTCACTGTAGTTTTGATTTGCATTTCTCTGATGATCACTGATGCTAGGCACCTTTTTATATACCTGTTTGCCATTCGTATGTCTTCTTTTCAGAAATGTCTATTCAGATTTTTTGCCCATCTTTTGATTAGATGATTAGATAATTTTCCCTATAGAATTTTTTGAGTTCCTCCTATATTCTGGTTATTAATCGCTTGTCAGATGGGCAGTTTGCAAATATTTTCTCCCATTCTGTG
>NW_012112030.1:14872721-14891878 GCF_000951035.1 Colobus angolensis palliatus
TCCCGGGTTCATGCCATTCTCCTGCCTCAGCCTCCTGAGTAGCTGGGACTACAGGTGCCTGTCACCGCATCCCGCTAATTTTTTGTATTTTTAGTAGAGATGGGGTTTCACCGTGTTAGCCAGCATGGTCTCAATCTCCTGATCTCATGATCCACCTGCCTTGGCCTCCCAAAGTGCTGGGATTACAGGCGTGAGGCACTGCACCCAGCCTTTCTTTCGTGTCTGATTACTCTAGTTAGGACTTCCAGTACTATGTTGAATAACTGTGGTGAAAGTGGACATCCTTGTCCTGTTCCAGATCTTAGAGGCAAGGCTTCCAGTTTCTTCCCATTTGGTATGATGCTAGCTGTGGGCCTGTCATATATGGCTTTTATTACGTTGAAGTAATTCCTTCTACACCCAGTTTTTTGAGGGTTTTATCATGAAGGGATGTTGAATTTTATAAAGTGCTTTCTCAGCATCAGTTGAAATTATCATATGGTTTTTATCTTTCATGTGGTTGATACAGTGTATCACATTGATTGATTTGCATATGTTGAACCATCCTTGCATCTCTGGAATAAATGCCACTTGATCATGATGAATGATCTTGCATATTGTTAAATGATCTAATGTAATGATCTAATGTATTGTAATGAAAGGATCTAATGTAGTGTAAATGATCAAATGTAATGTAATGATCTAATGTATTGTTAAATTTGGTTTGCTAGTATTTTGGTGGCAATTTTTGCATCAATGTTCATCAGAGATATAAGCCTATAATTTCCTTTTTTTTGGTATGCCTTTGTCTGGTTTTGGTATAGGCCAATACTGACATCACAGAATGATTTTAGAGTATTTCTCCTCCTCTGTTTTTTGGAATACTTTGAGTAGGATAAGTATTAGGTCTTCTTTAAATGTTTGATAGTATTCAGCATTGAAGCCATTGAGTCCCAGGCTTTTCTTTGCTGAGATTCTTTTCATTACAGCTTTGATTTCATTACTTGTTATCGGTCTGTTCAGGTTTTAGATTTCTTCATAGTTAAATCTTGGTAGGTTGTTTGTGTCTAGGAAATTATCCATCTCTTCTAGGTTTTCCAGTGTATTGGCATATAGTTGCTTGTAGTAGCCACTAATGACCCTTTGAATTTCTGTGGTATCAGTAGTAACGTCCCCTTTTTAATTGCTGGTTTTATTTATTTGGATCTTGTCTCTTTTTTTCTTAGTCTGGCTAAGCTCTTGTCAATTTTGTCTGTCCCATCAAATCCAAGTTTTTGTTTCACTGATAATTAGTATTGTTTTCTTCATTTCAAATTTATTTCTGCTCTGATCTTTATTTTCTTCTACTAACTTTGGGTTTGATTCACCCCTGCTCTTCTAATTCTTTAAGAATTATAGATGTAGCCAGGCATGGTGGCTCAAGCCTGTAACCCCAGCACTTTGGGGGCTGAGACGGGCGGATCACGAGGTCAGGAGATCGAGACCATCCTGGCTAACACGGTGAAACCTCGTCTCTACTAAAAAAAATACAAAAAACAAAATAGCCGGGCTAGGTGGCAAGTGCCTATAGTCCAGCTACTCAGGAGGCTGAGACAGGAGAATGGTGTGAACCTGGGAGGCGGAGCTTGCAGTGAGCTGAGATCCTGCCACTGCACTCCAGCCTGGGCGACAGAGCAAGATTCCGTCTCAAAAAAAAAAGAATTATAGATGTAAAGTCAATGGAGCAAACTCTCCAACCAAAAGACATAGAGTGGCTGAATGTATACAAACAACACCCAACAATCTGTTGCCTACAAAAAACATACTTCATCAATAAAGACACACAGAGGCTGAAAATAAAGGGATAGAAAAAGATATCCCATGCAATGATGTAAGAATTACATCATTAGGTTGCTTATTTGAAGTTTTTCTACTTTTTTTTTTTTTTTGAGACGTGTGGGTACTTACAGTTCTAAAATTCCCTCTTAGTACTGCTTTCACTATACCCCATAGGTTTTGGCATGTTGTGGTTCCACCATCATTTGGTCCAATAAATTTTTCAATTTTCTTCTTAATTTCTTCATTGATCCATTGGTCATTCAGGAGCATTTTGTTTAATTTCCATATGTTTGTATAGTTTCTGAAATTTCTCTTACTGATTTCTAGTTTTCTTCCATTATTGTTAGAGAAGATACTTGATATTATTTCAATTTTTTTAATGTTTTAAGACTTGTTTTGTGGCCTAACATATGGTCTATCCTTGCAAGTGGTTCATGTATGGAGAAGAATGTGTGTTCTGCAGCCACTGAATGAAATGTTCTGTAAATATCTCTTAGGTCCCTTTGGTCTATAGTACAGATTAAGTCCAAAGTCTCTGCTGATTTTGTGCCTGGATAATCTGTCCAATGTTGAAAGTGGGGTGTTGAAGTCTCCCACTATTACTACACTGGGGTCTATCTCTCTTTCTAGTACTAACAATACTTGCTTTATATATCTGATTGCTCCAGTGTTTAATGCATATATATTTATAATTGTTATATCCTTTTGCTGGATTGACTGCTTTATCATTATATAATGACCTTCTTTGTCTTTTTTACAGTTTTTGTCTTGAAATCTATTTCGTCTGATATAAGTATAGATACTTCTGTCCTTTTATGGTTTCCATTTGCTTGGGATATCTTTTTCTATCCCTTTATTTTCAGCCTCTGTGTATCTTTATTGGTGAAGTGTGTTTTTTGTAGGCAACAGATTGTTGGGTCTTGTTTTGTATACATTCAGCCACTCTATGTCTTTTGGTTGGAGAGTTTGCCCATTTACATTCAATGTTACTATTGATAAGCAAGGACTTACTCCTGCTATTTGGTCATTTGTTTTCTGGTTGTTTTATGATCTTATATTGCTTTTTTCCTTCCTTCTTGTCTACTATTTAGTGAAGATGATTTTTCTCTGGTGGTATGTTTTAATTTCTTGCTTTTTATCTTTTGTGTACCCATTGTATGTTTTAGATTTGAAGTTACCATGAAGCTTGCAAATACTATCTTATAACTCATGACTTTAAACTGATAATTTAATACTGATTATATAAACAACAAGCAAAATAAAACTAAGAGAAGCTCTACATTTTAACTTTGTCTCACTGCTTTTTAACTCTTTGCTTCTATTTATATCTTATTTTACTATGTGTTGAAAAGTTGTTATAGCTATTCTTTTTGATCAGTTCACCTTTTCATTTTTCTACTTAAGACATGAGTCATTTACACACAATTATAGTGTCATAATATTCTGTGCTTGTCTGTATACTTACTATTACTAGTGAGTTTTGTATCTTCAGATGATTTCTTATTGTTCACTAACATGCTTTTCTTTCAGATTATTCCCTTTAGTATTTCTTGTCAGACAGGTCTGGTGTCGATGATATCCCCCAGCTTTTGTTTGTCTGGGAAGGTATTTATTTCTCCTTCATATTTGAAGGATATTTTCACCGGATATCCAATTTTTGGGTAAAAGGTTTTGTTTTTATTTTTTCCTTCAGCACTTTATATATGACCTGCCACTCTCTCCTAGCCTACAAGATATACACTGAAAAGTCTGCTGCCAGATACATTGGCACTCCATTGTATGTTATTTATTTTCTCTTGCTGCTTTTAGGGTTTTCTTTATCCTTGACCTTTGGAAGTTTGATTATTACATGCCTTGAGGAAGTCCTCTTTGGGTTAAATCTACTGGGTGTTCCATAGTGTTCTTGTAGTTGAATATTGATATCTTCCTCTGGGTTTGGGAAATTCCCTGTTATTCCTTTGAATAAACTTTCTAACTCTCTCTCTCTCTCTCTTTCTGCCTCCTCTTTAACGCTAATAACTCTTAGATTTGGCCTTTTGGGGCTATTAGATCTAGATCTTGTAGGCATGCTTCACTCTTTTTTAGTCTTTTTCCTTCTCTCTCCTCTGACTGTGTATTTTCAAATAGCCTGTCTTCAAGCTCACTAATTATTTCTGCTGTTTGATCAGTTCTGCTGGTGAGAGACTCTGATTCATTCTTCAGTATGTCTATTGCACTTTTCAGCTCTGAGGTTTCTGCTTGATTCTTTTTAATTATTTCAATATCTTTGTTAAATTTATCCAATAGAATTCTGAATTCCTTCTCCATGTTATCTTGATTTTCTTTGAATTTCCTCAAAACAGCTATTTTTGTATTCTCTGTCTGAAAGGTCTTATATATCTGTCTCTCTGGGATTGGCCTCTGGTGCCTTATTTGGTTAGTTTGGTGATGTCAGGTTTTCCTAGATAGTCTTAATGCTTATGGATGTTCATCAGTGTCTGGCATTGAGGAGTTAGGTATTTACTGTAGTCGTCGCAATCTGGGCTTGTTTGTACCCATCCTTCTTGGAAAACCTTTCCAGGTATTAAAAAGGACTTGGGTGTTGTGATCTAAGTTTTTGGTTACTGCAGTCATATGGGCATTAGGGGGTACCCAAAGCCTAGTAATGCTATGGTTCTTTCAGACTTGCAGAGGTACCACGTTGGTGGTCTTGGAGAATATACAGAAGAATTCTCTGGATTACCAATGATAGACTTTTGTTCTCTTCCCTTACTTTCTCCCAAACAAATAGAGTCTCTCCTTGTCTGTGCTGAGCTGCCTGGAGCTGGGGAAGGAGTGACACAAGCACCCCTGAGCTGCTACCACTGGGTCACTGCTGTGTCAGACCTGAAGCCAGCATAGAACTGGGTCTTACCCAAGACCTACTATAACCACTACCTGGCTATCACCTATGTTTTTTCAAGGCCCTAGGGTTCTACAATCAGTAGGTGACAAAGTAAGTCAGGCTTGTGTTCTTCCCTTCAGGATGGCAAGCTTCCCCAGACCCCAGACAGGTCCAAAGATGCCATGCAGGAACCAGGGCCAGGAGTCAAACACCTTAGAAATGTACCTAGTGTTGTATTCTATTGCAGCTGAGATGGCACCCAAACCAGAAGAAAAAGTTCTTCCCACTCTTCTTTCCCCTTTCTCCAGGCAGAAGATTCTGACCCCATGACAACTACTGCCACATGCCCACAGAGAGTACTACCAGGCTACTGCCAGTGTTCATTTAAGACCCAAGGGCACTTCAGTCAGCTTGGGGCAAATGCTAAGCCTGGGACTCAGTCTTCACGGCAGTGGTCTCCCCTCTGGCCCAGAGTAGACCCAGAAGCTGGCTAAGAGCCAAGGCCTAGAATTAGAGACACCAAGAGCCTACTTAATGCTCTTCTCCATTGTGGCCGAGCTGCTAACTAAGCTGAAAGACAGAGTCTCCTTTACTCTTTCCTGTGTTTTCTCAAGAAATCTCTCTTTGTAGCCATCACAGCTTTGAATACGCTGGGTCACACCTGAAGCCAGAAAGTCTTAGAGTGTCACCCAAGACCTATAGTGTACACTACCTGATTACTATGACTGATTATTCAGTGCCCAAGAGCTCTTTAGTCAGCAGGTGATTACTCCTTCCAGGACTGGGTCCTTCCCTTCAAGGCAACAGGTTCCCTTCTAGCCCAGGGTATATCTAGAAATGTTGTCTGGGAGCTAGGGCATGGAATAGGAGCCTCATGACTCTACCCATTGCCCTATTCTACTATGGCTGAGCTGGTGTCCTAGTTGCAAGACAAAGTCCTCTTTCTTCTCTTCTCTCCTCTCCTCAAGTAGAAGGAAGGGGTCTCTTTCAGAGCTGCAAGCTGTGCTCCCTGGAAGGGGTGGCACAAGCACTCTCTTACCCACCCCAGCTGCTGTCTCACTAGGTTATGTGCTCCCAAAGTTTGAGGCAAGTACAGCACTAGGACTTGCCTAAGAGCTGCAGTCCTTATGGTTTAGACTGCTTTTCAAGTTTATTTAGAATCCAGAGCCCTTTAGCTCACTTTGGCAAGGTTTGCTGAAACTCAGGCTCTGACCACTGAGATGGGCAGTTGCTCTCCAGCTAGAGCTGGTCTGAATGCTCCCTCCATGGGCATCAACTGAATTCTGCCCAGTGTTGGCAGTACTAGGTTCCAATGCAAAGTCTCATAATAGCTGTGCTCTCCCTCCCTCAAGCACACAGATTCTCTCTCTGCACCATATGGCTGCTGTCAGGTGATGAGGGAGGGGTGGTGTCAGCAATTTAAGACTGTCTTTCCACCCCCTTCAGTGCCCCTTTCAGTGATATGAAGTTAAAAACCATGTACTGCCATCTCTTACCTGATTTTTGGCTCTTATGAAGCTGCTTTATTTGTGTAGACAGTTGTTAAATTCGATGTTCATGCAGGAAGGATGATTGGTAGAGGCTTCTATTCAGCCATCTTGCTCTACCTCCTCTAGCTAGCTTCTTTTTTTTTTTTTTTTTTGAGACGGAGTCTCGCTCTGTCGCCCGGGCTGGAGTGCAGTGGCCGGATCTCAGCTCACTGCAAGCTCCGCCTCCCGGGTTTACGCCATTCTCCTGCCTCAGCCTCCAGAGTAGCTGGGACTACAGACGCCCGCCACCTCGCCCGGCTAGCTTTTTGTATTTTTTAGTAGAGACGGGGTTTCACCGTGTTAGCCAGGATGGTCTCGATCTCCTGACCTCGTGATCCGCCCCTCTCGGCCTCCCAAAGTGCTGGGATTACAGGCTTCGGCCACCGCACCCGGCCGTCTCTAGCTAGCTTCTAATACTTACTCTCAATATCTACTTTCTTTGGATATTACTGTAAAATACTGAATGACCTTTTAGGTTATTTATGATGTAAAATGAACTATCCTTAAAATTGTTATCCTTTAACTGACAGAAAATCCTTGCAAAGTTCAACAGATTCATAAATAATGAAAACTAATATTCTGCTATAATATTTATGAAAAATTTTAAGGCAGAGACATAGAGATTTAAAAATAAAAACACAGTATTTTTGCATTAGCAATTCAGATCAATAACGACTGTATTTCTTAGGTTAAGGTTTTCAAGACACAATTTCTATTTTCATCTCTCTCTAAGGGAAAAGTATTTTCCGTCATTTTATAGATATCCACAGAGTCTTTGTTCAGAATTTTTCAACACAGAATATTAAAACTTGGGAGATGTAGCTGTTATCAGAATTGCCAGTGTGCTCTTCTCACTGATGTCCTGTGTATATTGTTCTCTAACTTTGGGCAACTCTTTCTGGTCAGGTCACACCTGCTTTGAACAATAACCAAGGGCATGAGTGATGACCCCAAAGGTCTCTGACTTCCAAAGCTCTGTTGGAAAATACCCAAGACCTCCAAGTTCCTCAAATCACCCTCCTCATCCTGTTGGAACCCAGGCCTCATAGCCTCCGCATGCTTGATTAAATGTCTCCCTCCCTCTCTAATTTTATGATCACTGCTTTCCAAGCCAAGGTTCTCAACTCTGTGAAAAAATTTGATTATGACAGCCAACTTTCCAACCTTTGGGCTTAGATTTCTAAAAGCCCTCTGGTAGAGGAATTTATGGCTGAAGAAAAGCTTATAGGAAAAAATATATATATATATTCTAAAACTTACATCCAGATGATCATAGAAAGCTTTTTAAATATTTTTAAATCACTAAGACAGAGTGATAAAAAACTAGAGTTGTTAGATTTAGCAGAGAAAAATAGAGAACACCTAGTTTGATATGAATTTCAGATAAATAACAATTTTTTTAGTATAAGTATGTTCCGTGCAACACGTGGTACACATTTATTCAGAAAGTGATTCATTATTTGTCTGAAATCAAATTTCCCTGGGCATCCTGCATTTTACCTGGCAATGCTAAATAAAGAGAGCTTGCAGAAATGAATATAGCAATAAACACAATAAATTAGCAAAGTGGGGGTCCCAAATTTCAGGATTTTACCCCTCAAGACATATATATGAGAAAATGGGGCAGTTGACCAACAAGCATCTATTTGGAAAAAAAAAAAAAAAAGGCTTACATAGGGGGAAAAAAAGACATATACAGAGGAGGCGGAAGCGGGAGAGGAGAAGAGGCAACATCTGTCATCTCTCCAATTCCCAGGTCTTGCCCCAAGGCCTCATACTAACCCATTTTATAGAGACAGACTATAGGCCCAGGCTAAATGAGAGATTCTAAAACTCACAGGGTAGAGCCAGCATACTGCATTTGGTATCCAGGTAACAGGTAACAATGGCTAACAATGTGACCCTGAGGAAGGGACAAAAGCCTCCTCCCCATTTCTAACCTTGTTGCTTGGAGATCTCAGGGTGGGCACTTTGGGAGCATCAGGCAACTCCCGCTGAGTACCCTTGGAATAGTCTCGCTGATTCAAGCCACAGTAGGCAGGCAGCAGTGGCCCCTAGCGTGGTCACAGGGACCAAGAGGACCAGAGAGGGAAAGCAGAACGTGGCAGATTTGACATTGCCTTTAGCCAGTAGAATTTATCGTAAGCACAAGTGAGACACACTGGATATGGCCAGAAATAACTGAATGATCAGAGGAGAAGAACCAGAGACACCTAGACATGAACAGATGAAGGCAAGAGTCAGAGAAATGTGGGTATTGCCACCAGTATGAACCTGTGTGTGCATAGACAGGTAAGGCCCGGGGAACATGGGTTGCAGTGCATTGGTAATGATAGAGCTGTCTTTCTCAGCTCTGTTACCAATGCCTTGCTTATTAGAGACTAAACAAGATCTCTCTATGCAAGTGTCAAAGGCATGTTTATTTACTGAGGTTTTTCCAAATGATGAATATTCTAAGAAATATTTTTTCTTCTGCAATTTTTCTCTAAACAGTCAATGAGTTTATGAGCAGGAGTAGTTAACTCTCTAAGCCCCCACTAATTCTCAAGGTGATCAAGAAGGTACTCCAAAACAGATTTATACAGATCGAATTTTATATCAGATGAGCTTTCAGTCAGGAAGGAATTTCCTCCACCGAGCTTCATTTTGTTTGCCTTTTGCTTCCTGAGAAACCCTTCATGGCTCCCAAAAACACTGTTCCTGCCAAACCACATCTACAGGCAGATACTGAGTACCTTGGCCCTCTTCAAGCTACTTGCCAGCTGAGACACTGCTTTCAGAAACTGAGACCACAGTCAGTGTCTTCTGGTTACAATGTCTCCATCCTGCTGTCCCAAGGGCATGTGCTTCACGTCTGAGAGCTCTTTCCATCTCTTCTCCCAGGAAGCCTGGAGAGTGTGATATAAGTGAACCTCTTGGGGAGATCTGTTCTGAAGTTTTAGAAGCAGGTGAAGCCTCTGCCTTTATTTTCAATACATTTTAAGTACATAGATTAAAAAAAAAAAAAGTCCTCACACTTTGGGGTCCTGAAAAGCCTGCATAAGAGGTTTAGGGGTTTGTAGATGGTAGGTACATTCCCTTTCAGAGAATCGACGTGAATTGCCTATAGTCAAGGGGCAGTGTGGAGCAGAGGGGAACTAGATGCATTGTCTGCCTTCCAGCTTCATCCCTCTGTACTGCACCAAAGTTAGAATACAGTTGAAGAGTGTCATACAAATGCCTACAATCAGCACTTCAGAAGTGAAGTCTAACCCACTGATACTGGTTTGTGCAATGTGAAGAAAAAGCTAGTACAGAACAATTCATGGTTATTAGGAGAGGCTCCGTGTTCAAAACCATTTCTAAAACATGTTCTTAGAGAGGAGACAAATCTTAGAGGCACATTTAAGGATTTGTTATCCCACAAGACAGGCAGGCAGGCCCTCCTGGGAGACTAGAAATCCATCTGTCTCTCCCTGGCTCCATCTTCCCAGACCTAGTGGAGGTGTGCTAAATGGGCCTCATGATGGTTAATTTTATGCATGAACTTGACTGGGCTGAGGGATGCCCAGATGGCTGGTAAAACATTTCTGGGGGTGTCTGTGAGGGTGTTTCCAGAAGATATTCACATTTGAATCAGTATACCAAGTAAAGAAGATCCACCCTTACCAGTGGGGGTGGGCGTCTTCCAATCCTTTGAGGGCCAGAATAGAACACAAAGGCTAAGAAAGGGCAAATTTGCTTTCTCTTCTGGAGACGAAACATTTATCTTCTCCTGCCTTCAAACAATGGTGCTTCTGGTTCTTGGGTCTTTGGACTCAAACCAAAACTAACATCTTGGTCCCTCTGATTCTCTACCCTCCAAGTTTGGACTAAAACTACAACATGGGCTTTCCTGGGCCTCCAGCTTGCAGATAGCAAATTGTGAGACTTCTCAGCCACCATCATCACAAAGAATTTCTCTGAAGAACCCTAAGTAATAGAGGTCTTTTATTATATAGGAGCAATACTCAAGGTTCTAGTTTAGGTTGGAGAAGAAAGAAGCTCCTTGGTCCTCCAACCTGAGCCAGCAAGACCTGCTGAGCTCACCAGAGCTTCCTCCTAGCACAGTGAGCAACGCAATTTCTTGATTTTTTTTTTTTTTTTGCAATGTTTACAAACCCTTTAGGAATGCAGAGAAAAAAAAATACCTGAGAACCTGATAGGATTCATGTATTTCCATGTTCCTAACTGTAATGCCATTTTACAATACCGACCAAAATTTATCACAACTGGTAACAAGAGGTAACTCTGGAAGATAGGACAATGTAGGAGAGTAGGACTAGACAGAGTGCTAGTGGTCAGGTCCTTTGAAGGACCAGAGGGACAGCACTCAGGGTGCAAGGTTTGCAAGGACCAGATCGGAGGGAAATGGAACAGAAGGCAAGGAAAATGTGCCAAAAAAATTGCTGAGCTGGTGCAAAAGATCAACTTTGCCTGCCTATGTTTCTGATAAGGCAACAATCCCAGGAGTCTCCAAAATTTATTGAACAAAAAGTTGCTGTGCAACCAATTTCTGAGAGACTTAGAGAATCAATATTGTAGACACACTTATCTTACCCCAGATAATGAGAAACATGTACCAAGACTCCCAAAATGAAACTGCTTATCATAATGTGCCACATAGTGGGCTTTTTATTTAAGATTTGTTAAGTGGATGAATTAATGCATTAAGACTTAATGCACAGGCAAGGAAGTAAAGTCACAGAATTTTTTTTTTTTTGAAGCATTGCTGGAAATCTCTAACAAAATTGATGCTTTTAATTTTGGAAAGAACTCAATTTTCAGAGATAATTTATCATTTTAAACAGGTCATTTGAGGAAGTTTGGATGTAAAAAGGAATGAAATAATGATATATTCATTATTTGGGAGTTGGGCAAGTCCTAAAGAGGCTCATTAGTTGCCCTATAGGACATAGTCTTTCTCTATTCCATGGTAATGGAAAAATGAGTAGCAAAGTCAATTCAAGCTGAGCTGTAGGAAATGTACAGCAAAATGCCACCTTGGGAGTTACATATACATCTTTAATTACAATATTTAATTTTATTTACAACACTTTAAGCAGCTAATATCACAGTTTATAAAAATACTTAAATATTTCACAAAATAAAGGGAAAGTAATAATGACATGTGTGAAGAGTAGCAGCTGTTTGGTTTGGTTGTTTTTTTAATACCACAGCCCTAGATCTCGTCCCTCATTCCTTCTCTTATAGTGTGCTCTTTGAAGAACTCTGCTCTTCTCTCCATGTGGTGCACATAACTGTCAATCACAGTCCATACGTAGTATAGGGGTGGGCAGATGACTCATGCTGACTAATCACAACCTTCCCTAAAGATGGCACAGCAATCAAGAAGCCAAACCCACACATTATTTAAACCTTTAGATCTTTCCCGCATTTGTGAACCAATATATCCCACCCTGCACCCATACGGTTCTTTTTGCTTAAACTGGTTTTCAATGAGCCACTCTTTGACCATATGCATCTGAAAGAGTGCTGAATAATATGTATACTATCTTTTATTTTACTGGAATCCCATTTACTCTGACTTCTTTTTTTTTCACAGAGCTAGTTGTTAACAGCTACCTTTAAACACAATCTTGATGAATCTTTGTTATACTTGTACTATTTTTCTAACTTCTATTTAAAAGACATATCTCTGTTAGATTCTGGGCGTTCAGCATATGGAGCTATCCTTTTTAGGCATGTTTTCCAAACTTACCTAATCATAAAACAACCTTGGGGGATGGGGAAGAAGGGTCATTGTTAAAATATAGATTTCCGGGCCCCACTGCATAAATCCTACTGAACCAGATTCTGTCAGCAAGAAGTCTAACACTCTATATTCTTCAACAAGCACCCCGAGGGAGCCTTATAATAAGGTAAATTTAGGAAACACTGCCCTACAGCAATGTCTGTCCCAAACATAAATCCTTCGTTTTGAAGGAAAGCCTCCTTCCTGTGGATCTCTGAACTTTTCAACCCTTTGAACTTTCCTTTGGAGTAAATCTGATTTCTTCTAAACACTTCTGATGAAACCAGTCTCTTTGACTACTTTTCTTTTTGTAAGTGCTCTGTGATGAAGTCATTCTGCCTGATTCCAAGATAATCAATCAAGCTAAAGCTGTATGAGATCATTATTTAGGAAATTCATGGAAAGAATTCCTGCCTTGGGATTTGGGTTTAAATCCCCCATTTAGACACAAACTTGGGTGTGGATCTCCACACTGTAATAGCCATATGAACTTGAGCAAGCCTCTTAAACCCACTTACCCTCAGTTTTATCAATCTGAGTAGTTGGGGCAGGGGATAGAGTGGGATGCCCATCCAACAGTGATAATAGGATACCAGGTAGAATGTTCACTTTTGCTTAATACTTTATTTGTACACATTGTTTTTTATATTTTTCTCCATTTCTATGAATGGTGGAAAACAAATCAAGATAACACAGAAAATTGCTCAAGTACAGTTTGTGATGCGGTCTTCATTAAAAATACATATAACAGGGGCCGGGCGCGGTGGCTCAAGCCTGTAATCCCAGCACTTTGGGAGGCCGAGATGGGCGGATCACGAGGTCAGGAGATTGAGACCATCCTGGCTAATACGGTGAAACCCTGTCTCCACGAAAAAATACAAAAAACTAGCCGGGCGAGGTGGCGGGCGCCTGTAGTCCCAGCTACTCGGGAGGCTGAGGCAGGAGAATGGCGGGAACCCGGGAGGCGGAGCTTGCAGTGAGCTGAGATCCGGCCACTGCACTCCAGCCTGGGCGACAGAGCGAGACTTCGTCCCAAAAAAAAAAAAAAAAAAAAAAAAAAAAATAAAAAATTCATATAGCAGTGCTCAATAAATGGCAATTTTATGTATTTTTAAGCATAATTTGGCTCTAAAGAGTCCCCATTACTTTTATACAAAGTCACTAGGGAAAAACAAAGACAACACCAATCTGCCAGAGGAAGGAAAATCAAGCTGAGTCATAACTTTTCCCAACTGTTTGAATCTCCTGTTTAAATACCAAGGGCTTTTGTTTTTTAACCTTCACCCTTTCCTTTTTCAGTTGATGAACCACAACTAATGACAGGATCAATATATCCCAAAAACCGAAAAGAGAAAAGCAGCTTGCTTTTCTACCAGTTATATTGGGTTTTATTCATCATTCAATCATAGTCACCTATAAAACCATTATGTCTATTAATTACTTTGATTCTCTACTTTTCTCTGGCCTATTGGGGTTCTTTTCCAATTGGCCTGGCTTCTAAGAATTAGCAAAGACTCACGTAGAAGCATGTATTTAGCTGCTGGAAGCTATGCTCACCACCACTGTTAAGTCCTCACTTTGCCCACTCATGACAACCCCAAAATGTTCTTTAATGCCCAGTCAAGCATCCTAGAAAATATCCCACCTGTTCACTCAGAGGAGAAGAATTTATGATGAGAATGTTTAATCATTTGATTCAGATGATCATACCGGGGGCATATAAAATTTTCTTGAGAATTGGCAAATACCTTGTTTTTCTTGTCATGACATTTTCATATTCAAGGCAACAATTGATAAATCTGGAAACACAGACTATTTTCAACCTTGCCATCAGTTGTTAAATCCCCTCTTGCCTTCAGATTCCTATATGTTCCAGAACACATCTGTATAAGAGCTTTGCAATCTCTCTCTGAGAGGTAGTCTGAAAATATAGCTTATATATTATGTTATTATATAATTACACAGATTTAGATAGAATATTTTTACATAGAGTGTTTATATAATTATCTTGGTTGCTATGCTGCTTGCTGGTGAATGGTAAAAAGCATATTAAGATAACATGGAAAACCTCGCTCAAGTAGAAATATGAGATAATTTGTACTCGTCCTTCAGTTAAAAACACAAATATTATTCTACCTATTAAAAAAAAAAACAACTCCACACCCTGAAAAGAAGTTGGTTGGTGACTTTTAAAAGAACTATAGGAAATTATTTTTAAGATACATTTAACAACAATAATAACAACAACAACAAAAATTTACTATGGACAGAGGAGTTCATTTCTACCTACAGCAGTAAAAGCCTGAAACAGCAAAAATTTTTGTTTTGATATAACGCATCATAAAGTTCTATGTAACCAATTGTCTATTTCCAATGTAAGCAAGATACTTAAAAATAAAGACACATGCCTACCTTTTATCCACTTACTACCAATTTCTATACACTGGTTCTTCTCTTTCTAAAATTGTTCTGTTTTGACCGATACTGGCAGTCAGTATTTCTTTAACATTGTGTTTAGAGGCATGTTGGATATTTTGCTGTTCCCACAATTTCCATATTTAGGTGGGTATTTCAAGCCATGCTGACAGCTAGTATCTAAACACCTTTTTAGTCACAGTTGGCTAACATATTGTCTTATAGTCAAAGTAGTAATTGTATGTGGTGCCTCAAAGGACCATGTGATGAATGATGTGTTCAAAATAGATAGCACAAGCACAAAGGATAATAGTGCAAGAGTACCCTAAAGTTTTAAGACTTGGGTTTAAAGTAAGCAGGTTTTAATCAATTTGCTGAGCAGAACAACAGTCTACAAAGCAAAAACCCCAACCAGCTAGGATTCACGTAAAGTATTTGCAGATTCCTGTAAGAAAGGCAACTTAATGTAGGATGTACGAACAAACCCAGTGGGTCAAAGCAGTAGGCACATTATGTATCACAGTTAAACTGTCTCATTGAGAAATATTGCATCAGTCATTCATCCCAGGAGAGAAATGTGAACATTTTCTCTGCAAGCATTTTTTTTCTGCAAAAATTAAACATAGTTATACCTCACTTCATTAAATTATGAAAATGATACATACTGGGACCACAGGAGTCCAGCCCCTCATAGCATTGCTTCAGTCAAGCTATGTTTTAATGATACCTTAAGCTTGCATGAAATGTTGCTATAAGAAACAGTCAAAAGACATTTGCCTATGCATTTGCTGCTTAAAAAAATAGTTGGGTAGATTATCGAACCTATCACTCAATACCTTCTATAAAGAAAAACTCCTTCCCAAAGATCACACAGATAAGTAAAAAAAAAAGAAGAACTTTTAAGAAAAAGAAAAGCCCCTCAGACAAATGTATTCTAGGATATGTTGCCAGGAAAAAAAAAGTCCATCTTTTCTGAGACCTGTGCTTCCTGCTCTTAAATAAGAAGCATGTAACTTACTGTATTCCCGCTTTTGCACTGACTGCCAGGAATCTCACAAGCAAGTAAGAAGTTCAGTATGGCAGTGACTTAACCCACATGTCATCATTTTGCATTCTCCATTTGTCCATAGATCTTATTTTCTATATCTATTTTTTTACTTTTTATTAACATTATAAAAGATACTTTAAATTATTTTGGGGAAAGGGTTATCAGTAAATTCTACTGGTTATCCGTAAATATTGTAAAAGCTATTTTAAATTCTTTTGAGGAAAGGATTGGAATCAATTAAATCAATTGTCCAGATAGCAGTTATATGGCAGCATAGATCTCTGAAACACAGTTAATAATCAAAAAAGTAAAATAAAATTACTCTAAAATGCTCAAATCTAGTTACAAAAGCTTTGCACCAAAGGTCACACATGTTGCACCAATGGAGTTTCTCTATCTTCATTTAAAGCTATTTTATTTGGACACTATTCTAACAGGTTTGGCTATTGTGTTTCTTAGGGCACAGAAATATGAAACAGGATAAGAAACTGCTAGAAATTATTTAGCAAAAATAATTTACAAATGACAGTAAGAAAAGAGGGTAGACAGCTGTAAAATACAGCCAAAAGAAGTCAGGCCCTTGCTAAACCAGAGTCATTTTATATAGGGCAGAATTTCTCAAGGTGTGGGCCTAAAGCACTTATATTAGAATCACCTGGGGATTTGTTTAAAAGGTTAAAAGGTAAGGTTCTGAGCTGCATATTAGAATATGTAAGGTTGTGGCCCAGAAAAGCACATTTTTCATAAGCATATTAGGTGATTCTTACATAAAGGACAATTTGAGAATCACAAAGACACTGACAACTCTGTGTGACTCAGTGGGCCTTTGGGACCCAACCACACATCAAGCCCAGAAACATCAAAAATTATTTCAGAACTTTTCTCTTTTAGAAAATGGGAAAGTACGTGGTAAATTCTAGAAAGGCTATCCTTGAAAATTGCTAATACACCATTTTTTTAGTGTTTTTTATATTGCTGTGCAACAGGGCAATTTTCAACACATCCAGATAATCGAAGAACTATGACTCTCAAGAAGTGTGAAAGGATTTTACTCTACTTGCAAGCTAATAAGTTAGCCTGCCACAGTTTCATAGATGCTGGCAGAAGACATGAGACTCCTGGGTCAGAGACAAAGGACTTTTTTACTCACAGCACAGCAAGAAGCATGAGATTCATATTTGTCAGTTCCCTTTCCACCCCAAAGTCCTTCAAGGGCCATGCAGAGGGGCCCAGGTGGGTTTATGTCACATCTGATGAAACACAAGCATTGGAATCTCCAATCTTTTATCATAAGAGTTAGCAAACCAGCCTGAACTTTGCTGTGGAGGAAGGCATTATCTTTATTATACTGGGCAATAAAGAAATCTGCTCGCTGCTACAGAGGGAAACACTATCTCTATCTTTCAAGGCTGTTCACTACACAAATATTCTTAAAGAGATAATCTGGAATAAAGGCTGTCTGTGCTCTGCCCACAGATGTGCAAAAACAAGAGACCCATAGAGAGGTGGCTCCCAACAGTGACCTTCCTCTTTGGGCTCTAGAGTGTTGTGTGTTTCCTTTCAGAGTACAAGTGTTTGTTGTGTCACTTGGACAAGAAAGTGGTTGTTTTTCTTTCTACACCACTGGTTGCTCCTTCTTGATTTTCTTTATCAGTCCTTCATCTACCACTAACCTCTGAATGATGGAATGTCCCAAGGCTTAGGCCTTCTTGTTCTTTTCTATTTCTACAATTACCCTTTCTGTGATCTCATCCAATCTCACACCTAAATAGCGTCTATATTGTCAACAACTGCCATATTTGTATCTCCATTCCAGAACCTCCTCTGAACTCCCAACCTATAGGACTTCCTAATTGGATTTCCACTTGAATATCTAATACATATTTTAAACTTTAGATCTACATTCCACCTGTGGTCTTCTTCAGTTTAGTTGACTGGCAACTGTATCCTTTCAATTGCTCAGGCCAAATATGTTGGAGCCATTCTTGACTCTTCTCTTTATCTCAGATACCATATCCAAGTCATCAGGACATACTGTTGACCTTATCTTAAAGTATATCTCACCACCTCCACCACTACCTGCCTGATCTGGTTTACTATCATCTCTATATGTGATTACTAAAATAGGTTTCTAAACTATCTCTCTTCTACCACCTATGGCTCCTGCCAAATCCTCCCCCAAAACACACACACACATACACATAGTGAATTGTAAAAGTCAGCTCATTTCACTCCTCTGTACAATAATCTCAACTGTATTCAGGAGGGTCTCTCCACTCCTTTTATTTCTGTGACCTCTTCTGTTACCACTCTCTCCCCCAGTCTCACTAGACTTTCTATTGCTTGAACAATTTTGGACACAGTCAGAGTGTACTAATTTCCTATTACCGTTGTAACAACTTACCACAACCTCTGTGGCTTAAAACAACACAAAGGTATTCTCTTACAGTCTGGAGGCTAGAAGTCTGCAATCAGTTTCACTGGACTAAAGCCAAGGCTCCAGCACAGATGGTTCCTTCTAGAGGCTCCAAGGGAAGGTCCATTCCCCTGCCTTTTTCAGCTTCTGGTGGCCTCCTGTATTCCTTGGCTCAGGGCCCCTGCCTCCATCTTCAGAGTGCATCAACTCCAACCCTTGCTTCTATCACCACATTTACGTCTCCTGATTCTGGCTTTTCCTGTACACTCCTTCTTATAAGGAGAGTTAGATTACCTTGCACCCACTTCAATAATCTAGATAATCTTCCATATCAAAATCTTTAATTTGATCACATCTGCAAAGTCCCTTTTGTCATATTAAGGAACATTCACAGGTCTTGACATTAAGCAATGAACATATTGTGGGAGGTCATTATTCACTCTATATCATATCCACCTCAGGCCCTTAGCACTGGCTATTCCCTCTGCATGGAATATTACTAGATATCCATGTGGCTGATTCCCTCAATCCCTTCAAGTTTTCACTCAGGTGATACCTTCTCAATGAGGCCAACCCTGACTACCCTATTTTAAATGGTAATGTATTCGTCTGTTTTCATGTTGCTAATAAAGACATACCCAAGGCTGGGTAATTTATAAAGAAAAAGAGGTTTAATGGCCTCACAGTTCCACGTGGCTGGGGAGGCCTCACAATCATGGTGGGAGACAAGAGAGAAATGAGACCCAAGAGAAAGGGGAACCCCCTTATAAAACCATCAAATCTCATGACACTTATTCACTACCATGAGAACAGGATTGGGGAACCACCCCCACGATTCAGTTATCGCCCTCCGGGTTCCTCCCACAACACATGGGAATTATGGGAGCTACAATTCAAGATGAGATTTGGGTGGGGACAGAGTCAAACCATATTAGGCCATAATCAACAACTCCTCACCCCATTTTCATCATCCTATTTACTCCCCTATCTTACCATAGTACCAATCACCTTCCAACATACTGAATAATTTTTTATTGTCCATCTTCCTGCATTAGAATGTATACTCCTTGAGGTTCTACTCTGCTCATTGATATATCTTAAACACAAAACCGTACCTGGCACATATGAAGACTTCAATAAATGTTTGTTGAATAAATAAATATGTCATAGATCTCACAAACCCAGATGCCAAAATAAGAAAACTTTTTTTTTTTTTTTTTTTGGAGTCTCGCTATCACCCAGGCTGGAGTACAGTGGCCGGATCTCAGCTCACTGCAAGCTCCGCCTCCCGGGTTCACGCCATTCTCCTGCCTCAG
>NW_012112030.1:14892107-14916917 GCF_000951035.1 Colobus angolensis palliatus
TGTTAGCCAGGATGGTCTCGAACTCCTGACCTCGTGATCCGCCCGTCTCGGCCTCCCAAAGTGCTGGGATTACAGGCTTGAGCCACCGCGCCCGGCAATAAGAAAACTTTTTAAAATGTCAAATAATAGCTCAGACTCCTGCTGGTCTTCATTTCAGAAATTAAATCCCCATCGTATTTTGTCAATTATTAATGCCAGTTCCTTTATGAGAAAACTCCTCTGCTGTGCACACCTAGCTCCTATTGTGCCTGCGTGACAATTGCATTCCTACTTCCTCAGCACGGGGAGTTCTGTCCCCCGTTCTTCACAGCTTAAAGGCAGACCAGCATTTCTGACAGAGACATCAGGATAACAAAGGGACAAACAAAACGGAATAGCTAGAACTGTGAGTGCAGCCTACTGCGGCATCAAAAAGTGTTTTGAGCCGATGGCATTTAAGTTACTGAAATTCCTTTTCTGCCTAAAAGCAGGGTCCCCCAAACAACTCAATTGTCATAAGTACCCTTTCGGAGAGCAACTCTAATCTTTCCTTAAGAGGGAGTTGAGAAGTTGGTACCACACCCAAATAGACATTGTTACAAAACTATCCTATCTCCCATCTATTCTAAGACCCATTCATCTTTCACAAAAGTCATTTTTCTTTTCACAAATGCCCTTCTTCCACACCCCCTCACCTAAAAAGTCATCTTTTCTCCCGAAAGTGTCCCTTTGCCCTTCCCCATCTCTGTTTTAGTTGGTATATAAGCCCCAAATTCTAACCACCACCTTGAGTCATATTTTTCTGTGAACTTCTGCATAAAAGTTTCTTTTCTCTTGCTGATCTGTCTTTTGTCAGTTTAATGTACAGGCCTCCAAGAATAGAACCTAAAAAGGTAGAGAAAGTGTTTTCTTTTTTTTTTTCCCAACAACTGCTATTTGAAGTGGTCACTCTTAGACTCTAAAACACAAATTCAATTTCAGAACTCTTGCCTGGTTTTTTTACCAGAAAGGGGTCCGGATCTAGACCCTAAGAGAGGCTTCTTGGATCTCGCACAAGAAAACGTTGGAGGCAAATCCATAAAGTGAAAGCAAGTTTATTAACAAAGTAAAGAATAAAGAATGGTTACTCCATAGGCAGAGCAGCGGCTTGAGCTGCTTACTGATTATACTTATATTAATAGTTATTTCTTGAATATATGCTAAACAAGGGGTGGATTATTCATGAGTTATCCGGGAAACAGGGGAGCAACTCCCACAACTGAGGGTTCCTCCCACTTTTAGACTATGTAGGGTAACTTCCTGAGGTTGCCATGGCATATGTAAACTGTCATGGTACTGGTGGTAGTGTCTTTTAGCGTGTTAAGGTATTATAATTAGTGTATAATGAGCAGTGGGGACAGCCAGAGGTCACTTTTGTTGCCATCTTGGTTTTGGTCGATTTTGGCCAGCTCCTTTACTGCAACCTGTGTTATCAGCAAGGTCTTTGTGACCTGTGTCTTGTGCTGACCTCCTATCTCATCCTGTGACTAGGTATGCCTAACCTCCTGGGAATACAACCCAGTAGGTCTCAGCCTTATTTTACCCAGCCCCTATCCAAGATGGAATTGCTCTGGTTCAAACACTTCTGACTGAAAAGACTAAAAGGCAGAAATGAAATCCACAGGCAGACAGCCCGGGCGGCACCCTGGGCCTGGTTAAAGATCGACCCCTGACCTAACCGGTTATGTTATCTATAGATTCCAGACGTTGTATGGACAAGCGTTGTGGAAGTCCCTGTCCTGTTCTGTTCTGTTCTGATTACCGGTGCTTGCAGCCCCCAGTCACGTACCCCCTGCTTGCTCAATCGAAACCACCCCCCTCCCACCCATGGTTAAGCAAGCAGTTTGTCTAAAAAAAAAAAAAAAACCCTAGACGTTTGTGGTTTAAAAAAAGGGCGGGAACCAATCAGAAACTGCCGAATGTTCAAACTTCAAAATGTCAACCAATCCCAATCTTGTAACTGCAAAAATGCCCTAATCTTCTGTAACCTGTTTGTGCCTTACTATAAAAAGTAGGCTTGAGCTGTGCTCGGGCCCTCTCTCTTGCCCTCCTGACTACGCCTGTACGGAGAGAGGTCCAGGTTCGAACCTGCAATAAAGTGATCCCAGCCACTTGGCTTTGACTTTGGTTTCTGGTGGTTGTCTTTGAGGGGGGTCTCGGAACTCAGGGCACAACATGACAATTTCCATAATTTCTCCAGATGCAGAGGCCTGCTCATCTTTTCCACTACAGAGGAGGTTCAGGTACCTGTCTACAAGCAGAACTGTTGCCTCACTCAAAGAGAACAGAAACTAAATATTTGCCTCCAAAAATTTTTATTTATCTGCCCCAGAACTGATCTCTTGCAACAGAAATTTATAAGAGATAGTCCATCTCCAACCCACTGGAAGTTAGTCTTGCCCTAAGAGTTGTAAAAGGACAATCCATTATTATTCAATAATTGTATGTTTTCCTAAAGTCTATGATATTCGATTTTTAATAAAATTATGTGTGGTCTTTCAACAGAATAGTTTAGAAAAGTAAACTTTAACAATCTCAGTCAAATTCCTCTTACAGTCCCCTCCCCGAATTTGAGGTATCCATTTGCCTGTGCATTCTTCCTACTGCAGTGGTATCTCTCCTAATCTTTGACAAGTACTTGGACCATGGCATGAGTGAAAGTGAAGCAGCTTCATTGTCTAGGTAAATACCCAGGGTTTGTCGTCTCACACCAAGAAAATTTAGGACATGGACACACACAAGGAGTTTATGAGTGAAGGTTTAATAGGCAAAAGAAAAGAGAAGGGGGAACAGCTCTCTCTCTCTAGTGAGAAAGAGGGGCTTCTGAGAGGAAAAAGCCCAGCAGAGTTCGCCGGATTTTATAGGCAGGCTTGAGGAGGGGGTGTTTGAGTTATGTAGGGCACACAGATTGGTTCAATCAGGTATGGTTCAATCAGGCATGATGTTTACATAGCTCTGGGAAGGCAGGTCACCCCACCCTAATCTTATTATGCAAATGGACTTTCCACTTAACCAGCACCATCTTGTCTGCTCCACTGTACACGTGGATGGCAAAGAGAAAAGGGAAAATGGAGCTGCCATTTTGAATGTGACTGGCACAACTGCCAGAATTTACGTCTGCAGCTCGATTTTACAGGCTGTTCTTTGTTAGAAATGATTTGGCGCTGCCTTTCATTAAAAAGGAAAACCTTACCAAGAACTCCAGTACCCTCACTATCTGCCTAAGTAATTTATTTTTAACCCCTGTATCAAGAGTACACACGCAATCTCCACAAGAACAAACAACCATTTTCAGAGACTATAGAATCTACATTTGGAGGAGAAAACAAATTCTCTAAAGAAAACATAAAGGATCTACTCAATTTCATGACTATACAGAATATGATCTCCATCTGAAACATCTGCTTCCACTTACCTCACCACCTTTAGGCCTTCCCCAACTGTAAAGGTTTCAAAGGATAACATTTGAAAGAAGCTTTCAATTGCATATCTAAAAGCCGTAGTTAAGAGATTTTCCCAAAACAAAAGAGCAGTTTACCTTTTAAAGGTAAAATTCAGCTTTAAGCTGAATTCAAATTGCCCCCAGAAAGCTGTGAGGTTTCTAGATTGGCAGGTTTTTTAAAGCTTAAAGAAAAACAACAAAAAAAGTTGAGGCTGAGGTCCAAGTTACAGTCACTCAGTTTTACTAAAAATCGAGTAATAATTTTTCCAAGGTGTCAAAACAATGTTTCAAAATGTAAAAAGAATTCAAAAATAGCAAATTCTCTCTAAAATATTTTAAAATCATGTTTGAAGAACTCTAAGTACCTTATTTGGTGAAATGAGTGTCCATAGAACACCTGTCTCCAAAACGACAGAAATGACAAGCAGAAGAGGGAGGACCAGAAGAGGTCTAGACCTCAAGACTGACTGGACAGTTAATGTCACTTGCTAGGTGAGGCCTTCTCCAGTCACCTTATCAAAATATTTCACCAACCACACTCCACCTGAACACACATTCGCATACTAACACATACACACTTCCTTATGTAAGGAAGGAAAAAAATACCTTTTTCTCCTACCTTCCTAGGTTGTCTGGCTGGGAATCTGTAAATAAGACTAACAAAAGACAGGTTCACAAGAGAAAAGCATACAAATTTATTTAATATAAGTTTTACATGACACTGGAGCCTTCACAAGGAAATGAAGACCCAACTATATGGTTAAGCCTAAGCATTTTTATACTAGGTTTGATGAAGAGAGGAACATTGTGGAAAAGCATGATAGGACAGAAGGGTATGACTTTCAGGATAGTGAGCTGTAGGAAATTTAGCAAGATCTGTTCATTCATATTCCTTTCAGCATTCCTCCTTCTTCAGAGATAAGGATTCTCCTTTCCTTCAGGTCCAGGGAAGGCACTCTCACAGGAGGGTCTTAAGACATGCTTCAGAAGAGAAGGCAAAGTAAGAGAGACTTTCCCACATTTCTTCAGCTCAAGATATTCAATGTTCCAAAGCGCCATATTGTGGGGTAGTGTGTTCTGAACCCTGCCACTAACCTTATTCCTTGTGGGATTTTTCTTCTTTACACACTTATTATGTTATGTTCTATATATTTCACATATTTATTTTGTTTTGCTCTGTTTTTTAAGGCCTTATCCACCAGAATGTGAGCTCCACAGGAACAGGGTTTTTATCAGTTTTACTCACTGTTTGTGTCATTAGGACTCAGAGCAGTGCCTAGCACATGCAAAGTGCTCAATTTGGATGGAGGGATGGATGGATGGATGCATGGATGGATGAATAGATGGATGGATTGATAGATGGATGCATGGCTGGATGGATGGATAGATGGATGGATACATGCATGTATGCATGGATGAAAGCATGGATGCATGAACGGGTGGACAGATGGATGGATGGACAGATAAAAAAATCCCAAAGCTCTACAAAACAAAATGTCAAATTCTAAATAAATTGAGTATGCCAATGAGAACACTTTTTTTAGCAAGTGAACACAAAATTTTGCCCATTTTAAAGTCTTTCAAATTTTTCCTCATAATATAAAACATATACTAATAGCAGGGCATTTAAAAATAAACCATTCCAATGCATATCAATCTCTCCATGCTAATCATTAAGACCACAAGGTCAAAAACTGGGCCTTGGTAATCAGTGCTCAGTAAGTACTAAGTCCTTAATATGTAGCTAAAGAATAAATGAAGTAAAACAGGAGTATAATTCCTACCAGAGAAGTTAGCAGTGGCGAATTTGTATGGGCCTGCAATAACTTGATCCTTGCCTCCACAGAGGAAAGAATTCAGCCAAGGGGCATAGGCAGTGTAAGAGACCAAAGCAAGTTTTAGAGAGGAGTGAGAGTTTATTAAAAAGTTTTAGTGCGGGAATGAAAGGAGGTAAAGTATACTTGGAAGAGGGCCAGGCGGGTGACTTGATGTGTCCCATCTGATCCTTGACTTGGGGTTTTTTACATTGGCATGATTCTCGGGTTTGTGTTTTTTCTCCCCTGATTCTTCCCTTGGGGTGGGATGTTCACATGTGTGGTGGCTTGCCAGCACTTAGGAGGGGCTGCATGCACAGTGTATTTACTAAAGTTGTGCACATGCTCCTTTGAGACATTTTCCCTTACTAGTCAAGTGTTCCTAGAGGAAGGTCATATACCAGTTAAACTCCACCATTTTGCCTCTTAGTGTGCATGCCTGAGCCCACTCACCCAAATCCTGAGATCCTATTGGGAAGTTGCTGATTACCAGCTTCAGGTGTTTTCTATCTATAGGGAGACTGCCTTTCCCTGGTGCTGACTGTGACCAATTATTATTTTAGAGATTTAGTTTAACAACTGCCTGACCATCACCTGACAGGGTTGGGGTGGGGGCAGCCTCTGCTGCCCTGCTCACATCTGCCTAACTACCTACTCTAACAATAGTATTCTACAAATTTCCCTACAAAATACCTGCTTCAGCTCCTTGAGTATGAAATAGTCCTTGAATGTAAATCATTACTTTTTAGAATTTTAAATTCTTTGAATACTGACAAAACCAGTCTAAAAAAATATTTATTGTTTCCAGGGAATGCATACTTTTAAACAAGTGACCTATATGTTTTTATTAGCTGCAAATAATACCATAGTTTTTAAAACTCTTATGAGAAAAAATAATATTTTGACATGTTTACTTTAGACTTGATGCTCCTTCCCTAAGGACATTCCCTTATATTTTTAAAATGTTGGAGCAATTGGGGTATGAAAATAACCACAAATTATGGTATGAAAAAATTTTTCTTTCATAATCCAATTTACTTAGAATAGCATTTTCAAAAATTCATCTCACAGAAGGACACAAAATTGTTAGACTCCAAACTGAATATGAAACAAATATGCTAACAAGTCTTTAAGATGGCAAATTATCAATGGTCTACTGGCATAAGGATAGCCATATAGACAAATTAAACAGAATTGAGAGTCCAGAAATATACCGTGACATTATAGTCAGTTGATTTCAATAAGCTGCCAAGACAATTCAGTGGGAAAATAGTCCTTTTAACAAATGGTGCTGGGACTACTAGATAGCCATATGAAAAACAATGAAGTTGGAGTCCTACCTCACACCAGACACAAAAATTAACTCACAAACCGTACATCTGGTAAAGTGTTAATTCGAAAATATGTAAGAAACTCAAACAGCTCAATAACAGACAAATAAGAAGATTTTAAAATGAGCAAAGGACCTGAATAAACATTTCTCAAAAGATGATGTACAAATAGCCAACAGGTATATGAAGAATGCTCTCAACATCACTAATCAAAAGAGAAAACACAAATTAAAACTACAATGAGATATCACCTCATATCTATTAGAATGGCCATTATCAAAAATACAAAAGATAGCAAGTGTCAGAGAGGATGTGGAGAAAAGGGAACCCTTGCACACTGTTAGTGGATATGTAAATTAGTACATAAATTGTGGAAAACAGTATTGAGGTTCCTCGAAAAATTAAAAATAAAACTGCCATGTGATCCAGCAATCCTTCTACTGGGTATATTTCCAAAGGAAATGAAATCAATATGTCAAAGCAACATCTGCACTCCCATGTTCATTGCAGTGTTATTCACAAAAGCCAAGGTGTGGATTCAATCTAAGTATTCATCAACAGATAAATGGATAAAGATATTTGGTATACATACACAAGGGAATAATATTCAGACTTTTTTAAAAAGGCAATTTTGTCATTTGCAACATCATGGATAAACCTGGAGGACATTATGTTAGGTGAAATAAGCCAGGCACAGAAAGGTAAATACCACATGACCTCAGTTATATGTGTAATCTAAAAAGTGTAACTCATAGCAGCAGAGAATAGAATGGGGGTCATCAGAGGCTGTGGGAAGGAGGCGGGTCCAAAGATACAAAATTTTGGTTAGAGGGGAGGAATAAATTCAAGAGATCTATTGTACATGGTGACTACAGGTTAACAACAACACATTGTGTACTGGAAAATTGCTGAGAGTATTTTGAGCGTTCTCACCACAAAGAAAGTGATAAGTATGTGAAGTAATTTATATATTAATGAACTTGATTTAGCCATTCTGCAGTGCATACATATGCTATGGTTTGATGTTTGTCCCCTCTGACACTCATGTTGAAACTTAATCTCCATTGTAACAGTATTAAAAGGGTGGGAAATCTGACTGTGGTATTTAAGAGGTGGGACCTTTGCAACGTAATTAAGAGGAATTAGGTCACAAGGGTGGAGCATCAATGGCTTTATATTCGTGGCATTAGTGGCTTTCTCTTTAGAAAGAGAGACCTGATCTAGCATACTCAGCCCTCTTGCCCTGTGATGTCTTCTGCCATGTTGTGACACAGCATGAGGCCCTCACCAGAAACCAACCATATATCTGATATCACTTCACATCTATTAGAATGGCTATTATCAAAAGCACAAAAGATAGCAAGTGTTGGAGAGGATGTGGACAAAAGAGAACCCTTGTATGTTGTTAGTGGATATGTAAACTAGTACATACATTATATGCACTACATACATTGGAGTCCTACCTCATACCAGACACAAAATATTTCTGCTCCTATAACAAAATACCACATACTGGGTAATTTATTAGTAACTGTATTTCTTATAGTTCTGGAAGCTGTGACGTCCAAGATCACGATTTCAGCAGATTTGGTATCTGGGGAGAGCCCACTCCCTGTTGCCAGGCACAATGGCATACACCTATAATCCCAGGTACTTGGGAGGCTGGGGCAGGAGGATCACTTGAGCTCAGGAGTATAAGTCCAGCCTGGACAACATAGAGAGACCTCATATCCACAAAAAAAAAAAAAAAAATTTAAGTAATCAAATAAATATTTTAAAAATCAGAATTGCCTTGATGAACAACTCAATATGAACCTCACCTCAATCCTAATTTTGTAGATTTCTACATCTTTCAACTGGAAAGAACTTTAGCAACCTTATTTTCATTTCTGTTTGAGAAAAGACAACCAGAAAACTTTCTTAGACTAAGAAAATGTATCATATGAATTTTCCTAACTTTCTTCTGAAGATCAGATAAGTCAAAGTGCTTTGCAAAGAACTGGCCCTGTAAATATAGTGTATTATAATTGTCATTTTTTTCACAATATTAAAGGCCATAAATGAAAGAATAGAAGTGAATGCCTTTTTGTCTTTGGCCCCCTCATCTAGCTTTCCATGCAGCTTTAACAGAATTTCAAATCATGTATTCCCGTCCCTCTAAAAGGGATTTGAATATTACATGAGAAGGTTTAAAAGCATATAGGAAAAACCTGCTTCCTGAAAGTCTTCATTGATTGAACTTGTTTCAGAAGGCCATTTGCTCCCTCTCCTCCTTCAGCCTCCAATCCCCTCCCAAAAACAGAGGGGAAAAATCAATGTTTTGTTTTTTAGTGCTGTCAAAGTTTATGGCTAAATAGCAAAAACAGGTAAGAGTGATATGGATATATACCTCCCTCTTGAACTACTGAATAAATATGAAAGCAGTAATCCAGATATCTTTTTGTGCATGAGCCTTTAATGGCAAAAAGTGCAAACAACAGAGTTTCCTATTGAGGATTTACAAAGAATTTTACAATATTGGAAAAATTGTTTAAGATTACAATTGAGAGGAAAATTTATGGAAATAGGCCTATGTGTTCCAAAAGAAACGGAAGGGAAAAAATGAGATCACAAAGTTACTCAGTTCTGAGTGAAAAATAAACATAACCTTGCAGTTATTCACCATTCTAGTCAAGTTTTCATTAAATTCTGGTGAGAGTACTAAAAAAAAAAGGCTGAATCAATCAGTTTTCTAATACACCACTCTAAAAGAAACTTTAAGATGCTGGTCTACATATCTAACAAAAGTTGTTCAGAAGTGTTTATTGTCATTTTGTCCAAATCTGTTCCTGCTCCTGTAACAAAATACTATAGACTGGATAATTTATAAATAATGGAAATGTATTACTCACAGTTCTGGAGGCTGGAAAGTCTAAGATCAAAGTGCTGGCAGATTTGATTCAGTGTCTGAAGGCTTGCTCTCTGTTTCTGAGAGGGTGTCTTGTTGCTGCATCCTCCAGAGGCGACAAACACTGTGCTCTCACATGATGAAAGGGATGGAAGGGCAAAAGGACCTACTTGGTTGTCTCCAGTCCTTTTTTAAGTGCATTAGTTGTATCCATGAGAGCAGATCCCTCATGCCTAATCACCATCTAAAAACCCCACTTTTATTGTTGTTATTTCTTTTATTTCTTTTTTTTTTTTGAGACGGAGTCTCGCTCTGCCGCCCAGGCTGGAGTGCAGTGGCCAGGTCTCAGCTCACTGCAAGCTCCGCCTCCCAGGTTTACACCATTCTCCTGCCTCAGCCTCCCAAGCAGCTGGGACTACAGGCGCCCGCCACGTCGCCCGGCTAGTTTTTTGTATTTTTTAGTAGAGACGGGGTTTCACCGTGTTAGCCAGGATGCTCTCGATCTCCTGACCTCGTGATCCGCCCGTCTCGGCCTCCCAAAGTGCTGGGATTACAGGCTTGAGCCACCGCGCCCGGCTCTTTTATTTCTTTTAGATACAAGGTCTTACTCTGTCTCCCAGGCTGGGGTGCATTGGCTCAATCATAGCTCACTATAACCTGGAACTCCTGGGCTCAAGCGAACCTCCCTCATCAGCCTCCTAAGTAGCTAAGACCACAGGTGCAAGCTACCAGACCCCACTGATTTTTAACTTTTTTTGTAACCCTCCTGCCTCACCTCAGCCTCCTAACTTGTTGGGATTACAGGGGTGAGCCACTGTGCCGGACCCTAGAAAATTTAGTAATCAATGCAATGACTGAATTTTGTGATTTATAGTTGCAAAAAGACAAGGGGACAATTCCCAGAGGAGTAGATTTGTGAAATCTCTTAAGGAAAGTGTAGGATTTTCTCTGGACAAAAAAAAAAACGAGTTTAAGGGAAGCTCTTTAGAAGCAAAAAAACCAAAACCAAAATGGTAAGCCTGAGGCCAGATCAGGCAGAACCCTTTTGGTTATGAAAACCAGTGTGGACTTCATCCTGTAGAGTACACTTTGCCGGGCCACTGAAGAGTTTACCACCCGGGTAGACTATGCTAATTGCATAGTGTTACCTTTTCTGAAATTCCTATACATTTCAGTCAAACGCTATGAACTATTTTAAAGTGAGATATTTCTCACTAGAAACCTTTAAAATGTGACTGCCTGATAATTATGCTGTAAACCATTGCTCTGTGTCTTATTACACACAGACCTGCTTGCTATCTGCTTTACAGATGCTTGTTTTTGCCTTTGATGTTTTGTATACCTATTTATGTTTATCAGTCTAAAGTTGCTCTCTATTACTGCATTTGTAAAAACCAACTGGGGAGCTAATCATCAGACTCCAGTGATCTTGTTTGTACCATTTCAGATTATTCATCATGTACACACATTGTTTTTCATCCAAATAAATTCTAGCCAGATACAAGCTATGATTTTATTTTATTTTATTTTATTTTCTGAGGCAGAGTCTCACTCTGTGGCCCAGGCTGGAGTGCAGTGGCATGATCTCGGCTCACTGCAAGCTCCGCCTCCCGGGTTCACCCCATTCTCCTGCCTCAGCCTCCAGAGTAGCTGGGACTACAGGCGCCCGCCACCACACCCGGCTAATTTTTTTGTATTTTTAGTACAGACGGGGTTTCACCGTGTTAGCCAGGATGGTCTTGATCTCCTGACCTCGTGATCCGCCTGCCTCGGCCTCCCAAATTGCTGGGATTACAGCCATGAGCCACCGCGCCCGGCCCAAGCTATGATTTTTAAAATTGGCCTTCTATAAACAGGAAGCCAGCTACTTAGGTAAACAAAAACAGCAAAGTTTCTTCCTTAATACAAAGAGCTGGAAATTGATTACCATCCGGCTATATGCTGGGAATCTGACCAATTTTGATTCCCAAGTGAAGTCAATATTTGCTCGACATTTATTTAAAAGAAGTGTAAATCATCAACCACGCCTGACTTAGCCCCTTAAGTTACACAGTCATCTGTCAAGATACGTGAGGAATTAGTTCAGGACCCCGCAGGATTCCAAAATCTATGGATGTTCAAGTCCCATATATAAAATGGTGTAGTATTTGCAGATAACCTATGCATATAGCCCTATATACTTTACATTATTTCTAGATTATTTGTAATTTCTCATGCAATGTAAATGCTTTGTAAATAGTTGTTACACTACATTGTTTAGGGGATAATGACAAGAAAAAAGTCTATGCATGTTCAGCAGAGACATAACCATCCTTTTTTTTCCCAGATATTTTCAATCCAAAGTTGGTTGAATCCACAGATACAAACCCCACAAATACAAAGGGCCAACTCTACTCTAGAATAGTTTGAATGACACTTAGACTATAGCTGGACATGAGCTGTAGTTTAAGAGTTTCTGATTGTGTAGAAGTCTTGCTAAAAGGATTATTCTAGAACAAACATTTTCATCATATAAATCATTCCTACTTTGTCATGACAGGATTTTATTCTGAACTTCTAAATACTTACCAAAGCTACCTCAAGGTAAAGAGAAAAACATTCAATAGCTCCTTTCACTAATGAAATAAAGCAAATACATACCACATGGAATCTGCCTATTTTTGTTTTATTTTTATCTCAAAACAAAGAAGTCCTAGTTTCACTACTTGAAAGTGTCTCAAAGATGAATTACCATTAAAGTCACAGGAACAATCCACTCCTGACATTCTCTTAAGCAACACTGATTAGCTAATAAACTGGTTCGTTTGCACTTGTTCCCCACAGAACAATATTATTCTTATTTTATCTTATTCTTCTGACACTGAGCTATAATATCTCATTGAAAATACAAGTATATTAGCAGTGTCTCACTGCAATTTAGAAGTGAGTTCTAAGAAAACTAAAGACAAAGACATCCCTATTTTCAGTGAAAAATACTGTTCAGGCAAAGCCTTTTAATCTAAACCCCTTTAAGACTGAAAGTCATTTTAGTCTCAATTAACTCATAATTAGATTAAGTGTTAGAGAGAAAGCTTTCAACAAAATATCTACCAGTTCTAAAAACATAGCATTTTAAAAAAATCCTTAGCCTGACCTCCGGTCCTTTACAAGACTTCTTACTATTTATAGGTCAATGAAAATAGATTTTATTCATGCTATCCTAATTCTATGTAGACTATTGGTTTAGAGATGTGTTTAATAAATCGCTGCAAGATTCTTTCAGATAGAAAATGCTTTGCTTCTTCTTTCCAGCATCTAATCCACTGGGTAGATTTAAAAATAAAATTGGTCCATCAAATAGCACAGTTCGGAAGAAACTCCTTTGTGGTTATAGAGCATCAGGCCCACTTTAAAAGCAATGACTGCCTGGTTCTTTTGAAGGAGAACATTCAAGTGCACACGAAGTGGATGACTCTGCAGTCTCTTAACAGGAGACATGGTTGTGAATGCAGAGCTCTGCCTGTCTTCTGCCCAGAAAGAACAGTCTGGAGCACTCGAAATAGAAAGAAATTCTTGTGAGAATCACGTGAAGACAGAAAGCCAATGTCCACAAATTAGTTCTCAGGTCCGACTACCTGTGATTGTTATTCTCCGCTTCTAAACTGAATCAATACCAACCAATAGAGAGTTCTGGAGGTAAGGTCTGGTGTGGTCAGATTTTGCTTCTTTCCGTTTGAAGCATAAGCTTTCTTTGAAAGAATCTTTTGATGCATTTAGTATAAAGGATACAGTAAAATCCGTTAACTTTGGTCTTATTCCATTTTCATTTTAAATGTATCAGCATTTTATTTGAAATTATATTAGGATGTCTGATTTTCCTACAATGTACATTGGTTACTTTTATAATCAGAAAAAATAAACTAATTAAAAGAAATTACATGTGAGGGAGTGTGGTTATCAAACTGTTCCTTAGTTACATAATCTACTCATTGTAAGAAACAAGGAAAGACATTCATCTTCTTTGCTGTATTTCAACATTTTTCACCAAAACTTTATCCTTCTGTTTAAAAATACTTTCTGACAATTCCTTTTATTTCATTAAGATTGCATGATCCCTTTTAAACCTTTTCTCTGAATAACATGGACTGACCTTTTCCCCCAGGGCCTGGGCTTAATGAACATTTTTCCATCACAAACCTGTTAGACTTGTTAAAAGGGTCCTCAAATACATAAGCTGATACTTCAGAGATAGCAGTGCTGCCCTCAGAGCTCCAGATTCGGAATAAAACTACTTAAAACACGTCAATTTTCAATATTTCAAGTACATGAGGGGAAAATTGGCAATTATTGTCTTAAAGCAAAATTAATGCGGCATCAAATTTAGATGTGTTTAATTCCACCCTAAATCCGTAACAAGGTGGCACACAGATAAACTACTGTGCCCATGATAAATACTGAAAATTCCAATTTAGAATATTAGTTAATAAACTGTTTTCAGGAAGCTACAATGCAAACACAGTTTTAAACATGTAGCAGACACATAAATAATAGTATGGCTTTTAAAAATCTATTTCATCAGACCCCATCAGATTCCTTATGTGGGCTCCTACCCCTAATTTTGGAGTTAAATTGAGATCTGGCCCTTCAATTGTCCCGGGCTGTCTGCCATGAGTGGACGAAGCATAACTTATAGACAAATCGGCCCTAGCTCTCCCCATCGGGTACCATTCCTACTTCAGAGCATGAGCAATCAACTTTGTTCTTTAATGTTTTATTTCCCTAAGGTACTTTTGATATAGCAAGCACTCAACTTTAAAGCACCGCTACCATGTGAGTATCACAAAGAACCCCATCAAAGCTGCTCTCCATGGTTATGTCTCAAGATTGGCCCCAACCCAAGATTACCAACCTGCACCTGCTTTCAAGTTTGCTCCAACAAACAGCTGGCAAGCTAGGGCTTTTGAGAAGCTTCTTGCTGTGCTGGACCACTTTTTGGCATTTAGGCATGTTTCTTCAAAAGTTTGGAAGCCCCACTGGGTAGTTGTCTGACATTTTTTCAGAAGTCAGCAAGGTGCAAAACATCACATGAAATTGTCTTCCTTAGTATTTCAAAGGCCCAAGCTGCTCCATTGCTTTTAATTAGCCTATACTGACCCAATTAAATTCATTCATTCAAAATTATATTTCTTAATTCCACTATTCAATTTAAACCAGTTGTCCAAGCTCAATAGGCAGCTAATTTTCACATCCGCCATAGTACACAGGGAAAAGCAGGAGGCTGGTAAAATCATATCTATATTTATGTCTTTTGTGGATATTTCATAGCATCAGACCAGAAAGCTCAACTGATTAGAATAAGGCGCTAATGAGGCCAAGGTTGTGGATTCGATCTCTGCATGAGCCAATTAACTTCATTTAGACAAAACCACCATTCCACAGATGCAGACTAAACTCTTAAACCCAGCCGGCCATGTGAAAAACCACACCAGTGAGCTCAAGGGAATATTAAGAGAACAAGTGTGGGAAGTTCAGGGAAAGTCACCACCATTGCTTAGAGAAAAGAAAAAAACTTGTAAATGATTCATTCATCAATAAACATCCCACATCTACCAGTGTGCACAGTAATGTCCTAGGCAACTGACAGGTATAAAGAAAATTAAGATGGGTAGAGCAGCTTACAAGCTGACATCCAATTTCAGGAGACGTCCTTCCCCACAAAGAAATAAAGCCTAATATTAAGGTTGAGATGTGTAAAAAGGAAACTACAATATAAGCAAGAAGTAATTAGAAGACATAATATGATGTATGGTAAGCGTCATGAAATCTAAAAAGCATCAGAGTCTTACAAAGGACAGAAAGTTCATGTTTAGCTAATATAATCAAGATGACTTTATGAAAAAAGTGAAATGTGGTCTGAAATTTATGTGAAAAATTGAGAGAAAATTCTAAAAAAATAGGTTATAATCAGATACTAGAAGACTTTGAATACTAAATAATAAGTTTTATTTTGTAAGAAACAAAAGAATTTTAATACAGCAAATAACCTGGTCAGAACACTGAGGGGCTAAGCTGGCCAGGGGATGTAGGACACAGTGAAGACAGGGGGGTCTGGATAAAAGCAGCCACAATGACACTTGCTTGGTATCCTGTATTCCAGGGTCAAGGAGAATAGAAACAGATTCAGGAAATACTGGGAAAATGGAAATAGATAGGACTTGGAAACTGACCAGATGGAAGAAACTATTGAAGGAAGGGAAATAAAAAATACATGAAGTTTCAAAATGTAGTGACAGGGAAAATGGTAGCACCATAAACAGAAATAGGGAATAGAATGAAAGACTTAGAATTAACCAGGAAGAGGTAGGAAGGCAGATGATGCTGCTGAATTTGTGTGTGTATATGCTGAGTTTGAAGTATTTGGAAAACACTCAGCTGGATTCATACAGCGTGCTATTAGTTGTAAAAAGAAATAAATCAATAATATCAAACATTGTAAAAGGATAATGAAGAATGAAAAGAGACAAAAATCTATCTGATTTGATAATAAGGAGACTTGGTATTTCAACAAAGGTATTTTTGTTATTTTTCCTCTGGGCATGTGGTAGGTTTATATTACCTCAACTGGCCCCATTGGCCAGATGGGGCTGTGTGACTGGCCCTGGCCAATGAGTTTGAGCACAAATTACCTGTCACATTTCCAGGCCAGAAAATATACTTTTCTGGTGCAAAACTTGGCAGAATTCCCTTTTCCTTTGCCAAGGCAACCTACCATGTTCCAAATGTGGGCTGCTTCATCAACCTGGGTCTCAGAGAGAAGATGAGCCCCCAGCCCACCTGCAATGTTGCAGTAGTCAAATATACAACTCATATATACAATATGCATGAGAAGCACACCTTTGAGATTTTCAGCAGTTGAGATTCTGGCTAAAATCAAGCCCATGTTGACTAATAGAGGAGAATTTTTGATAACCATCAAGACAGCAGCTTCACCAAAGAGATGAGGAAAAAGTCTGTCTTGCAAGGTTTGAAGTGATAGGATGGGGGAAAATGTTACGTATCAGCAAGATCACTGTGTTATTAATCCAGTCTTAAACAGGTGAAAAGAATTCAGCAACTTTGAAGGTAACAGAAGACCTTGACCTATGGCTCACACCTGTAATCCCAGCACATCGGGAGGCTGAGGCAGGAGGCAGGAGGATCACTTGAGGCCAGGAGTTTGACACCAGCCTGGGCAACATAAAGAGACCATGTCTCTCCAAAAAAAAATTTTTAAAAAGAGAAGAGAGAAACAGATTGTGAGAGATGTTGTTACAGGGAAGCAGTAACAAGAGAGGAAGATTATGGGAGAGAAAAAGATTAATAGAGCAAGATTTCAAAATATTTGAAAGAGCGTCAAAGGTTACCTTTAGAAAGGAATAATGAAGAGAAGGATTCATTAGCCTTAAGGAAATATTCAGATGGGGAGAGAAAAAAGGGACAGAACTCATGTCAGACGGTTTCAGTTAATAGTTAATAGCGCCAGCTTCCTTTCCAAAGGCTGACATGCTTTAACATTATCACGATTTTACCTCTACTCATGAAATACTAAATAAAAGCAAAGTCTTTCATAAACATGTATCCTCTTTTAGTATACATGAACAGTTACAATGTTCTGAACACAGTGCTAAGCATGGTGAGGGACACAAGCATCTAGGGCCTGCTCAGCAATCACTCCAGTCAACCCATTCAAGATAGAGGGAAATTGGTGAATGCAGAAGACTGTATTACCCAGTGTTTTAGAGTTTTGCTTTTCTTTTATTTTCTTTCCTTTTTTAGAGAGGGGGTCCCACTCTGTCACCCAGGCTGGAGTGCAATGGTGCAATCATAGCTCACAGCAGCGTTGAACTCCTGAGCTCTAACAATCCTCCCACCTCATCCTTCTGAGTAGCTGGGACTGTAGGTATACAACATCATGCCTGGTTTTTTTCTTCTTCTTCTTTATAGAGATGTGGTCTCTCTATGTTGGCCAGGCTGGTCTCAAATTCCTAGGCTCAAGTGATGCTCTTGCCTCAGCCTCCTCAGTAGCTGGGACTACAGACATATGCCACCATGCCTGGCTTATATATTACTTAATGTTAAGGTTTAAAGTATAGATGACAGAATGACAGTTAAGGTCCAGAAAAGTCACAAAAGTCTCTTTGAAGCAACAGAGCTTGAAGGTATGCAAGATTTGAATAGAGACCCGGGAAAAAGGAAGAATTTTGAATGATTAACATGACCCTGGCCAAGCAGATATTCCAGGATGAGCCTGGCATGCTCTTGGGATAAGAGGATTGATTGGCCTGTCTAGGGTAGGGAATGTAGGTATGTGTTCAGTCAGGATCCTTAGCTGTGTACAACAGAAAGCTCTGGTTAATTTAAGGACTTGGATAGTTTATAGTCTTCAGGAGAAACATAGGGCCAGGTTTAGAGGCTAAGCAGCCAGAGTCAATGACCAAAATCGTAATGCAAAACAGGTCTAGTGAAGGGTCTACTATAGCTATAGATGCATAGACACATGAGTTTGCATTGTTGACCCCAAAGTACTGTCACTGATGCCTCTGGAAAGTGCGTGGGTATTGCCACTATCACCTCAAGTTCGCTTTGCATTTTGTGGCATCCTTTCATTTTCTATCTCTGTCTTAGGAGAGGCTAGAAGTATGTCTGAAGGAGAGTCTAGATCATGTGCTATGACACATGATGGCACTGCAAGGGAGGCAGGAAAAGTGACTATCTGGTATCTGCAGCCTCTACAGCAGGAGGGTAGCTCTGCTTCAGAAGGTTGGAGATTCCCTATAGATAAGAAGAGAGTTCCATCGTTGGATGGCCAAAAGTCTCCTGCAGTGTCTATGACAAATGAACATACGACTGGAATAATTACTGGAGAGTCAACGAAATTAATATAGATGTTGAAACAGAAGAATTCAGCTTTGTATTTAAGGAAAAAATGGAGCTATTAAATATTTCAGAACAGAATAGAGACATTAATCATAAACAGAGTGGGTCATTTATAAACATTTGTTGAATGAATAAATGATTACAGCACTGATTTTGGATTTTGGATAAATCCAAAAATGAATTGAAAGGATTCGAGATAGAAATGCTAGTCTGCAGCAGTCATCTAAGCACAAAAGGGAAACACCTTGAACTAGAGAAATAGAAATGGAAATGGAGACAAAAACACTATATGAAAAATATTTGGAAGAGAAGATCAATAGGTCCTACTGATTTAGTGAGCATAACCAATAAAAGAGCAAATAATCTCCTCAATGATTCCAAATTTTTCAGCACAGGTCACTGAGGAAATTTAGACCCCAAAAGTGATTTGGCTGAATGTTCATTCTGAAGTCTTTAAACATTCTACTGCCACCCCCAATCTGCTGTTAACAACATCTAGTGAATTTTACATTGCACTGATTTAGCTTCCAGTTCTAGAATTTCTGTTTGGTTCTTTATGATAGTTTAAAATTCCTTGCTAATATATCTTATCTGTTTTCTTTTCATTCTTTGAACTTATATATAATAGTCCATTTAAAACCATTGCCTGCTGAATTCAAAATATGGGTCATTTTCAAATTGGCTCTTGATTTTGAATGTCATGGTCCTGTCTTTAAAACCATATTAGTAACTTTTTTTAGACTGGATAGTGCAGATAAACCATTATACAGACCCTGGATTCTGTTAAGTTCCTTTGAAAAATTGATGCATTTGCTAAGGCAACTCAATTACTTGATGATCTGATGTATGATGGGCTGGATGAGCTGATGTATGCACAGTTGCAAAGGATCTGTGGGAAGTGAAAGATGTTTTTTCCAAGTCCTTCTAACTTGGAAGAATTCAACTCCCAGTGCTATCTTCTTGATCTTATCAGGGCTTGGTCATAGACTGACTTTATTATGCCAGGTGTGCTCTAGGCTGTACTCTAGGATAGATTCTTAGAGGCCTTTCTGAGGTCTTAGCTGGGTTGTAATAAATATTAGTGAAATGGCTGGGTGTGGTAGTTCACACCTGTAATCCCAGCACTTTGGGAGGCCGAGGTAGGCAGATCACTTGAGACCAGGAGTTCAAGACCAGCCTGAACAACATGATGAAATCCCATCTCTACCAAAAATACAAAAAAAAATTAGCCAGCACGGTGGTGCACACCTGTAGTCCCAGCTACTTGGGAGGCTGAGGCACAAGAATCACTTGAACCCAGGAGGCAGAGGTTGCAGTGAGACAAGATCACGCCACTGCACTCCAGCCTGGGCAACAGAGTGAGTGAGACTCTGTCTCAAAAATAAAAATAAATAAATAAATAAACAAAAAAATAAGTATTAGTAAAATGCTAACTGGATTTCTCTCCTATGGTCGGGCTGGAACTCCAAGTCCCCAGCACCAGTATCTCTAGTCCCTCAATCCTACAACCTCAAGCCTCAGCTCTCTGATAAGCCTTGAGTAGTGTCACCCAGCCCATACCCAGCTTAGTCCTCAATCAGGACTGGTGTGGAACCACTGTACCAACTTCTGTAGCTGTACATAGCTTCTTCCTCTTCAGTACCCACCTGTCCCAGCTGCTTCTGCTGTCCTGAACTCCAACCTCAATCTCTTCAAGCAGAGCATCACCATGTGAATTCTAGCCCCCAATGCTGTGGTTGGGAAATGTACATTCAGGTCAGTTATGGGTCTTACCTTGTGAGTTTTCCTTCTTTCAGGGATCTTTCTTCCATTGCCTGTTTTCCACAGTCTGGAAAGCATTGCCATACATATCTTGTTCAGTTTCATGGTTATTGACGGCATGAGGGTAGCCTTGTATCAGTAACCTCATCATAGCCAGAAGCAGAAGACTGAAGACATTAAGCATAAGAGGATGCTGAAACAACAAAGTGAAAATTCAATAGACTTCTGGCATCTGCTTTGTCTCAGTCCTTTATTCTGAGGCCAGTCAGTCCACACTCATTCCTCAGGAAGCCCTTAAGTGCTGGCTTCAGCCAAGCACTTCTCTCTGGCATTTGTCCAGACTGTTTGCCAGTTTTACATTCAACCTTCTTCCTCAAACCTTCAAGTTCTTCTCACTAGGTTGGGAGGAGAGGGCAGGGGGCTTCTCTCCCTAGCCCTGAATTTTTCCCAGGCTGGAAACTAGAAGTTGTGACATTGGCTGAATTTTAAGGAGAAACATCTTCCCTTCTCTATACTTCTCACTGGGCTCTCCACATAGAAAGAGAAGTGGCATCACTCATGGCCCAGCCTCGGAGAAGAGCTGTTGGAAGCAGGCAGCCTATCGTCTGTGGCTTTTGTTCTGTCATCTGCAGGCCTTCTCCGCTCCATGAGGTGCACAGGTTGCCCTGGAGATGCCCAGCTGCTCTGCCTATCACAGGCTAAATCAGTCTGATTCCCTGAGAGAAAAAGCAGGAATCTACTTAGGCCTTGGGCACAAGGCACATTTCAAATTCATATCTATTAATAAAATAAACCCAGAGTCGAAAGATGTGTGATTAATTGGCCACCTCAAGCTTCAACAATGCCCGGACTTGAGTCTTGCTCCTTATTTTGGTGACTCACTTCGGCAGTTTCCTTTGACTTTGAAGCTCTTTTGAGGCTCTTGATTTCAAATGTGTCCTTAGTTTTACCAAACGTAACCCTATGTAACATAGTCCTTCTGCCTGCTCCAACCCTTTGTGACATACACTAACCCTGATTCCTCCTCCCTTATTTCTGACTGAAGATATGCGATTAGAATTCCGAAGGAAAATATTATTTTGTTTCCTAAATAAGCTGTGTTTGGTGTTTGTGTTTGGAGGTTGGGGTTGATTCAATGTACAATATACATCATACCAACAACAAAGGACCTGTCCCCATACGGACTGGTTAATTTAACTTTGTTCTACTTACCTTGGCTAACCTCCTAACTCTTCTAGTTCTTTGTTTTTCTTTTTCTTTTTTCTTTTCCTTTTTTTTTTTTTTTTTTTTCTGAGATTGAGTCTCGCTCTGTTGCCCAGGCTGGAGTGCAGTGGCACAATCTCAGCTCACTGCAGCCTCTGCCTCCTGAGTTCAAGTGATTCTCCTGCCTCAGCCTCCTGAGTAGCTGGGATTACAGGTGCACGCCACCAGGCCCAGCTAATTTTTGTATTTTTAGTAGAGACCGGGTTTCACCATGTTGGCCAGGCTGGTCTCAAACTCCTGGCCTAGTGATCTGCCTGCCTCAACCTCCCAAAGTGCTGGGATTACAGGCGTGAGCCACCATGCCCAGCCCAACTCTTCTAGTTCTTTATCCAAGTGGAACCTAAGGAGAGAGCAAAATGATTACTGGAATTCCAGGACCTTTAGTGGAACAATAACCTGAGTCATGCTGAATTATTAATCAGTAGCATCCTTTATGTAGACCAAAAACGGCATTATCATTGCATACATTAGCAACAGAAGATTCCTCAAAACAAAAGAACCTTCCTTCTTTGGCATTAGACACATAAATGAAAAGGTTAAATGTTAAAAGAAAACACAATATAAATGTTTAATCCTCAGAGCAGTCAGGTCAATAGTTATGAATTAATTAAGTATCATTAGCATCATTTAAAAAATTTACCCAGCAAGTATTATATGCAACACTATGCCTGGCACCACAATGGAGAATAGACAACGGCTGCCTCAAGGAATGTACAAAGTAGTTGAAAAGGCAAGACACGTTCATAGGACAATACTGCCAACAGTACAAAATAGTACACAAGAAGTGTCAGAATAAATAGAACAGGAAATGTGACAGGAAAAGAAGAACGGTTATTGGATCCTGGAAACTATTCATCTTCAGTCTCACATTGGATGTTAGGGTCTGATTTGGACTTTATGGTTTAAATAGAATTTATTAGGTTGAATTATAGGAAATCTTATGTCATTTTTATAGGTCAAAAATGTTGAATATCAGGAATTTTATATGGTCCAACCCAATAGCTAAGTGAGTCTCTTTTGTACATGAAAAAGGAAGGATGGACTCTGCAGCAATGGGGCACATTAGAAGTAGAAACCCATGGCCAGGTGCAGTGGCTCATGCCTGTAATCCCAGCACTTTGGGAAGCCGAGGTGAGCAGAGTGCTGGAGCCCAGGAGTTCAAGACCAGCCTGGAGAACATAGTGAGACCCCCGTTTCTACAAAAAATACAGAAATTAGCTGAGTATGGTGTTGTGCACCTGTAGTCCCTGCTATTCTGGAGGCTGTGGTGGGAGGATCACTTGAGCTCGGGAGGTCAAGACTGCAGTGAGCCAAGATTGTGCCACTGCACACCAGCCTGAGTGGCAGAAAGAGAGAAACTCAGTTTAAAAATAAAAATAAAAATAAATTTTTAAAGTTGAAAACCATACACTAAGTTCCAGTGCCTGACACAAAGTTGTATATCACTCTCTGTTTTCAGTTATTTACTTAAAAAAGAAATAAATGCCAGCTGGGTGTGGTGGCTCACACCTGCAATCCCAGGACTTTGGGAGGCCAAGGCAGGCAGATCACCTGAGGTCAGGAGTTCAAGACCAGCCTGGCCAACATGGTGAAACCCCGTCTCTACTAAAATACAAAAATTAGCCAGCCATGATGGCGGGTGCCTGTAATCCCAGCTACTCTGGAGGCTGAGGATTTAGCTGGTTAAGGGAGAAAGAAAAGATACAAATGAAACACAAAAGAACAAGGATAGTTCTTTTGAATCACTTGAACCCTGGAGGTGGAGGTTCCAGTGAACCGAGATCGCACCACTGCACTCCAGCCTGGGCTGGAGAATCACTTGAACCCGGGAGGTGGAGGTTCCAGTGAACTGAGATCGCGCCACTGCACTCCAGCCTGGGGCGACTGAGCAAGACTCTGTCTCAAAAAAAAAAAAAAAAAAAAAAGGAAAGAAAAAAGAATGAAATGCATGAAACATCACCAAAAAGATAATTACTTTGAGTCAGGAGCTATACATCTGTCATTGAATCCTCTCAATAATCCTGTAAGGTACATATTTCCTCATTTTTTACATGTAGAAACTGATGGTCAAAAAAAACCTTGCCAGGTCACATAGTAGTAAAGAGGGGAGTTGGGATACAAACAAATCTGATGCCTTCACTGTTTCCTGCCCCGATGTGCCATATTGAAGGAGAAAGCTAATACTTGCCTCCCTGTAAAAATAGACCCCAGCTTGGAGAGCACTGGATTCAGTTGATCAAGTTGCTCTGTTTCCCCCAAATCATCTAAGGCGATGTGTTCTGTATTAGTGGGAGGTTCGGTCAACAATTATAAAAAATGTGCCAGTATTATTAATAAAATTAGTAATTACTCAAAAAATAACTAAGTAATTGGTGTTTTCAGATATCTTTCAGGCAAAGAAAATTTTTCCTAACTCAGTACACTCGAAATCCTGTAGATCCTATTCAATGTATGCATGGGAAATGACATTTTTCATATCTATTCAGTATTTTGAATTATACCTTAGATTAAAAAAAGATTAAGATGAGCACTGTAGCTTTCCCACATGCTACAAAGATCAATAGTGAGACTATTTTTGCTTTAAATTCTTTCAACAGAATTTTCATATTGTTTCCAGCTAGGTTCTCTATCCATGTGATGTCTGGCTAGAAAAATAATCTTGCCCTCTGCAATTCTTAATGTGCCCTTGACTGCAGAACACATTAGATAGTGTGATACTCAAGAGAAGGATTTAAAACACGCCAAAGCGATTTCACTAAAATCAAGATTCCCTATGCATAAGGTTGATATGTTCTTGTACTTTAAAATAGTTTATATTTTTCCTAGAGCTATGTTAAATGTCTTCTAACTAATTATGAGAAATTCGATTCTTCTCATCATGGCATATTTGCAATTCAACTCAAAGACGCAGATGAGCAGCTAAACATTTAGAACTTTTTTCTTTTTAAATTAAGTTTCTTTTATATTAATCTTCTGACTGTTTCCAGAAATCTAAGATGTTTCCAAATCCTCATTTACACTAAGGCCTATTACTTAATAAGTAGTAAGACCTTGGAAACCGACTCTCTAAAAGATGATACTGAAAAATAAATTATATAATTAGCTAATTTTGCATTAAGGAACTAGAAATAAAAACTATCTTTTTTAACCCTGTTATGAAATCATATAAAATTACTTTCCTCTAAAGATGTAAGCTATATCTTAGGGATTTCAGAGAAATCTAAATAGTGCACACACAGGATACAGACCATTGTCTCATTTAAAAAAAAGTTCTTCGGCTGGGCGCGGTGGCTCAAGCCTGTAATCCCAGCACTTTGGGAGGCCGAGACGGGCGGATCACAAGGTCAGGAGATCGAGATCATCCTAGCTAACACAATGAAACCCCGTCTCTACTAAAAA
>NW_012112030.1:14917597-14918857 GCF_000951035.1 Colobus angolensis palliatus
CGGCCTCCCAAAGTGCTGGGATTACAGGCTTGAGCCACTGTGCCTGGCCTGAAAACCTTTTAAATGTCTCATCTTATTCACCATTGATGAGCTTTGAAATATAAATCACGCAAACTTTTAAATACACTGATTCACACAAGGCATTTGTTCAGTCGTTTAGAAATTGGCAGTCACTGCCTCTACTTCCTCCTTACTCACTCCTTATTCCAACACAAACTGGCTTTTCCTATCCAATAGCCTCCTTATCGTCACTTATGACCACTTCTGGACTTTACTCAGAGCTCAACTTTTTAATTTCTCAGCCACATTTTCTACAACTGATTCCTTCCTTCTTCTTTCTCTCTCTTCTCCTTTGGCTTTGATAAAGTTTTACTATCCTTGTTCTTTTGTGTTTCATTTGTATCTTTTCTTTCTCCCTTAACCTGCTAAACAAATTATCCTATTAGAGCTTCAGGTTTTGCCTGCATCCAAAATGGCACCAAATCTGTCTCTAGCCAAGAACACCCTTAATATCCAGATCCAAATATTTGCGTGCCCACCTTATTTCTCCCCCCATCCGTCCCCTCTCCTCCTTTGACACGACGTTTCCCTAGTGGGAATCCTCTTATTCTCCCCTCAGACACCCACCCCACATGCTCTATTTCTGTTAATGATATACTGACTTTCCAGTCAGTCTGACACAAAACTGCAGCGTGGTTTTCATTCTTCCTCCTTCGACCCCTACTTCAAATCAGTCAAATTCACAGTATCTTTCAAATCTCTGTCTTCTTTTCTAACACTGTTCCTGAAAAGGGTGTTTTCTGATTTTATTTTAGTGATTTGTGTAATGCCTTTTCTTTTTTTCACAATTGTATGCTCTAAAAAGAAAGGGATGGTGCTTTATGCATACAGGATAATCCTTTGACTGTGCCATTAAATGCTGGAAGGGCACTAGGCTCCAAAATTTCTTCTAAGAAGGGGTTTAGAGGTGGAAATCTGACTGGGGGGACGGGAAGGCCTTGGAGATTTCATTTAAAAGACAATGGCCTGGTTAGCATACCATTTTCACTTGGGCTATGTGGGTGGTTTTGGGATTCTGATGAAGATTTTGGGGGCTACAGAAACCCTAGATCTCTTAGCACTGCCTCAACTGGGCAGCCCATTGCCCAAAAGTAAATTTTATTAAGAGAAGACCAGGGGGCCGGGCGCGGTGGCTCAAGCCTGTAATCGCAGCACTTTGGGAGGCTGAGACGGGTGGATCACGAGGTCAGGAGATCGAGA
>NW_012112030.1:14919112-14940948 GCF_000951035.1 Colobus angolensis palliatus
AAAAAAAAAAAGAGAAGACCAGGGGTAAATCCAGCTTCCAAAGATGGTAAAAGGAGCCTTTTTTGTTTTCCTAGAGGCACTGCCAGTCCCTATTGAGCCCAGCTCAAAGGGATGTCAGGCTCTCCTCTTTGTCTCCTTCTCCCTTTCTTTCTTTCTCTCACAGTTCTCTTACCAACTTGCCCTCTTCGCCCTAGTTCCACTTCTCACTCCTCTCAGCCAGTATCTGCTTTGCAGAAAGAAGGGACAAAGGGAAGCTGCTGTTCTCTGCTCAGAACCAGATGAAGCATCTTCATCTGACTGCATAGTGCTGATGCATTATTCTAAGGAAACTCAGTCTCTTATCTCCAATTTGCCATTTTTCTGCTTTCCAAATTTGGAATAAATCAGAACTCCAGGAGGGGAGAGTAAGCACTTCACCCAAGAGGATTAAGGATTTTAAAAACCCATCCTGCAATTCACATAGTCTCACAAAATTTAACATAGTGACGAACACAAATAAATATTTGATAAGCAAACTAACAAATATGTTCTCTGTAAAGATCCGTAGAAGAAACGGAAAGAGTCTAAAAACCAAATATACTAAATGCTAATTCATGTGTAATGCTTTGTAAAATATAGTAAAAGAACTTAATCATTTTTCCTTGAATTAATGGTGCCTTCCTAATGAGTCTAAGTTGTTAATGAATTTGGCTTAGCTCTAGTAAAATCAATGAAGCATTTCTATCAAATCAGTATTCAAAGTGTGTGCCCATTGATTTCAGCATAATGCTTTATATGTGAACTACCAAAACACAGTTATTTACAACCCAGTGCTCAAAACTTCGTCACTTGAGAAGATTAAGAAAAATGCTGATGTTTTAGAGACAGTCCAAAATATAGAGTTCGAAATGTCATCAAATAGGATATAAAGGCTTATATTATACCAGGCATTTTGGTAAACCATGTTCTATATTTCCACTAGATAAACCAACTAGGGTAAATGTTACACAGTTGAGATTTGGATTTGTCTGGTTGCCAACATCCATCCCTCCTTCAGTAACCATTTATAGGGGCCAAATAGGGACAGAAAACAACAGTTTTGTGTGTGGATGCTTGGGTCCAAAAAAAAAAAAACCAACGCAAAGCACAGTATCTAGTTCATTTAATACCCTGCCCCAGGGACTCATTCTGAACGATAATACAGAAAAAAGGCTGCAGAGAAAGGTTGAAGTGGCTGTTTACACAAAGAACTTTGTGAGGTTAGCACCATATTAACAATCTTCAAGGCAGAGCGGAGGAAAGGGTATTTTATCATTTCTGCAAACAACACAGCACGGCGCCAGTGTTGCAGTAAAAATGGAGAGGAACCCAGTAGTCTTTGGCAATGTGGAGATTTTGCAGCTTGGGGAGCACTGTCAGAAAGTATGCTGGATAGAGAAGTTGCATTTGCACAGAGGTCACCCTAAGGCACCATGTGCCCAGCAGCTCTCAAAAAGACTTAAAGGCAATAGGGCTAGAGTGATTTTGTGAACACATGTGACTCCCAGAAATGGCTAGGGAGTTTTACAGGTTGTACAAGTGGTACTCAGCCAGCTAACAAAATAAAGATATATGCTAACATGGCCTCGTTTGTAACTAAAGCCGCTGAAATTTGGGGATATTTAGAATATAGTCATAAACATGTAAATGAAAGCACTTCTGATTCAAAGGTAACCATTCTAATTGGTTACAATTAGACTGTGTACAATTTCACTTAAGTCTGAAGTTTTCAGGTATTTGGATGCCAGAACATCACCTTTAATTTGATACAAATCTCTCCTTTCTTGATTATTCATCCTACCCAAACTGAAAACAGCAAAACACATTTATTGAGAGTTCTTTTTTTGAGAAACTACATTGAACAGTGTGGAGAAATAAAAAATGGAATAAACAATGTTCCCTCAATGAACACAAAATGTATTTGGGGATACGAGACGACACATAAAAGACAATTAAAATAGATTAAAAACATATGTTTATACACACATAAAATACTTCTGGAAGAATTTGTAAATACAGTGGTTTTGTCTGCAGAGGAGGACTTTAAGACGGGGTGGATGTGAAACTTTCTTTTCACTCTTAGCCATTTGCACAATTGGAACTTTTTTGCCATTGTTTTCAAGAAAACAAACAATTGAGTTGTATTTTTCTAAAGTACAAAATGGAGGATTATTAAAACCTAGTTGTAACCTGAACCAAAGCATAGACCTTTAGAGTCAGACATGACACTGTTAACTGACCTAAGCCAATTAAGCCTTTCAGAATTCTCTGGTTCTTTTTGGTAAATGTCTGTGATCTCTGGCACTTCATAGTAGATGATAATGCTATCCACAGTCCAACCAACAGACAGGATGTTATAATAAAGGCAAATCTCAGACCAAATATTGTGGCAAATACAAATTTTTATTAGGAAGCAGGCACTAAAAATGCCATACAACCTCTAAGGTTGGTGTAGTCCTATCTCAGATGTTAGGCCCTCAAACATCTGTCTTGCAAGAAAGTGGAAATATTTTAGCATTAGAATCAGCTAATCTTCTACTTGGATTAGATAACAGCATTTTCCATTAAGTGTTAGATGGATTAAATGGAATCCTTGGCCCGAGTGCTTCTTCACAGAGCTTTAGGCCAATGGGCTCCTTAGTTCTTATTAATATGTAATATTATGATGCAATATTGTTATGCAACATTTGTAAAGGTGTCTACATATGATTTGGGTCATATTTTAAATACTACTTATTTCACCAACAAACAATGATGTCTAACAGAGGCAGCACGGTATGATGATAAAGAATATAGGCTCTGCAGTTGGGCTGTCTGGATTCAAATCTCTCTGCCCCACTCACCAGCCACATAATCTTGAACAAGTTATTTAAACTCTCTATGCCTCTTTTCTCTCATCAGTAAAGTAGGAATCATAACTATGCCTACCTTGTAGAGTTATGAGAATTAAATGAGACGATATTTGCAAATTGCTTAGATTGGGGTCTGGCACATAATAAGTGTTCTATGAATATTTATAAATATATTAAATAAGCAACCTTTATGCTAATTAGTGAACTCTCTAGCAATGATTCTGATAGTAATACCAGGTTTTCTTACAGCCTTGTAAGATACGGATAGTGACTCCATGTAGAACAAAGGGAAGGTACGATTACTGATCATTTTGAAATTCTAGGTTTTCCTAAGAAGTAGTGTTCCCTCTGTAACACAACCTCCTGCGTATGCAGGTGTTATTGGCCCTCTTAGTGTCACCCTGTTGTACCTAGAGTTTGGGGAACTGCTGAAAAAATGCTGATACTCTAATTACTGCTATTGCTATGAGTAATGAACTCTCAATCTCAGACTGAGAGTCTTGTGTCTTCTGCAGCATCCATGAAACTATAGCAGACAAACTTAAGTTGCAAGTAGTGTAAAATCTCAGGCCTTCAACATTCTTGACAATTTTAAGGGTATATTATTAGCCAATGTATGCCAATACATTAGAAAAATTACATGAAATCAACAAACTTCTTGAAAGATACAGTCTACCAAATTTCTTCATGATATTGGGAAAGGCAGATCTTTCTTGAACAGGTCACAAAAAACACTGCCCTGAAGAGGAAAAATTAGACTTTAAAAAATTATGATTTTTGCTATTTGAAAGACATCCTCAAGAAAACAAGAGGGCAAGCCACAGACTGGGAGAAAATATTCGTAACTGACATGTCTCACAAAGCACTTGAACTCAGAATGTATAAAGAACACTTCCAGCTCAACATGAAGTCAAACAACTTAATTTTTTTAATGGGCTGAATATTTAAATAAAAACTTACAAAAAGTTGTAAGAATGCCTAAGAAGCACATGAAAATATTCCCTACATCATTAACCATCAAGGAAAAGAAAAATAAACCATAGTGAACTATAACTAAATTTCCCTACAATGACTAAAATTGAAAAGACTGACAATACCATATGTTGGCAAGAAAGTGAAGCAACAGGAACTTTGATAAATTTTTGATGGAACTGTGAAATGGTATACTTACTTAGAAAACTAATTTGGTGGTTTCTTATGGGGGTTAAGTGTATACTTACCATATGACTCAGAATTTCTACTCCTAGGCATTTTCCCAAGAGAAATAAAAATGTATGTAAACACGTAAGCTTCTACAAAATTTTTTATAGCAGCCTTATTCAAAATAACCCAACAGGGCTGGGCGCGGTGGCTCACGCCTGTAATCCCAGCACTTTGGGAGGTCGAGGCAGGCGGATCACGAGGTCAGGAGGTTGAGACCATCCTGGCTAACACGGAGAAACCACGTCTCTACTAAAAATGCAAAAAATTAGCCGGGTGAGGTGGCGGGCACCTGTAGTCCCAGCTACTCAGGAGGCTGAGGCGTGCACCACCACGCCCGGGTAATTTTCATATTTTTGTAGAGACAGGGTTTCGCCATGTTGCCCAGGCTGGTCTCAACCTCCTGAGCTCAAAAGCAATCCACCCCCCTCAGCCTCCCAACGTGCTGGAATTATAGGTGTGAGCCACCATGCCCAGCCAAACACCTCTAGCACTGTCGTTTACTGTCCGGGCAACCATGGACAAAAATCCCAACCTGTGAACCACAGTTTCTTCATTCATACAGTAAGCATAGAAAGAACTACCTCTCAGACTTATCGTGAAGGTTAAAAACAATGATTCCCAGCCAGTCGCTGTGGCTCACGCCTGTAATCCCAGCACTTTGGGAGGCCAAGGCGGGCGGATCACAAGGTCAGGAGATGGAGACCATCCTGGCTCACACGGTGAAACCTCGTCTCTACTAAAAATACAAAAAAAAAAATTAGCCGGGCACGGTGGCGGGCGCCTGTAGCCCCAGCGGAGCTTGCAGTGAGCCCAGATCGCATCACTGCACTCCAGGGTGGGCAACAGAGCAAGACTCCGTTTCTAAATAAATAAATAAATAAGTAAAAAACAATGATTCCATATAAAGTACCTGAAATAAAGTCTGCATTCAATAAATGGTCATAGCAATTGTTATTATCAATTTGTTATAATTAATTATTAATCATTCATCAAGTGTTTATGGAGCATCAGCTATGTGACAAGCATATTGTAGGTGGTGGGAATACAAAGACAAGCCTATCCAGCACTATGCTTTCGGGGCTCTTAAAGTCTACTAATTGTAGGTTTAGCAGAGCAAAGCTACAGGTTTTGTTAGAAAGTCTAACAGGGAAACCTATTTGACACGGGTTGTCTGGGATGGTCTCTATGAAACATTTAAACTGAGTCCTAAAGAATAAGGAGGTATTCACCAGGAGAAAAATGCTGGAAAGAATGGTATGGACACAAAGAACAGTATCTGAGACTCTGAAGCATGGAGGTCTTACACATTCAAAGAGTTGAAAGCAGGTCACTGTGGCTTGGGTCTGATTAGCAAGTGGGAGAGTCATATAAAGGAGACCTTGAGACAGGTCTCAAGTTTTTAATAGCTAACCTAGAACCTTTGTCCTAAGAGACTGGGCATAAAGGTGGTATGACCCTGGTGTTACCAATTGCCAATGGTAAGTAAATATTACCTAGGAAGTAAAGGCTAATGACCTGTGAAGCAATCATTTCCAAAGGCTGGCCCACAGGTTGGTGTCATGCTATGAATAATAAGTTTTAGAGTTTGGAGGTGAGATAAGAAAAATGAGCACAATGTAGAGATTTCTTAATAAAGGGAAATATATTCCATTTTGAATTTTATAGTTACATCTTTACGTGAAATAACAGTAATAACAGCTGGTTTTATTTTCCATATTCATATCTAGAAAAATCAAAAGGTAGCTACTCTATTGCACTCCAAAAGTGGCTATTTTCACCTGACTTTGGCTGTCTCTCTATATTCTGTGAAATCCACAACTCCAGGAGCAACTGCCTCTAAAGGTAACAGTGTCTAGATTCATTCTTTTGTTAAATAGTTGACTATTCTGAAAGGGTGAATAGTGTCGAGCATCCAGTAGGGAGAAGTGGAACCTCCTGCATCCTTGAGCTGAAACTATTGAATCTTTGCTTGAAATTTTTTATTAGTTTTTAAAAGTACATCAGGGATTGTAGATTCATATTCATATTCACACACATAAAATATTCTTTATGTAGACAATGCATTGAGGAAACAGCACTGTAATTTTTCCATGAAATATAAATGCCAAGCACATGCATAATTTATACAACATAAAACCATCAGACCATGTACTTTGGGTGTTTAATTATGATCCCTTGGTTCTTCCTGATGAGCACCATTAATCAGTCCAATCAGTGTCTGAAATGTCCTACTTCTGTTTACAAATAAACACCTAAATGGAGGTGTTCAAAAAAACTTAATTGAAATGTGCTTTTGTATGAAGCATTTCTCAACCTAAATGTAATATAAGGAATTTGAGAGCAAATTAACGATTGACACCAACAATAATTATTTTAACGGAGATTTTTAGAGATATATGGAAAAGTGTATATTTAAGCATCTTAACCTTTGGCTCAAGCAAAACTTTCTGCTGTTTAATTAGTATGTGGCTCTTTCTTAGAGAAACTCTAAAGCTGCCTCTTTAATACTGATAAATTTAGAAGGGATCTTCATGCTTTAATCTGATTGTGTATTAGTATAGTCAGCCCGGTGGCTTTCTAAAGGCTAGAGCAACTTCCCAATGTTTTCACATTTTCTAACTCCCCAAGAATCCCCCCACTCCATGTTTTCAGACAGAAATAAATTAGGCTAGGACAGACTGTAAGCCTTAAGAATTGGATTTTGTTTTCTCTTTACAAATCTTATTCTACAGCTGCTCCATTGCATCACTATAACAACATAGATCTGTCGAACATTTTCAAATGGCTTGAAAGGACATTTTATCCACCAAGGCTGCAAGCATTTATAAGGTATGCATTACCACTAGTTTCCTTAAGAGTAGATTGAAAACGTGATTTGAGTCTGCTGCTATCACACCAGAAGCAGCATTGTCGTTTGTTAAGATGCACCATTGTCTTCTCTCTAGTAGCAGATCAGGCTCAGTCAGAGACGTTTCCAAACCACATCCACAACTCTTCGTTCGTGGCAGAGCCTTCTATTAGTCACTGGACGCTCTCAATTATGTATTGACTCTGTAATTCCTCTGTATGGTACACTGTAGTGCTGTGCTTGATTCCAGGTTGCTTTGCAAATATCTGGTAATTTCATCTATAAGTGTGTTTCTTTTTTTTTTTTTTGAGACGGAGTTTTGCTCTTGTTGCCCAGGCTGGAGTGCAATGATGCAGTCTCGGCTCACTGCAACCTCCACCTCCCAGGTTCAAGCAATTCTCCTGCCTCAGCCTCCGGAGTAGCTGGGATTATAGGCACTCACCACCATGCCCAGCTAATTTTTTGTATTTTTAGTAGAGAAGGGGTTTCACCATGTTGGCCAGGCTGGTCTTGAACTCCTGACCTCAGGTGATTCGTCCACCACGGCCTCCCAAAGTGCTGGGATTACAGGCATGAACCACTGTGCCTAGCCCGTATAAGTGTGTTTCAAATGCCAGTTAGCATATAACTATTATTACTGCTGCTCCTTATTTCCCAGTAGTTTTATTCACTTTATATCCTCAAAAAATGTTTGCAAAATAAATAATAGACAGTAGTAGTTAACACAGTAGCATGAATCTTAAGCTTGAACTAAGTTTGTCACCTATTGGCTGTGAAACTTTAGACAAGTTATTCTCTAAACCTCCAGTTCTTCATCAGTAAACCAGAGATGTCAGTATCTCTTTCACAGGCTTCTCATAAAGGTAAAACATTATTATCTTGGTAGGCCAAGTGCCCAACACATAATAAAGGTCTAATAGCTATTCGTTCATGTAATTATTGTTCATTCCATTCATTCAACAACTACTTATTGAGCACCTACTATGTTCTTGGCATGTTCCAAGGGTTGAATAATGAGTGATGAATAAGTTACATATGGCCTTTTCATGTTAGGGAACTTGCATGTTTGTAGGGGAGACATATGATAAACAAATAAATCAGTATGTAATTACAAATAATGGTAAAAGCTACGAAGGAGACAGGGTGCTATGATTGAGAACACCAGAGAAAGGAGAGCCTACTTTAGATGGGGTAATCAGAAAAGGCCTCCTTGAGGAACTCATGTTTAAACTGCAATGAGGAAAATGCCCTGTGAAGACTGGGAAAACGCAGAGAGCAGAGGTGGAGCAGGAAAGCACTCAGCAAACTCACAGCGATGAAGGACCCAAGGGTCTGGAGCAATGCTCAGTAAGAAACACTGCCAAGGCTGAAAGACCTTCAGAAGCCGGAACACTCAGTCTTGTAGGACATGGGACAAAGTTTGGATTTTCCTCTAAGTTCAGTGAAAAACCATTGAGGGGTTTTAAAAAGAAGAGTGTCATGATTTGATTTCTGTTTTTAGGAAATGACTTTATCTTGTGATAATTTGGAAAAACACAAAAGGGGATAGACAAGCTAAGAAGCCATTGCAGTAATCCAAGCCAGAGATGATGGTGACTTAGCGACAATGGTGATGGAGAAAAGGAATAATTTTAAGCATACTATAAAGATTTTAAAAATCAAATCTCACCCAGGAATCGTGGCTCACGCCTATAATCTCAGCACTTTGGGAGACTAAGGCAGGCAGATCACTTGAGCCCAGGAGTTCGAGACCAGCCTGGCCATCAGGCAAAATCCCATCTCCACAAAAAGTACACAAAATTAGCTGGGCATAGTGACATGAGCCTATAGTCCCAGCTACTTTGAAGGCTGAGGCAAAAGGATCACTTGAGCACAGGAGGTCAAGGCTGCAGTGAACCGAGATCACACCACTACATTCCAGCTTGGGTGACAAATTGAGACTCTGTCTCAAAAAAATAATAATAATAATAATCTCATCAAGATACTAAAATATTGACTGGAGGAAAGGAGTATTTTTTTGTGGTTGAAATAAACTTACTCCTGCCGGGCGCGGTGGCTCAAGCCTGTAATCCCAGCACTTCGGGAGGCCGAGACGGACGGATCACGAGGTCAGGAGATCGAGACCATCCTGGCTAACACGGTGAAACCCCGTCTCTACTAAAAAATACAAAAAACTAGCCGAGCGAGGTGGCGGTCACCTGTAGTCCCAGCTACTCGGGAGGCTGAGGCAGGAGAATGACGTGAACCCGGGAGGCGGAGCTTGCAGTGAGCTGAGATCTGGCCACTGCACTCCAGCCTGGGCGACAGAGCGAGACTCCGTCTCAAAAAAAAAAAAAACTTTTAATAATCTATACCAAACGAACACATAAAGAAGTCCACACTGTGACTATGTAGATATAAGTTTAAAGCCATATATACCTGAAATAAGAATCTTGCACATTCACTCACAGATACTATCTCAGCACTGTGAAAGAATATGAGTGATTTCATTTTTCTCCCTTTCGGGGAGTGGATTCTGCAACTAATATCAATCACTACTCTGTGCATATTCTATCAAAATGCATGCCACCAAGATATACAATGAATTTTGACCATTTAAACATCTTTGTGGGAATTTTCTTAATAAGTGGGAGCAATGAAATTCTACTGCTCCTAATATGTGCAGAAAATAGATAATAAGCGGATTCTTTAGAAAATATCATTGGGTGATTTTAACGGCCAGAAGCCCAGCATGATGCAATTCAAAAACAACCAAAGATCCAACTCATCCTTCCTATTTGCTGTAGTCCCAGAATTCCAGAATTGAATTTTTGTTTGTTTGTTTGTTTTTAGAGACAGGATCTCACTCTGTTGCCCAAGCTAGAGTGCAGTGGTGTGAAAATGACTCACTGCAGCCTCAACATCCTGAATTCAAAGGATCCTCCTGCCTCAGCCTCCCAAGGAGCTGGGATTACAGGTGCATGCCACAACACCCAGCTAATTTATTCAGTTTTGTAGAGATGAGATCTTGCCATGTTGCCCAGCCTGGCAGAATTACTTTTTTAAAATAAATTGTATATCTAAAATCAGAAATTAGAACCTTGAAAGAATTAAACCCAAATTAGGTAATTTTGATAACAGAGATGAGGACAAGCAAAACTGCTGAGAACTGCAAAGCATGACGTCTAGAAATATGAAATGTGGGTGTAGAATCAGATGAGGGAAAGCAATGCACAATGATGAGGTACCTGGAAGATATGCAATGGAAGAATTCCAAAGAAAAGTTGTATCTAATAGTTAAAATAGCATCTGTCAGGTTTTTTTAGTATATGCCAAGGCCAGGCATTATACTGGACATTTTTTTAATTTTATCTCTAATTCTTGCAAAAAATCTACAATATAGACTTCAGTACTCTTATAGAGAAGAAAACAAACCTTCGTGAGGTTATATACAACTCTTAAGACTCTTCAGCTAGTAACTGGCAGAGCCAGGATTTGACACCAGAGCCATCCATCTCTCAAAACCATTGCTTCCTGGCAGGATTGCTCAGCCTCCATAATTATATACAATAGTCCTGCTAAAGCCCAGCTGTTTCCACACAAACAAAACAACACATTCCAAAGTTCGGTTAGGTTTTAAACAGAAGTTTAGAAGCCCTAAGTCCTAAGCTGAATTTGAGAAGCCCTAAGCATTTTGCTTGGAAGAAAGACCATTTTGACACATTTTCAGAAACATAGCAGAGTAGTCAAGTGCAAGGAAACTGACAAGAAGACCAAAGTGACAAGGGACAGCCAGATTCTGAGTTGTCTATTTTGTCCAAAAGTACCAGTCTGAGAGAAGAAATGTAGAATTACAAACAGTATCTTACTGTGAGAAGTGAGTGGCAGATACTGGTGATTGTCTTCTAATATATATTACCTGATTCTTTTGTTTAATAATAGAAGTCTTGAGTTTTAGCTGGATTTAGCTGTCCAGCTAGACAGTGTTCTTCCCAGGCCCCTTTGTAGCTATGCTCCAACCAATGGAACTTCTGGTTTGTATCTGTCAAATTAAAAACTAATCTGGACTTTATTCAAAAGGACTTTGCAAAGAGTAAGAGAGGGACTATTGCAATAAGGAGAACATTTTGACTATAAGATCTACAAGCTTTAGGCAAAAAAGGTCTTTCTTGTCTAAAGAGAAGTAAAAAAGACCAGAAAGCTGTAGATGTAGAGAAGTAGGATGAAAGTATGGAAGGATCAGATAGTACATCCAGGAATGTTTTACCCTGAGACCAGTCTATTTTTCTGGCAGCAAGGGTTATATGACTGACTCAGGCTTAAAGCAGGCAAGAGTTCAGGGGACTAGAGGCAGGAGAAAATCTTAACAAAGGTTTGGTCAGTAAGTTTTTTGTTTCCACTGATCTTTGGTGAGAAAACAGTTCAGCTGATCATTTCAAAGGCAAAGAATAGGAATTTGGAAGGTCTGTGTCTGGCCTTGTCATAGGTAAACAAGAGGGACATTGTATTAGTCTGTTCTCATACTGCTATAAAGAAATAACCTGAAACTGGGTAATTTATAAAGAAAAGAGGCATAATTGGCTCACAGTTTTTGCAGGCTCTACAAGAAGCATGGCTGGGAGGCCTCAGGAAACTTACAATCATGGCAGAAGGTGAAGGAGAAGCAGGCACATCTTATATGGCTGAAGCAGGAGGTAGAGAGAGAAGTGGGAGGTGCTATACATTTTTAAACAACCAGATCTTATGAGAGAATTCACTATCCCAATAACAACAAGAGGGAAATCCACCCCCAGATCCAATCACCTCCCACCAAGCCCCTCCTTCAACAATGAGGATTACAATTCAACATGAGATTTGGGCAGGGACACAAATCCAAACCATATCAGGCAACCTTGATTCTTATCAAAGTCATAGGTAAGGAAATTCTTTGCAGTAAGTTGCTGTTTCCCAGAACACAATGGGTGGCAGGATTTCTTTAATCATAGCTGTTTTCCAAGACCACAGGGCTCAGGTAAAATTCAACATTGTCATAACCTTAAAAGGAATCTGCTTGCCCTGTCCTTCTTTCCCCTTCTAGTGGTTGGAACTTAAACACGGTGGCCATGAGACATCCTAAAGGATGAAAGAACCTAAAGATGGGAGGAGCCTGGGTCCCTGGGTCCCTGGATGACAGGAAAAGAGCTGTCTACTTGCCCTGGACAGCTCACCTACCTTTGGACTATCAAGTAAGAGAAAAATAAACTTTTTTCTAGTTTATACCACTTTATTTGAGGTCTTCAAGTTATAGCCACTTAGCTAGTACCCTAATGAACACAAATAGTCTCTGCAAACAGGAAAGTTTCTTTTGTATTTGGCACCGTGGTCAAGCTGTCAAGCATCATCTTCAAATATGAGAGATAATATTAAATACAGAGCTCCTTCCTAGTACCAAGAACTCACATTCTCATTAATCTATGATTGCCTGAAGCATCAAAAGCTCAATTTTGCTCTTATTTTTCTATATCACACAGAAAACAGAATTCTGTTTCGGCTCCTAAAATGCATTAAAAACTTTTCATTTTAGGCAGCGTTGGAACTCAAAGTAAAGGAAAATAGTAGGATGGTATGTATGTATTATTGTTTAAGTAATATATGTTAATGTATGTATTTGCTTGTGGTACTACTGGGGCTCTTAAAAAGTTACTAAATGGCAGAATGTCCTACAATTTGACTCAGATGGTCTTTAAATCAATAATTGCCTTCTTTGTCAGTGACAGGGTTAGAGACATGCTACCCAAAAATGTGATACCTTGGCATTTGAAGACAAAGCAGAGGCAGGAAGATCATTCTCACCTTCCTTTTGCTCCTTCCTCACTGAGGCAGAAATTCTCTGGTCTTTCTCTAAAGTAGGTTACAAGACCTTCATTCTAGAGGGGTCCTCCCTATCCTGCAAAGAGAAAAACATCCTTGTCCTCAAAGGCACAGAAATATTAAGAAGAAACTGAAAAACAGGCCTTGCTTGTTCCTGCAGTTTATTACCATTAGATCATATCCTTTTATCTTCCAATCACACTTCTGCATGACTGTCCATACAAATACACAGTTTTTTCTGTTTCTTCAAGTTATCATTCATTTCTGAAAATGCCCATATCATATAAATCTTACATTTGCATGCTTTCCACTTGTTAGCTGTCTTTTGTTACAGGAGTCTCAGCAATGAACCTAGCAGTGGGTGAGGAAAATAATCTTTTCTCCTCTGCATTGGACATGTGGATGTAGGAAGATATGGATGTTCAATCAGGAGTGATTAAAAGAACTAACATCACCACCAAACATGTATTGCTTTTAGTCAGACATTGTAATGCACCCATCAAAATTTCTCCCAAATGTTGCATCCATGTGGTATACTTTTCTAAATGAACAACTATATGTGTGTCTATTGTTAGTGGCATAGCTCTTCAAATTCCAAAGGTCTTTCCTTCAATATTCAATTTTCTCAAGCAGTTCTTATAAATTAAATACTAGATATTGATTATTCGGCATTCCTACACTGAAAAAAAAATAGTCCACTGTCAAAACTGCATAGGAAGGCTGTTTGTTCAATTCGATCTAAACAAAGAATTAGTTAAAGCTTATCACTGTGGCCCCTTTGATTCACTGAATAATTGAATTCACTGTCTCAGTTGAGTTCTTAGTGATTTTCAAATACATTTTGGAAAAGTCCCCTATTCTAGCAAAAAAAAAAAAAAAAAATGAGCCTTTATGATAAGTTTTAATTCCCTGTATCTTGTCTGTTTCTTATCTGACTTCAGTAAGTTGTAAAATTATTCCAAATTTATATTGTACATTGTCTCATTACAAAAACAGATCCAAGAAGACATATGAGACATACTGGAACCGTAATAGGTCCATTGTCCAATATGCATGGCAAGTCAATGCACTGAGGCACCGGATTACAGCAGATCATAGAGCTGCAGATCGAGAAGATGGGAGGAAACCTGTATTCCATCTCCCCTAGGAGTCTGGGGCTAAGGTTGTTAAGGATTTTGGAGTGGGCTGAAGAGCAGAGATTGTTGATTGGTCAAATATCACAGATGGAAGTCCTAAACAGGGAGATGAACAAACTGTATTCTCATTCTATTTTCCTTCCTCTATGGAGGTCTTCAAATCGGTTGGTGTCAGCTTTTTCCTTGGAATTTGGGATCTAAAAAACATTTTATACAATTCTTAAACAAAGCCCTTATGATTCTAACATCAGAAATTCTATCTATGTTACGTAAAAGCCTTCTGATTCTAATGTCAGAAATTCTGTCTATAGGAACCATGGGAATGCAAACAGTCAGTGTCTAGTGCAACATGACTTTTGGTTACAAGGAAGTGGGTCAAGTGCAACCTGGTTAATGTTTAATATAACTATATTTCTGTTCAAAATTCTTCTTAACCATGTGAGAACGGCTTCAATACAACCAAATATATGACATCATTTTTCAACTAAGTACTCAAAAATTTAAAAGCATTCTTTCGTCTCCCAAACTCCCTTCCCTGCCCCCTGCCAATAGCTTCTGAAGTGTTATACTTAAAAGGATAGGCTCCCCACTGGGTATATTATCAATTAAGAACTTCTCTCTGCTTCAGTTCTTGCATTCTCTGCAATAATTCAAAATCTTTTACACGTTAAAAACAATCTCACTTCCAAAAGATTTGGTGTTTCTGGCTGATGCAAAACATCACTAGAAAAGGTCATCTTTTTTGTACTGTGGTACCAACAAAGGAAAAGGGCGCTAGCAAAGCTGTAGTAAATTCATTAAAAAGTTTTATTTTCCATGCAGACTTAAAATCTGACCTATCATTACAAAACAAACAAAAATTTACTTATCATTAGACTGAATTCGCTAATAAATAAGTACTTAGACACTTTTGTAAATCCTTTACTAAGAGCAGTGTTTATTAAGGTGACTAATATATACACTGAAGGGGTCCAGAATATACCACAGTGACATAAGGATCATTTTAAGCTAAAGACATTCAAGAATCAACAGCTGCGGGAAGAGGCTTTTTCTGAACTCCCTTTAACTTACTAAAAGCAAAGCCTCCCCAACTGTCATAAATGCTCACCACCCCCCGCCCACTAGGAGTTTCACAACCACAGAAGACTCTTATCATCAAAGGCTGCACGAAGATGAGAAGACAGCACCTGAATGTGAAATCACCCAAACAGACATTGGCATAAAACTACCATATCTCCAATCTAGTCTCCCAAGGACCCATTTATATCATTTATATTTCCTAAAAGTCATTTGTTCTTCCAGAAGTGCCCCCTTCCCCTCCTCATTCCTTGTTAAGACAGAATATAAGTCCCAAATTGTAACCAGCTCACAGAGTTATACTTCTCTCTTTTTTTTTTTTTTTTTTTTAGACGGAGTCTCTCTGCCGCCCAGGCTGGAGTACAGTGGCGCAATCTCGGCTCACTGCAACCTCCGCCTCCCAGGTTCAAGCAATTCTCCTGCCTCAGCCTCCCAAGTAGCTGGGACTACAGGTGTGTGCCACCACGCCTGGCTAATTTTTGTAGTTTTTAGTAGAGAGGGGGTTTCACTATTTTGGCCAGGCTGGTCTCAAACTCATGACCTCAGGTGATCCACCCACCACAGCCTCCCAAAGTGCAGGGATTACAGGGGTGAACCACCACCCCTGGCCACAGAGTCACATTTCTTTGTGAACTATCTTACAGAATTAAATATTTTTTCTCTTGTTAATTGGGCTTTTTGACAGTGTAATTTGCAGGCCCCCAAGAACCAAATGTAAAAGGCAAAAGGAAAATGTTTTCTCCTTAATGATGCTTTTTATTTTTTTTACATCAGCTTTCTATATTTTTACTTTGGTGGTCTACTACTAAATGCCAAAAGAAGAAATCTTGTGGAAATGTACACATAATCTGAGATAAGTATGTATCAAGTTCATTCTTAGACGGTATGATTCTTATACATTCTGGATTTGAAATGTAATGTGAAATGCAACTGGGTAGATAACAATTTGAAGACCCTTTGTTTATTCTGTTCAGAAAGTAAGTTTATAAAGTCAAATGTCATTGCATTATGCATAATACAATAATTTTTCAGGACTATGTGACAAAACTGTGCAGTTTATTAGTTATTATTAACTGCTATATCCTTAGCACCTGTTTTTACAGAGCAGAACATAGTAGACACTCGATAAATAATGATTAAGTTGAAAGAATGTTGGGCCTGAGTAGTATAATATAACAGGTATTTTGGTCTTTGTCCCTTGTTCCTGTCACAGAGCACTTAAAACCTGGGGAATTTCCTAAGTGATAGGAGATTTGTTACAATAATGAGCCCTTTTTGATCAGACCTGAGTTTATGCTAATGAAATCACTTAAGGTGGTTCCCCTAAATAGCCTCAGGAAGGGGCTAGTCACCAGAAAGACCAAGTGATTAGAGGACTGGAACTTCCAGCTCCATCTCCCAACCTCTGTGAAATGGAGGTGGAAGCTGGGGAGCTCAAGTTCTATAAAAACTCTTGAACAAGATTTGATGAGCTGCCAGGTTGTCGAACATGTGGAGGTGCCGGGAGGGTGGCACGCCCAGACGTGTGATCTTGTGAGCTTATGCCCTTATCCTACGGGATCAGATGCTATGTCTAGGTAGATAGTGTCAGAATTGAACTGGATGATAGGACATTCAACTGGTTTCCTCGGAAGAATGTGATCTTGTGAGCTTATGCCCTTATCCTACGGGATCAGATGCTATGTCCACGTAGATAGTGTCGGAATTGAACCAGATGATAGGATATTCAACTGGTTTCCTCAGAAGAATTGCTTGGTGGGCAGCGAGGGGAACTGCAACACATCTATCTGGTCACAGAAGGATTCTGTATGTTGAGTGTAAAAGAAGAGAGAAAAAACAATTTGTTTTTTCCTTTGGAGTCTACAAGGATTACATGTATCCCTTAGTTTAAAATGCCTATTCTCTTCAACAACTGGTTTTCAAGTGGAGGAAATACAAGATTTATTGCTACATTCAGTTCATATAAAAGAGCATTTCAATCTACAGTGTATGTTGAGGGGATGCGAACACTTTTAATTAGCTGCACCACATTAGGCAAGTTTTATAATTTCACTGAGATCATTTTCTCTTTTATAAAATGAAATTAATATAAATTATGAAGTTTAAATCAGGTAATATATACATGGTACCTATCCATGTACCAAGCACATGGTAGATACCCATTAGATGGTAATAATTGTTTCATTTCTCATGAGTAAAAGGGAAAGTTTATTCTATCTGATGACACTGGTCTGATTCTAAGGAAAAGTAGCAAATATTTTATAATGTGCATGAAATTTTCATTGTATATATAAATAAACTTTCCTTCTCTCTCCTTTTTTAGAAGACTAGAATAGAAAAGAGCCTAATACCTGGCCAGAAACAGCTGAACCCTTACCTTGACCTTACAGATGTTAAAGTAAATTAAAAGGGACAGAATGAAAAAATCCCTAAGCAGATAAAGCCATATAGGCCTCATAAGTGAGGTAAGCCTTGCTTGATTTGCAAACATAAGCAAAACTTAACTTGAGCTATTTCTTTTAAATGCCTATACTAAAGAAAAAGAGAATGTAAGTTCAACCGATCAGAAACAACCAACAAACTTAAAATTATGTAACTAGAAATTTCCCAAAAGGATAAATAAAATATAGTATTCCCCTTTATCCTCAGCTTTGCTTGCAACAATTTCAGTTTCATAGTCCAAAAATAGATGAGTAGAGCACAATAAGATATTTTGAGAGACAAACCACACTCGCATAATTTTTATTACAGTATATTGTTATAATTGTTGTATCTTATTGTTGTTGCTAATCTCTTATTGTGCCTAATTTATAAATTGAACTTTATTGTAGGTATGTATATGTAGGAAAAAACAGAGAATATATTGGTTTTAGTACAACCAGAGGTTCAAACATCCACTGGGGGTCTTGGAATGTATCCTCCAAACGGGGGATTACTGTAAGGCAACTGGATGATTGTAACCAATCAAATATTTTATTTGCTTTACTTTGGTGTCTCAGACAAAAGCCTCTCCTTTGCATTCCCTCAGTGGAGTTTCTGAACCACTTCTGGTTTGGGGCTGCCCAATTCATGAATCACTGCTTGTTCAAATAAATTGTATGAAATGTTATTGTTTCTCAGTTTACTTTTTTTTTTTTTTTTGAGACAGAGTCTCGCTCTGTCTCAACTGTCAGAGTTGCCCAGGCTGGAGTGCAGTGGCCGGATCTCAGCTCACTGCAAGCTCCACCTCCCGGGTTTACGCCATTCTCCTGCCTCAGCCTCCTGAGTAGCTGGGACTACAGGTGCCCGCCACCTCGCCCAGCTAGGTTTTTGTATTTTTTAGTAGAGATGGGATTTCACCGTGTTAGCCAGGATGGTCTCGATCTCCTGACCTCGTGATCCGCCCGTCTCGGCCTCCCAAAGTGCTGGGATTACAGGTTTGAGCCACCACGCCTGGCCTCAGTTTACTTTTTAACATAGACTATCCCATCCCTCATTACTGCCACCTTCATTGTTGCATTGTGTTATTTCTGAAAACGTGATCTTGATTCTGCTTGGCCTTTGCATGAGGCCATCTGTGTGGCTTTTGTTACCCCACCTATTGAATCTCCCTTTGAGCAGGAGAAAGAAAAGGTTTACAGAGTTCTGCCCAAAGCAATTTTTTTTCTCTCAGCACTAAATTACATAACAATAAAAGGAACACGAAACTATTTACCAACTTTACTTATATCCAGGAAAAGTACCCTTTACAGTGTGTTGCATTAAGTTAATTGCTTTTCTTTCTCTATATAAGGACTTAAATTTCAGTTCACAGGAAAAACTAATACCAAAAGAAGCAGTTTGTGAAATACCAGCAGAGCCTGACTGAAAATGTTTTTTTTAGAAATCAAATCTCACTCTTCCTGCAGACTGGAGTGCAGTAGTGTGACCACAGCTCATGGTAACCCCAAACTCCTGGGCTCAAGAGATCCTCTGACCTCAGTCTCTCAAGTAGATGAGACTACAGGTGCACACCACTACACCTGGCTAATTTTTTTCAAATTATTTTTTGTAGAAATAGGGTATCACTACTGTTACCCAGGCTGAAGAAATAAATTTGAACCAAAACTTTAACTTCATGTTTCATCTTAGAGTAATAATTAACCAAAAGCATACTAAATGTCAAGTTCCCTTTGATTATTATTCACCCAGCCATGAGACTGCTTTTTATTGTTTCTCAGGATGATTCTGAATGGAGAGATTGTACAACTTGAATTGGGGAGAAAGTGGTTACTATCAACTTTGACCACAACAGATGAAAAATAATAGACTCCAATATTCTCTCAGAAGCTTTGGTTTTTTTTTTTTCTGGAAACTATAAAAAGAAGTCTTTTTTGTTGCTGCTATTTTGCTTTGTTCGGTAGTTTGTATTGCTTCCATTCAGTCTTGTTTTAAGAGAAAAGCTTTATCCATCATACCTACCAGCAAAGGAAAAGAAGGTCTTAGGATCGCTACATAAAAGAATTCTATGGCGGTGCCCTGCCATAGTTTGCATTTGTTCCTGGTTTCTCAGGTGACCTATCCTCATAACAAACCTTTTGAAAAGATTAGGAGGTAGATGTTGGGATTAACAAAGAATTTTAAAGCTCACTGAATCCAATAACCTGAGAACTTTAAAAGAAAAAAAAAAATCAAACATACAAAGAGATTGAATGGCTCCCTAAAATAAACAGACTACTTTATTAAGAATCTGCCTTAATAAAGTAGTTGACAGCTTCTCCCTCTCTATTGCAAACGCTGTCCCTAACAAAGAAAAGGCTTAGTTTGCACAGCTGTTGCCTTAAGAACCGACTAACAAAGGACTGAAACTTTAACTTGAATTTGAAGAAAAGACAACTGACACCAAAAATCACTAATATCTGGGAAGTAAAAGAAGCAGCAAGAGACTTTGTGAAGTGTAAACTTCTCGTGAGATTGAAGAAAACTCAGCCTGACTGTTGGAAATCAGAGTCTGAGAAAAAACATGAAGCAGAGCTCCAGAAGTCCCTATCCCACACAGCTGCTGCAGTGATGATCTGGACAGCAGGGAGAAATCCATTGCCCAGGGCTGTGGGTGGAAAGGCATCAATTTCTTCAGAGCTCAGAAGCTGGAGATCAATTTGGTTCTCACTATGAAAGCCTGGTGTCGAGTGAGGAATAATTTCAAGAAAGAGCCTACCTGATATTACTTCATCTAACTTCTAGAGTCCTCCCTACAATGAATCTCCACTATGGGAAAAAGGTGGGATCTGGGAAAGTCAGAAGAAGGTGGTAGTTTGTATTCATTCTCCCTTTAAGCGTATTTTTCTGACATTTTATTTTGTTTTATTTTATTTTATTTTATTTTATTTTTTATTTTTTTATTTTTTTCTTTTTGAGATGTAGTCTCACTGTGTCACCCAGGCTGGAGTGCAGTGGCATGATCTCGACTCACTACAACCTCCGCCTTCCGGATTCAAGCGATTCTCCCACCTCAGCTTCCTGAGGAGCTAGGATTACAGGCGCCTGCCACCATGTCTGGCTAATTTTTGTATTTTTGGTAGAGACGGCTTTTCACCACGTGGGCCAGGCTGGTCTTGAACTCCTGACCTCAGGTGATCCACCACCTCGGCCTCCCAAAGTGCTGGGATTACAGGCGTGAGCCACAGCGCCCCGCCTGGCCTTTTATTTTTTAAACAATATTTAAAGTCTCAAAGAAGAGAAGGTAACTAGTGTTTTACAAGTAAAGCCTCTTGGGAAAAGAAGCAATAAGCTGGTTTAGGCTATTTATTATTTTAAAGTATCAATTTCCAAAAGAGATTGAGGCATCCATACAATAGAAACTCTTAAAAAACTAAAACTGTTAGATCATTAAATCAGGAGCAAGAGAACAAGATGGCAGGACCTAATGGGGGCACCCCTCCCTCGGGGGTGGCAAAGGGGAATAATTGTACTAGAAAATGTAAAAGCATTCTTCCTTTTTTGCTCTGCCAACTGTGATGTGCAGAACTAAAATTTAAATTCAACTGCAATGAATTCAGTTCATATTTTGTCATTCATCTTCCAAGTACAATAAAAAAGTGCTAAAGAAATTGCAGCTACAGCTTTTGTAGTATGTTTCATAAATGTTTGTGAAATACCTCCTATGTGCTAGACTCCCTTGAAGGATCTCAGAATTTAATGAGAAAGAGGGACATAAATAAATAATCCCAATGCAATATGATCAATTTTGGTTGCATTTCTTTCTATAAGTACTATGGGAGAGGCTTTGAGAGGCTGGGGGAGAAAAAGCCCTTAACTCAGGAAAGAGAGAAAAAGCATTAGCAACACTTCAGGTAAGAGTGACATTTGGGCTGGGAGTTAAAGGATGAAGATCAATTTTCCAGATGGAAAAGAGGGAAAAGAATATTCCCAAAAGAAACTACACGTGCAAAAGAACAGAAGGAGAAAGACCACAGCATTTCAGGAAACTGTTGGGTTGACGATAAAGTTTTAAAAATAGCTTGGAACCTTGCAAGACTTCAGGGCAGGTGCTATAGATCTTTTGAAGAGGGAAATGAAATTACCCTATTTGAGTTTTAGAAGACAACTGGGTGTTTCAATTTGGAGAATGGATGAGAATAAGGGTGAAATTAAGGTAAGGAAGGAATCTACACTAATTAGAGTTCCAAGAGAAACAAAATTAATAGGGGCATGTGTGTATATATGGATGCTGTATATATGCATATATATGGGGGAGAGATATTTATTACAAAGAAATGGCTTACAATTATAGAGTCTGGGAAGTCTAAAATATGTAGAATGAGCTATCAGGCTGGAGACCCAGGAGAGCCAATGCTCCAGTTCCGGTCTGAAGACTACATATATATATGTGTATATGTGCGTGTGTGTGTGTGT